>NC_027756.1:15554642-15592855 GCF_000695525.1 Brassica oleracea var. oleracea | reverse complement strand
AGTATCATTTGGCTTGCTATCTCACCGATGATATTTATCCGAAATGGGCAACTTTTATCGAATATATTCCAATCCCACAAGGCCGAAAGCATTTTTATTTGCTCAACGTAAAGAAACTGTCCGAAAAGATGTCGAGCGTGCTTTCGGAGTCTTGCAAGCTCGATTTGCCATTGTTAAAAATCCAGCACTTTTTTGGGATAAAATCAAGATTGAGAATATTATGAGAGCTTGTATCATACTCCATAATATGATAGTAAAAGACGAACTAGATGAATACACTCAATTTGATTTTTCATATTTCCAACAAGGAGAAGGCAACGGAAGTTCACATGTGGATCTCACGTATTCTACATATACCCTTCAAATATCGCCAATATGATGGGTGTTCGAACTAGAATTTGTGATAGACAAGTGCATCAACAACTGAAAGCTGGTTTGATTGAAAATATATAGTAATTTTTTGAAATTATTATCTGAGCTTGGATGCATCTTTGAAATTATTATCGTTTATTTTAGTAATTTTTTTTTATGTTTTTGTGTTTTTATTAAAAAAATTATTTTAAAATATTATCTTTGACTATGTTGTATTTAATAAATAAATTTTATCTTCAATAAGACAATGTTTAATAATTTTTTTTAAGAACCATTAACTTAAGAAACTATCATTGGAACACTAAAATTAGGTGTTTCTTAACGTAAACTCTTAACTTGACTTTAATACTTAAAAATTGACAAAAAAAAATCCACTTAGGGGTTACCCCAATAAACATGTTCTAAGGATCTGTTTATTTGAGATGGTAAGTTTTGAATACAGGACACTTGCCACTTTTTTTTTTATCTCTTTTCTCATGCATGGTCTATCATTTGAACTTTCTAATAATTTCATAACTTTTTCCATGTGCCCAAAACAATTGTTTCAAAACTTTCTCTTATCAAACTTTTATCTCTTTAATCAACTCCCTTTATTTACTCTCTTAATCTATTATTTTAGGAACTCCCAGGTTCTCTGTTTAAATTGTATCCAGCTGTGTGATGTATATCATAGCATGTTTTTGATCGCTTTTTAACTTCTAGATCACTGAAAACTACGAGTATGATTTTTAGCAACTTAAGATTTTTGATCCAACTGTATGATGTTTTTGTTCGCTTTTTAACTTCTAAAATTTTGATCGTTTTTAACTTTTTCCATGATCCCAAAACAATTGTTTCAAAACTTTCTTCACTTAAGGTGTGGGTCATAATTCTTTCCAATCCTAGATATTTAGCACACCTTAAAAACAAATAAAATAAATTTTATAACTTCACAAAAAATATATAAAATATATAAAATTATAGTTTTTAATAAAATAAATTTGTTAAACAAAAATAATATTGTTCTGAATTATATAGTTCGTTTTTAGTAAATAAAAATATAGAAAAATGGAGATTAGTTGAGATACATATATGTTTGGTGAGATTAGTTGTGCATTTTTTCTATTTCCAAAATAAACAAAAATGGAGATTAGAAAAATATATAAGAATACTAGAATAGAGATTAGTTGAGATACGTATATGTTTGGTGAGAATAGTTATGCATTAAAGTGAGATATGAATACGTTAAAAGAGGTTAGTTGTGCATTTTTCTATTTCCAAAATGTATCTATACTATTAAAATAGAAACTAAATCTCGATCCGCGCAACCGCGCGGATTTTTGTTTTCATTTATTTTTATATAAACATTTTGTTTTCAATTCTAAATTGGTATATATTATAATATATATGTTGTCTATCAATTTTTAAAACATAATAAGTTTACGGTATATTTTTTTTCATTGAATAGAATTTTTCAAAATTTCACATATATTTGTATCTTCTTCTATATATATATTTTCAGATTATTATTTTATTATTAAAATCGTAAATATATCTCTAAAGATTAGTAAAATATTTTTTTATTGTCATATTCAAAAACATTGTAACATTTCACAAATTTAGAAAGTTTTTTAAAAATTAAACTTTTCGCTTCATAAATTTATATTATCGAGTAAATAATTAAACATTTAGTTTTTGTTTAATTTTTAAAATAAACTATATAGTTTAAAATGTGTTTTCATTGGTTTAAGGTAGTAAAGATTAATCATGATATTAAGATTTTTTTATTTTAAAAAAAGTCTTCATAATTTTAATATTTAACATCGACAAATATTTAAATAATTAACATATGGAGGTATAGTATTAAAATATTAAATTATATCTATTTAATTTATATTATCTATAAATCCAATGGATCATCTATTGTTTAAATCCAATTATTGATAGCCCAATAAAAATTTTTGTTAGGTCCAAAATTTAAATGATAAGATTAGAGATTAAATGTAACATGACTTTCTAGGAATATGTTCATTAGGTCCATTTTTAAAAAAAAATTACACATGAATCAAAGTTGTAATTTATGTTTTAATATATAAGATACAAATAAGAAATATCCCTAAAACTTACCATTTATTTACAATAGAATGCCACTGAAGTAAGGGGAAATTTTACTTTTACACTTTGTTTAGTACTACTATTCATATATACACTTAGAAGGAGAACATTTTCAGAAATACCTAAATCATTAATATGCAAAAGACAAAAATAACCCTCTCACAATTATAACCTGATTTCCTATCTCTTTCTCTCTCTCTCTCGAGAGAGATCTTCGAGAGAGCGACGAGATCGAGAGACGACGACGAGATCGAGCGATGACGGCGACGAGATCGAGCGATGTCGTCAACGACGACGACGACAAGATCGAGCGATGACAGCGACGAGATCGAGCGATGGCGACGAGATCGAGTGTATCTTCTCTCACTAAGCAGATGAGATCGAGCGACGACGGGAATATCGAGCGACGACGGGGATATCGAGCGACGACGGCAACAAGATCGAGCAAGAATCACAACTTGTAAGTAATTTCTCGGATTTTGTTGTTTCGATCTAAGAGAAAGAGTTATCTATTAATAGTCGGATCTAAGAGAAAGATTTCCGATAGTGAACATTGAGTTTTTGAAAATTTATAACCCTTTGTAAATCTAAGATTTAGGAAAAAATGGGTTGAATTATGAATCGTTCGCTTTTACCACAAGCTGCTCGATCAACTTTTTAGAGTTTTTAAATCTCAATTTAACGCAAAAAAAAATAATTTTTAGTTTCTGCATCCTGTTTCCATTGCTGTGACAGCTTAGAAATAATCCATTTTTATCGTCTTCCATCATTTGTCTCCAGCTTTCAGAGTGGAAATGAATTCTGTTAGACTCAAGTTGGAGATGATTTCAAATTGGGGCGTTGGAGGAGCTTTCATTCTTCTCTTTCACACGGTAGTGAATCCAGATCCCATTTCTCCACTGGATTGACTCTGACTTGATGCTTTTGAGTTATTTAGTAATGTAATTGACATGTTCAGTTCCCGACACTCATGGAAGAAGCTTGTGTTCAAGCTATATGAGAGCCAGAACCCTGCCAGCACACATTTTCTTCGATCTAAAATGGTAATCACCATATTCATCATTGGCTCTTTTTTTTTCTTAAGTCTTATTGACCAATCATTGACATTTTTTTGTTTCTTCTTGTGTCTTAGATTGCAGAGTATATTCCCTTTAGCAGTGATAAAAGGTATGTTATAACGCAAGTGAAGGCTCCACCTCAGATGCAGAAAACAGTGTGTTAAATAACTCGGTCTATGTTGTTCTTTCTTGCATTTTTGTCTCATATGTCAGTTGTTTCCTATGATTTGATGTCTCACATCAACTATTTACAAGTGCAGGGTACTGTTAGAGTGTCGACGGTAAGCCATAGATTTGTTTACGAACCTTATGCACTTCATGAGAAAATCCCGTGGTGGCGAAGGTAAGTTTGGTATTAGACTTACCTTTTTTACTTATATGTTTTGAGAAATGCTGTTTCTAGTGCCAAGAGTCAACATATCTGCATTTCTTTCACTAGTAATCACTTTTTAAACTCAAGTATAATCTAGTCTTTCGACATTGAAAGGCAGAGCATAATTTTTATCTTAGAATTGAGTTTTTTTTAAGAACTGCAAGTGAGTTACAAATTTGTTGCTTCTGCAGGTGCTTGTACGTGATATCTGGGTCTTTGAGAAGTCTCTATTCCACACAGGAGCTTGCTGGCGTCTCTGTGGCCGTATTGAATTTCTTTCAAAGGATATAATCCAACATGCCCTCTGATTTTTTTTTTGCAGAGTCAGTATCTCTACATAATTTGCATTCTTCTAGTCTCTGTTGCAACTAAAGGGTGAATGTTGTCTGATTAGGTTCTAGATAATTTTATAAACAATTTATAAAGACTTATAAATTTTTTTTGTAAAGTCTATAAACAATTATAAATGTCTATGAAAACGTTAAAGTTAATAAACAATTTATAATGTTTATATAGGTTTACGAATCAATTAGAAAGTCCCTAAATCATTTATAAGAATCTATAACCATTTAGAAAGGCTTATAAAACAGTTTATAAGAGTTTGTAACATAATTTATAAGGGTATACAAGAATATGTAAATAATCAATAAAAGTTAATAAGAGTTTATAAATATTTTGTAAAGTTTATAAAAGAACAGTTTATAAAGTTTTTTTAAGTCATTTATAAAATTTGGAAATAATTTATAAATGTTCATAAATTATTTGTAAGAGTATATAAACCATTTATAAAGGCTTATAAAGAAGTTTATAAAGTCTATAAACCGTTTTTAAATGTTCATAAAAGAAATCAGTTAGAAGGTCTTTAAATCATTTATAAGAGTCTATAACCATTTATAAAGGCTTATAAGACAATTTATAAGGTTTGTAAAATAATTTATAAGGTTTATAAATGTATGTAAATAATTTATAAGCGTTTATAAAACATTTATAAAGTTCATAAAAGTATTTATAAAGTTTAGAAACCATTTATAACGGCTTATTAATCACTTATGAAGAGCATATAAACCTGTTATAAAGGGTATGTAAACAATTTGTTTCTTCATGCCTCTATAAAATCCCCAAAGTCCCTAAAATCATTTAGAATCTATAACTATTTAGAAAGACTTATAAAACAATTTATAAGAGTTTGTAACATAATTTATAAGGGTTTACAAGAATATGTAAATAATCAATAAGAGTTTATAAATCTTTTGTAAAGTTTATAAAAGAACAGTTTATAAAGTTTGTAAATCATGTATAAAGTTTTTAAATGATTTCTAAATGTTTATAAATTATTTGTAAGAGTATATAAACCATTTATAAGGTTTATAAAGGTATGTAAATAATTTACAAGGGTTTAAAAAACATTTATAAAGTTCATAAAAAGTTTTATAAAGTTTAGAAACCATTTATAACGACTTATTAATCATTTATAAAAAGTCTATAAACCTTTTATAAGGGGTATGTAAATGTTTTATAAACCCTTATAAAGTTTGTAAACCTGATAGAACCCCGAGATGAAGTTTATAAAAGAACAGTTTATAAATTTTGTAAATCATTTATAAAATTTGGAAATCATTTATAAATGTTTATAAATTATTTGTAAGAGTATATAAACCATTTATAAAGGCTTATTGATTTTGCTGAATTGGATGGACTTTATAAAAGTTTTATAAACCCTTATAAAGGCTTATCATTAAATTCTTCATGCTTTTATAAATGTTTTATATCCCCTTATAAATAATTTGTTTCTTGATGCCTCAAGAATATTACTACTTTCAGGAATAGGCAAATCTGTGTACTAAAAACTTCATCTCGGGTTCTATCATATTTAGTACTATTAGTGGTGACTTTGTGTTTCTATCTGCAACATAAAAGCATAAAACTAATAAGATTGTACAATTATTTTATAAATCTTTATAAATGTAAACAATGTAATAAAATCTAAGACATGAAATGAATAAGTTTTGACTATTATTTTATAAGTCCTTGAAAGTATTAAATTTTAATAAACACCTCAAAGATTTTGCTACTTCCAGCAATGAGGAAGTCTTGAGTACTAGAAACGTCATTTCGTGTATGTATCATGTTTAACATAATTAATTGTGATCTATGCCTTTCCATTTGAAACATAAAAACATGAACTCAATAATTTCTATACAATAATTTTTAAGTCCTGGTTCTAAATATCTCAAGGGAATTATCCTAGACAACCTTGTTTCGCACAATCAAAGAGAGTGTGTACATATATTTTTGCAACATAAAAACACGAAACTAGTGATTGTGTCAAAGTGAATAACAAAGCCTTATAAACAAAACATGACCAAAGAGTTAACCTCAGAAATTGTTGCACAAAAATGAAGAAGTCCTCCACTTTCTTTATGTTTGCTCATAAAGGAGGTCACTTGGAGATCATTCCTAATAAAAACTGAAAGAACCTCTTTTGTACCAAAGAACCTCTTTTGTGTATTATTTATAAACTCTTATAAAAATGTATCCATTAATAAGAGTTTATAATTATTTATAAGTATTTATAAATTGTAGCACACACCAGATAGCTATTAATGTAGCTTCCTCGGCGAAAACATGATTTCCTGTAACAATACCCTTTCTAGCTGATCTCAAGGCAAAAGTGAACATTTGTTTCATCGCGTTGCTTCCTCCTGACATATCTGGTGAAAGAGCCACGTCCTTCAACAAGGGATATATTGCCTCAACCCTCTCTGTAGACTGTACAGAGACCATGCTTGTGATCAGAATCAAACAAACTCATTTCAAGGTTTAGTTTTATAAATACTACTACTTACCTTAACTTTTGTGGATCTAGAAGGGGATATGAGAAGCACCAAGATCTCAAATGAAAGAAGTGGAATCAGTGGAATATGAGACAAGGGAACCTGCAAGAAGAGATGAGATGATCGGAGAGAATCAAATCAAAGACTGAGACTTTTTTTATTCGAAAATCAAAGCAAAACTGGGGCTCACATTGATGAGAGTGGACAAATTAGGAGACTCGTTGAACATATTCACCCATGGGAGCGATATTCCGGAGAGCGCCTTTGCAAAGTAATCGGTATACCTCGATAACAGCTCATCCTCACGCCAATAAAACTCTGAGATCCTTTAACTGATTTTGCACAAAAACTCCAACTGCATTTTTCATCCACGGAACTAAGAATATAACTTGTTCTGTCTGAATATTCTGTGTGGAACTCAAAGCTTTGACTAACTGCATGCAACCTCAACTTTGTGCTCATTTCCTTTTTATCCTTGAAAAACTTCCCGCAGAACAAATCATCATCATCATCATCACATTGATTTGCTAAACAAATTGGAGACAAGATTTCTGAATGGGAATGTGAATCTTCTCCATGCTTTCTCTACCACGTCTACTAGAAAAAGATGAGAATTTTGACTTTCCAGACCCATATACAACAAGTCTCATCGAGTCCAGTCCTCTCTAAGATAAAAACATGAAACATGTACATTAAAAATAGAATTTATAATCCATTATATGACATTGATTAAATTCTTATATATTTATATTTAAGAAATGAAAAAGTTATATTTACCTTATTACTAACAATATTATATATTTATATTTAAGAAAGGAGAAATTTATATGTATCTTATTGCTAACAAGACCACTTGAAGGAGAAATAAGACTGTCTCTAATACGAGTATGTTGTATACCAGAGACTTCGTCAACTCTCTGAATGTTGTTCCGTTCAGTCTCCAAGTGTGTTTTTGTTCCTCTCTACAAAATTAAACATGTATATATTACCTTTATAAGCCGTTATAAAATAAAATCCTTATTTACAAAGTTTTAATAAGGACGTCACAACCAACATTAGCTCAATAAGAGCCAATACTGCCAAAAGTAACAATATTATTGTAGAACTCGATAAAGTCTAATTTATAAAACAATTTATAGAACCTTATAATCATGAATGTTAAGGTAAAAGTTTTGAAAAGTACCTCAAATACATTACTACTTCCAGCAATATGCGTATCATGAGTACTGGAAATTTCATCTTGTGTCTGAATCATGTTTGACATAATCAATGGTGATTTTTGTGTTCCTCTCTGAAACATAAAAACATAAAGCCAGTGATGAATCTTGTACCTTGTATTTTATAAGGTTGTTATAAACATTAAAGGTGTCATAAATACCTGACAGCAATTTCTACTACCAGCAAAAGGCAAATCATTAGTAATTAACACTTCATCCTGTGTCTGAACCATATTTGACACAATCATTGGTGATATTTGTGTTTTCCTCTGAAACGTAAAAGATAAAGCTAAATATAGAATCATTTACAATGTTTTTACAAGGCCTTATAAATATAAGAGTTGTAATAAATACCTCAAGCGGATTACTATTTCCAGCAATAGGCAAATCATGATTAATTAAAACTTCACCCCGTGTCTCGATCATATTTGACACAATCATTGGTGATAACTGAGTTCTTCTCTGAAACATTAAAAAAAAACATAAAACTAATAGTTAAAATATATGTGGTAATGATCTTCCAAAATGCACAATTATTATTATAAGGTATTATAAATGTAAAAGTTGTAATAGATACTGCTATGGCATATTTCCTCCAGCAATGAGCAAATCATTAGTACTACATACTACCTTATAAAATAATTGATAACTCTAATAAACAAACAAGTTAGCAAAAGAGTTTCATGCAGTTACCTTAATGGTTACACATAGATGAAAGCCTCCATTCTCTTGAAGTTTGTTCAGATAAGATGTTACTTGAAGATCATTCCTAATAAATGTTGGAGGAAGCTCTTTTGTACCAAAGTTTAATTTTGAAGGTGAGACATAGCTAAAATTTACAATGTTTTTGTTATCATCAATTCCAAAATCTTCTAAAACAACCACAATCAAAGCATTGTAGCTGATATCTTTATGAATCATACTAAGAGAGGATTCTCGTTCATCATCCACTATGAAATCCCAGTGAATTCCATTTATTAGTTTTCATTCTCCACACATAGAACATATTTCGATCATCATAACCTGATTATAAAGATATGAGAAAAATACTCAAAGCGGGAAGGATCAACAATATATATCGATAAATACATAAGCAATATGTTCTTCATTGATAAATATTTATAAGGTTTTATAAACTTGAGATTTAAAAAAATCATGTCAAAATCTTCGTCTCCCTTCGCAGAAACTGATTTTTGAGAAATCACGCTAAAACTAAACAGATTGACGACGATCACCATCGATTATCTAGTACCTTTCAAGCTTTCGTCGACTTGTACGTTTTAACTCCTCGTCGTCGTCGGATCTCGCTGTAGCTTCGTCGGATCTTGCAGTAGCTTCGTCGGATCTCGCCGTAGCTTCGTCGGATCTCGCCGTAGCTTCGTCGGATCTCGCCGGACAACTCTGCAGCGTCGTCCGATCTCGCCGGAGAACTCGTCGCCGCCAGAATTCGTCAACGCCGATTTGAATCTGAGATGATGAGATTTAAAATTATCGTGAGATGTAGGAGAGAAGAGTTAGTCTTAGGTTTAATTAGATAGGGGTATAAAGGTACTTTGCCAATTAAAATTTTAATGGTAAAATTGGTTAAGGTAGAAATGAAAAGTAGTATCTTCAAAGTGCTATTTTTGGCAATTCTTCAATAATTTATGTGTTTAGAAATGTCATTAAATCATTTATAAAAATGTAAAAATTAACATCCGTACAGACGTGCGGGTCAAGCTCTAGTAATCAATTATTAGGTGAGATTATAAACAAATTATTAGGTTAATGAAAATTATGACAGCCTAAGTAAATGTGTCGTTTAGTATTTTTAGGGGATATTCCTTTACTAGTTTCAAATAATCACAATAATAATGTTTTAAATTAAATAGCAGTTGTACTGCTGTAAATAGTCAAAGAAACTATGGGGACTTACAAAAAATTTCTCATGTTTTGAAAGTATAGATAATCCCCTTTATATTAAAAGAGAAACATTATAACATTTGAGGTTCCCATATGCCATCACCACAATGAATCTTAGAATCCTTAGAGAAATATGTTGGTCCATCTAAATATATAATAATTTTTTTATTAAACTAACCATAAATTCATTTTTAATGTATTTTATTCTTTCCTTAAATAAAAACTTCGGAATTGCCTAATGTAGCTAAAATATATATATGAAAATTAGTGATTTTGAATAGTAAAGATTTGATAACAATTAGTGTATTATCTACCATATTTGTTTAATTTTAAATTAATAAAATAAATTAAACAACTACATTAACCATATAATAAAGTTTAGATTTTTCTGTATATGTTATATTTTGATTTTTTTAAAACGACTATAAATTACTAAAACTGTGAAAAGTCTCACATTCAAATTTTTGTGATTCCTGGTTTATTTGTTTTGTTATGATAAGATACAAATGGCTACAGAATCATATAAGTAAGAAGTCTCATTCAATAAATATTATGCGTAAGATATATTGTTTAAATTAAAATATATACCATATAAAATACATAAATATTTTAATTTCAAAATTTGCTTTAAACAAAAATATTTTGGTGAAAGCTTTGAACAAATATTGACAACTTAATATATAAATTTTAAACTTAGCTTTAATTTTTTTAAAAAATTATAAATTACTAAAACTATTAATCCCACAATGAAAATTTTGTTATCAATGGTTTAAAGTTTTTTTTTTAAATATACAAATGATCAAAAATTTATATGAATATAAAGCATCATTTAATATATATCAATATTAAGAATACACTATATATATGTTAATTTCATTTAAAATAAATTATGCCATATAAAATAGAAAAAAGTGATTGTTTGTATTAAATAAATTTATTTATGTGTTCACATCAATTTAATTGTATATGTAATAGTTACTGAATTTTTCATTATTCAATATATATTTATTATTTCATAAATATGTAAAAAACTTATAATATATAAAAATAATATATATAATGCTCATCCCGCGTAATGCGTAATGTATTGTTCAACACAAGCCTATAGTTAGAGATATGTATCGGATTTGATTTTATGGTGTAATCAACTTTTCTAATGAATGTTTAGCAGCCTTTTTCTAACTTTTTGCACTAAGAAACTGTAATAAACTGGTTTAATCAAACTGGCTTTGATTTCTTTAATTAATTATTAACCTTTTTTTTTACAGCAAACGGCTATTCTATTACTCAAACTTGAGGTGGTCTGGGGAGCCAGACCGGAATAGAACAACCAATAAAACATAAAGATCTATGAAAAGAACGTGCATTTCTAGCTAATGAATCTGTAATCTCATTCTGCGTCCTTGGAAAGTAGCTGATCTTGAAGTCCGAAAAACACAGCCGAAGAGTTTGGATTATTTCCAGCTCAGTTGAGAAGTTGGGCCAATCTTGTGGCTGTTCCATCATTGCAACCAGATCTTTACAGTCCATCCCAAACCTCTGACAGGTCGAGTGTTGTATCATACTCTCCAATGCCCACTTTAGCGCTTCCACTTCCGAGTGCAGTGCTGTCTCCCTCCTCCGCAAGTTCCTTGACCCCATGAGCTGTATCTTCCCCATTGTATCTTTCCAAACCCATCCCATTCCACTAAACTGAGCTGTGGAGGTCCATGAACCATCCACCATACAAATATTACCCAAGCTTAAGGCTTGTGTTTCTTCATCCGTATGTACATGTGACGGAACCGATACAGTGTCTCTTGCATTATACCAAGCTTGGCACTCAACCTCTGCATACCTGACTATTTCTAATGGATCTCTGTCTATGTCTCTAAACAACTTATCATTCCAAGCTTTCCAGATGTACCAAATTATCCACGGATAAGGATCTCTATCATCTTCTAGCTCCAGAATACCATTCTTTCTCCAAAAAAGGTAGTCCATATTAGCATAAATACTTGGTACAGAGAAGAATTCAGAGCTCGACGGTGTTGATGATAACTCTCATGCTTGTAAGGCCGGTGGACACTCAAAGATAGCATGAATAACGGTCTCTTCTGGTGCTCCACATTTTGGGCAATAATTGTCACAGCGCATATTACGGCGTACCAGATTCTTCGTTACAGCTACTTGTCCTGATATTAATTGCCATATAAGATGACATATCTTTTGTGGCGCATTCACCTTCCAAGGAAAAGCTTAAAGTTTTGTAATGCTGGGTTGTAGATCATCTAAATCCTCTTCATCTCTCATCAATTATTAACCTTTAAAAACAAAGCTAGCACAAAGTTTTGTGTGTCGTCTCTGCATGTGTGCTCATGTGCTGCATATATAATTTTAAACACGACAGAACTTAGGTTCACCTGTTAGGGTGAACTTTTTAAGTTCACCACACCCTTTAGAACCAATCAAAGTGACACATAGATTATTAATTAAAAAATATTAAATTAAATAAAAAATAGTTACAAAAAATAAAAACGCTAATTTTAACGACGCTAACGCTTCCAGTTAAACCCTAAACCCTAAATCTTAAATTCTAAACCTTACACCCTAAATTCTAAACCCAAATTCAAACCCCTAAACCCAAACTCTATACCCTAAACCCTAATCCTAGACCCTAAACCCAAAAACTAGACTATAAATCTAAACTCTATATCCTAAACCCAAGTCCTAGATCCTAAACCCAAACCGTAAACCTTAAACCCAAATTATATATCATAAACCCAAAACCTTAACCATAAGTCCAAACGGTAAATCCTAAACCCAAACCGTAAATCCTAAACCCAAAACTTATACCCTAAACCCAAATCCTAAACCTAAAACCCAAACGGTAAACCCTAAACCCAAACCCCAAACTTAGATGCTATAGGGTTTGGATTAAGGTTTACGGTTTGGGTTTAGGGTCGTCTAAGACTTGGATTTAGAGTATATGGTTTAGGTTTATAGTCTATTTTTGGGTTTAAGGTATATAATTTGGGTTTAGGATCTAGGATTAGGGTTTAGGATATAGGGTTTAGGTTTAGGGGTTTGGATTTGGGTTTAAAATTTAGGGTATAAGGTTTAGAATTTAAGATTTAGGGTTTAAGGTTTCGCTGGAAGCGTTAGCGTCATTAAAATTAGCGTTTTTATTTTTTGTAGCTATTTTTTATTTAATTTAATGTTTTTTAATTAATAATTTATGTTTTACTTTCATTAGTAGGTGGGCTGAATTTAAAGTTTCAGCGCAGGGGCTGAACATAAATTTTGTTCTTTTAAATATATACCAAAGCTGTAATCAACGCTGTCATCACCATCTTCGTTCCTACCAATTGCCTCTTCTCCAGCTTCTCTCTAGAAACTCTCCGAAAATTATCACCTCCCCTTAGCTTCTGGTATTTTTCCTCAAATCATCATTCTTTATCTCCAAATTCCAATGGGTTTATTAACTGTAACCGACACTACCTTACCGAACCAAGAAGAGACCGTGACAGAATCAACAGAGTTCGAGAAGAATCAAAAACGGTACAAAGAACTCATCGCCTCTTTTCCTCACGAGAAAGGCTGGAGACCAAAAAATCCCTTGATCCAGTACGGTGGTCACTGGCTGATACAGCCTCGCATTGAAGGCTGCATGTACGCGCAAGAGTTCTTCCAAGCAAGACCTACTGACTTACTCCTCTGTAGCTACCCAAAGACAGGTACAACTTGGCTCAAAGCCCTCACTTTTGCCATCTCAAATCGATCTCGCTTCAACGATTCCACAAACCCTCTCTTAAAACGTAACCCTCACGAGCTTGTTCCTTATATTGAGATCGAATTCGCTTTCTTCCCTCACATTGATGCTATCAATAACAAAGAGAACACTCTGTTTGCCACTCATCTCCCGCACGGATTATTACCCGAGTCGGTTGCAAGATCTGGTTGTAAGATGGTTTACATCTGGAGAGACCCTAAAGACACTTTCATCTCCATGTGGATTTTCTATCAAAAGCAAAAGACACACGATGGCCCTCTCAATAGTC
This sequence comes from Brassica oleracea var. oleracea, assembly GCF_000695525.1. NCBI lineage: Eukaryota > Viridiplantae > Streptophyta > Magnoliopsida > Brassicales > Brassicaceae > Brassica > Brassica oleracea. The sequence goes on along the minus strand of NC_027756.1, from coordinate 15,578,965 downwards.
TTGAGGAGTCTTTTGATATGTTCTGTCGGGGGTTATCTAGCAACGGTCCTTATCTTGACCATGTCTTGACGTACTGGAAAGCTTACCAAGAGAATCCAGATCAAATATTGTTCCTCAAGTATGAGAAAATGAGAGCTGATCCTTTGCTGTATGTGAAGAGATTGGCTGAGTTTATGGGTTATGGATTCACAGCTGAGAAAGAGAAGGAAGGGATTGTTGATAAAGTTGTGAATCTTTGCAGTTTCGATACGTTGAAGAATCTTGAATCCAACCAAGGGGAGAAGAATATGGAGAACCGTCCTTCTAGTTTTGCGAATAGTGCGTTTTTCAGGAAGGGTGAGATCGGAGATTGGCAGAACTATCTGACTCCAGAGATGGCAGCTCGAATCGATGGATTGATGGTAGAGAAATTGAAGGGCTCCGGTTTGCTTGAATGGTAAGTGACCGGTTCTTGTTCCGAGTGGTGATGATGGATCCATTATATGTTTCTTATACAACAGAAGTTGACTCCTTTTCTCATTTTAATTCCACGTGTTAAGGTAAGAATAAATCTTGTTTCTGTTTTGATTCGCTATGTGTGAATCTGAATTTCCTGCTTAAATTTGTCCTGAACCTTCCACTTTGATAATGCTTATTCCTTTTGTTAAGGACCCTTGGTGTATCCGTGTATGCTTTTTTTATAGACTCTTAATTTACGAGTCAGGATTTTTACTCTCCAAGTGTAAACCCTGAGAATAAGCGAGGAGCAAAAATTTGATAAAATAATAAATATGTTTTTTTTGTAAAAATTAAATGATAAATATGTTACTGATTAATATCAAATATTTGATCAAAATCCCAATAATAAAGATGTGGACAGATTCAAAAATCTTTATTAAAATTTGACCTAGAAAATACTACATTTTTAGGTGGGACTTATGACCAAGTCACGTGCCCAAAACAATTGTTTCAAAACTCTCTTAGAGCATGATTATCCGGGGTCCTTAGTGGGTTTCTTAGTGCGTGGGCCCCCACAAAACCTTTAAGGATCGGTTACAAAAACTACTAATTAAGAACCGATTTTAGTGAGTTTCTTACACTGTTCGCGGGCCCTACCGACACGTGGCGGCCCGCGATTGATTTGCTTTTTAATTTTTTTTTTTTTTTTTTTTTTAAAATTAAGAAACCCAATGAATTTCTTAGGGATAATCATGGCCTTATCAAACTTTTATCACTTAATCAACTCCCTCTTTTGCATGGAGTAGTTGTTTCCATGCAACAGTTATCGTGCCGCAGTCAAGGGTTTTGCTTTCTAGAAAAATGTATACACGCATTCATCAGGCCACCAAAAGAAATCATCGTTTCGATTTTTTCTTATTCGATCTATTGATTTATACGTAAGAAGTTAACTTAAATTTTCATTTCACTGGTCATTTTTTTCCGGATATTGAACGTGCTTTATACATCAGACTCAATTCTCTATTATATTCTGATGTGGCGCAGGTAGCGTGGTTTATAAATTGTCGAAAACCGCACTATAATACAAAGCTGTCTTCGTCGTAAGCCATTGACTAGATCTATAGTCTTTTTTTTGTCAACTAGATATATAAAGTCTATTATTCAAAGACTTAATGAAAGACTATACATTTATATAAACTTAAGATTTATAGCAGGAGTAGTACATATATACAAACAACTCCTTTGGCTTTCTCCTACAACCCCTAATTTCGGATCTCAATTTTGATTTGTGTATTGTAAACTCATGACTACAGTAAGATTTACTGTAACTTTCCGCTTCCCTGCAAGTCCAAGACTGGACTGCGAGAGCTATGCTGGTCTGAAAGCTAGGACGGCGAGGGTTAGCTATCCCCTAACCATAGCCACTCGTCGACACCATCTTGTCCAAATAGCAAACGAAGATCGGACTTTGGTGGTGAATGCTGCAGCTGGGGAGATACCTAACAAAAGGTACCCAGGAGAACCGAAGGGGTTTGTGGAGGAGATGAGGTCCGTAGCGATGAAAATGCACCCGAGAACCCAGTCAAAAGAAGGAAAAAGAGAGTCCAAAGCTCCCCAAGACAGTCCTGTGGCGACGTGGGAGTTCACAGTGGAAGGGTACTTGAAGTTTCTCGTGGAAAATAAACTTGTGTTCGACACTCTTGAAGGGATTATTCACGACTCTACCGTCCCAACTTGTGAGTTTTCTAGTCAGTTTCCTTCTTATAAATTGAAATATTGGTAAGTTTTATAGCTATTTTTAAAACATGTTTCACTCTTTCAGATCTGGTTCAATTGTAATCGTTTTCAGCTTGGACATAATTAAGAGTAGACATGGACAATTTACTTGAACTCAAAAATTTAAACTAGATCAATCTAAAAAAAATTAGCTTGGATCGGCTTTGGGTATATACATTTCAACCAATTGTGTATTTTTATTTAGATCTACGGATCTCGGCTCGGTTCCAAATCCTATCCAAAATCCGATTGGAACCCGGATAATTCAAACATTTTATATGTATTAGGTAATCTATAATATTATTTGAGAAGTGATTTAGTATCTTCATGATTAATAATTATGATGGTAAATGTATTGTTGCCAATATGATTCTGCTAGGCAAGTGGAATATTATCAATAACACTCTCTTATGTTTGTCGAATCCTATCTTTGTTTCCATCAGTCACCAGTAGCCTAACGTAATCAAACCACGAAGCATAGTTCAAAAGGTTCTTCCCAACCATCTTCATACTGTAATCTTTTGACTTCCTGACCATCTGTACCCTGAAACCTCTTTTTCTGCGCACTTTTAATTTAACTCAATTCTAACAGAAAATAGTAGAAGATATTATCTTTAAGTGCTAGGGATTTATTCCATCTTTGGATAGTTGGCTCGTACAAGTGTGAGTAAAACGTATTATATGGAGCTACCTGTAACATATTAGAGTCGAACGATGTCAGAAGTTATATAAACAACACTTCAGAAAATGTTTGCACTAAACTCAACTGAATAATTAAATCTATGAGCATGTTCGATTGTCCAAACACCATGAACAGTTAACATGATCATGAGTGATACGTCCTAGATATACGGACAGGATCACTCAAACGGACTTAAGGATATGATCTCGCCAAAGAGCGAGAAATGGGGGATTGAAGGGTCGCACAACAGTTGCGGAAAGCTGCTGATATTCCCGAACTCTATATGTTGCTTGATATGACGCACAAGTCCAACGAGATAAGAGAATGTTTACTCGGATATGACTCACCAAAAAACAAATGTTTGTTCTAAGCAAAGAACAGAGAGAATAAACTCAAGAAGAAGAAGAAAATCGATTGTATTATTTTACGAAAGAGATTACATATTTATAGTACTTGTGGTCAAAGAGAGACATAATTAAATGCGGAAAAACACACCTAAGGAAAACAAAGATTGACTACAAAATAATAAAGATAGTCAAAGTTGGCGATTTTGAGGAAGTCTAGTCAAGGTGACATTTCGCCTACTGTCCAGGTTCATTCATGCTGATCTGGTCCTTGGTGGTAAGGAGAAGGACGCACGCGGGACGATCAGAACATTCCGCCGCGCGATCTTCACGAACGAGTAGTGCACTGGCGCGGTTAAGTCTTCAGACAGCTTGAGGTCCGTGCCTTAGTGAAATCTGAGTGAGAGAAGTCCACCAGTGAATCGAACATGGAAGCCAGTCCATCAGTACGGTCATCGGGATATGTGGTACGCACCAAACGGACCAAAAGAGAGAAGTTGTGGTCGTTATCGGATTCCACTCGATCAAAAGTGATTCTGGCTCGACCATCAGTCTTAGCTTGGCGAATTGGACGGGAAAGAACGTATGTGGTACGATCAGTTCGGTCATCTGGACGTGGTTCAAGCCTTAGCTCCATTCTGGACGTACGCGGTTCGATGCGGTACACCGCACGGTCAATCTGATCAGTACGATCGGACGGGCGAACTTCGGTTAAACCGTTCTGAATGACCTTATCTCCGTTCTGGCATGGTTCCATGTACTGATCAATGTACTGAGGCGCATCAATGAGTCTAACAGGCTTTCAGCCAAAAGATATAACCTAACTAAAGTTTTAGAAAACCGTGGAATTTAGAATTTCCTTATTATTTTTGCTTATTATTTTTGATAGATTTTTGGTAATACATATATTTTTAGATTTTAGATTCAAATTTTCAGATATAGTTTTAGATTTTCAGATAAAATTATGAATTTTTTTATGTTTTTATATGTATTTTGATATTTTTGTATTTTTGGGTATTTAACTTTTTGGGGTTCATGTATTTTTCGGGTCTTTGTGTATTAGTTCAGCTACTTTGGGTACGTAATACCCAAACAAACTCTAACTAAAAAAATTGGGGGTAATTAGTGGTTCTAAAAGCTTAGGTCTGAAAAGATAATAATCAATCTGAAATTGACCAAAACTTTATAAATACCTATATGGATCCAGATCTTTAAGAATGGAAGGATCCGGATTTTATGGGAATCGATCTGAATCTAAATAATAAAAAACCAGAATGTCCACGCTTGGCCTAATTAAGAAAATAGTTTTAAACTAGTAGTTTTCCGGCGCTACGCGCCGGGTTCGTATATTTTATTTTTAAAATGTGCAATTTATTTTGTGGTCTTAGTAAAGAAAATTTGTTCAAAAATATGAAGATGATAATATTTTGTAAGAGAATGATATTTTTCCGATCCATTTGATAGTGGTTAGTGACCATAGTAGGACTGTCTAATAGCATGTGGTAGTGGAGCGGTCGAACAAAATCCCAATATAAAAATAAAAACTATCAAGAATTTTTCAAAAATAAATACATAAATTTGGTTTAATATTTCAAAATTTTAAATATACTCTTAAATTTATAGTTTATAATTTGAAAAGAAACATTAAATATATATAGATAAAGCTAACTTTTGAAATTATTTAATTACATCATTAAATATATAGTTAATATTTTATTGAACAGGACCGTAATATAATCTGAGACGGCCTGACCGTTGTATATTACTTTGTTTTGGAAGTTGCTTATTTAGAGCATCTACATCAAAGGTACATGAGGGGTTCATGGATAAGTTCACACGCTTGCCAAGAAAAAAAAAATATTAAAATAACCCCTCTCTCATGAACCTAGTTCTCCTGAACTCTCTGCGGTGAACTTTTCTGGGGTGAGTTCATCACTGTTTTGTGGGCCCCACGACACGTGGTGGCCCACAATTGGTCTGGTTTTTTTTTTTTTTAAATCAAACAGAAAAAAAAGTTTTTAATAATAAAAAATTGAAAACTTGAAACCCAAATGGGGTTTATTGATGTTCATGCTCTTAGTATGTGTAATGTCTTTTTGTGAGTTGTGTCTGTGTATGTTGATTGTGTTATTGGTATGGAAGTAATCTTGTATCCTTCTAGCGTAGTGTGTTTCGGCGTTGCCGGAAGCAAGACATCTAGTCAGAAGATCGTGGAAACGGTGCACGGAAGTCTGTGGAGAGACTGTTAGTGGGTTTATGTTCAGATGCTTGTATACCTGTGTGTTTTTTCCTACCTCCGCGAGTACTGGTGAGGATTCCATTGCGTTATGAACTTCTGTTCGCGAGAACTTTGCTAGGTGGGTGATGATGTCTGCTTGAATATCCCTTGGTAGAAGCTCTATGCGTGATAGCTCTTGAAGCTCAGCCTTTCTTTTTTTTTTTAGGATTTTGCAAAGGGACGATGTTATGGTGTCTTTTGTTTAGTTTGTGAGACTTAAGACGAGTGTGTTTTAAATGAGTTGTTTGATTTGGTTGCCTTAAACATTTGCGTATTAATTGTGAAGATCCACAAATATTTTGTGGGTAAGTCATTTGAAAGTATCGTTGGCTTGCGATATCCCTTGAACGTTTTGAATGTATAATTTAAGATTCATTAACGTGCTGAAATGTATGTGTAAAAGTTTAAAAATTGGAGTCATTATTTAGTTGGTCTTGTTAGTTGATTTAGTGATTCTTTTTTTTGTGGACCTATAGTTTGTATTACTTGCTGCGTGAGTCACAGTTTAAGCGCTTTTGATATGATAAGGCGTTTTTTGGTGTTATGTAGATGTTGTTAATTTTGTAATTCCGCTCGTTGACGTACCTACACCGTCAAATAATAGGAGAATTAAATATTTGATGATAAAACGTTATTTTGACAGGCGTTGCCACAACATCGGAATGTCATGGTGGTAGCTTTCCGTCTTCACCAATGTGGCAGAACATGTTCAAGGCAGCAGGTATTAAGTGTTTACATTGCGGGGCACTGCAATGGATACAGAGAGTGTTGGTTTCTGGAAGTCGTTGTCTATTGCGGCTTAACTTATTTCTCAGTTACCCATTCTAGTGTTGGTATCAGTGCATTGTTTGTCCTATGCACTACAATGGAGGGCCTTACTCAACGAATAAAGTTTGACTTGCTACCGCCTCATTTCAAAGTTGAAGTGTGATTCAAAAATTGAATTTAGGAAGAGACGGCCGCATTAAGTGTTTCAAAAAGTTAGAGGCATTTTAGGGAAACCTAAATATTTGATATGTTTGACTGTATCTTAAAAAGCGCCTACCTCCAACTAACTTTGGGTTGATGCTGGTAGCTAGCATCACTGTTGGCCGGCGGACACCAGTTTCAAGTCTGTTGTGGAGGAGTTCAGCAAGGCTGTCAAAACGCTTAGAAAGACAGTTGTGTAGCTGCACCAAAAGTATATATTTTAATTAAATTTTAGTAAGAGTTGAGATTAAGATACTTGGGAATTTAAAGAAAATTTCTATGTGGAGAGAAGTTACTTATCAATTTTGATGTAGACCATAACACGTTGTGTAGTCTGGCTCTTGTCATTGTATATTGTCCTGATGTTGCTTACTTCACCAATAATTTCTGAAAGAGCGAAGGAAGCTGGTATCAGGTGTCCGAATATATAACTCAAGTATGGGTTCTGTAAAAAAATTAGAGAAGTACCTGGCAATTGGACATTTGTATTTGCCAAAGTCATAAGTTCTTCAAATTTATGGAGCCTGAACTTCTCGGTTGGGATAGGATTAGGGACAGCAGGCACCTCGATGAACTTAGTCAAATCGTTGAATTGGATGGCCAAGTTGGAGTCACAAAACTTGAAATGATTGTTACATCTGGTTATTTCAAACTCACTCACTTCGTACACAGCTCCCTCCCTAAGAAGTTGTCTGAATGTGTTCGGGAGATAGACCGATACAGATGCCTGGATGAGATATTACTGTAGGAAGAGGAGACATGAATGTGTAAATGATAACCGTCAATGGGAGCAGAAAAATAAACCGGAGAGAGACTTAACAATCACGGAACAGAAGCTGTGAAATTAAAAATGGTGAATACAAAACAAAACAAAACAAAACAAAACAAAACAAAACAAAAAAAAATATGTGAAAGGAAAAATGACTAACACAAAACATAATCAGTGAAAATTATACCTTATCATCCAAGAGTCGCATGTCGACTTTGACCACTTTTCTTCACATTCCGAGCTTCCTAAAAACAGAGAAGGCGTGTGAAAACGGTTTAGTTGCACGTCCGGCCTTCAGCTCGGAAAGCGATATCTAGGAAATCGCCATTGTTATTCAAGTTCTGTGTCTGTATGTTGAGTGTTACATTGAGATGAAACTGTGAAAATCATGGTGCCGAGACCCCTTTTTACAGGTTTGAGATATTAGAGAGTTTGCGAGGAAGCTGAAGAGGATGGTGATGGGAAATAAATGAGACGAAGTGTTTCTTGCTTTAACTGTGAATGAATGGCAAGGTTAATAGTGACCTCTTGAAGTGATTCACAGCCGTTACAATCTTCGCCGTTCTGCACAGGAAAAAAATTAGGGATGTCGAAATGATGATTGAACAAAGAGGTTTATTTAGTATGGGCTCAAACTTGAAGTGTGGAAGTCATTATTTTTTGTTAAGGCCCACGATAAGAACAAAAGAGGAGGGTGGGCTAAGGCTACATTTACACATCCAACACAAAATGGGCTGGAAATATAATTATCCCGTAAAGAAAAGAATCTGGTCGGTGAAGCAGCATAAACTAAAGGAAATTGAAATCTGACGTGTCGCAATTTGCCTCTATTTCCTTGATGACGTGGACGCAGGAGGAGAGAGGCAAGTCAACATAAGATTTTGAGACACCTTGGTTGTCGTAACAAGGTTTGAGACATATCTTCGATAGTAAGTTTTAGGTTATAAGTTTCAAAAGAAAGTTTTATAGCGTATAAGTGAAGCGATCATTTAAATTATTATTCTACATAATTTTAAAAAGGAACCAAATAATTAATAAAGAAAAGTAACTTAAAATACCACACAAATAAATTTGTTTTGATTCCAAATCAACACAACAGATGTAAATCTTTTAAACTAGCAAAAATCAGCGTGTGAAAACTTGTATATATATATAACTACTTAAAAATGCAAAATTATATTTGGATTTTTCAATTACAATACATGCCTTAGATTTCCTCCATCTGAAAAGCATTTTAGACGATTACAGAATATTTTTGAATGTTTTCTAGTTTCTGCACCAATACTTGAATTTCTTCTTTTTGTGAGAGCCCTATGTTAAACTGATTCTTTTAGATTGATACTACATATTTAGGTGATTATTCCGTGTTCTTACATGGATATAAATATTTAAAAATAATTAAATCATAATAATTAGCTACTATTTTATTTATTTATAAATTTTATGTGAATTAATATATAGTTAATTCTCATTAATTTATCATTAAATTTTTTCGTTTTTGTTTTTAAACATTTTTTGTACTATTGCTTATATTTCTATATAAAAATATATATAATTATTCATTACAAATATCAAAAATTTTATTTAGTCTACTCTAAATTTAAATTTAAATATGACTTAGCGTAAATTCATGGAGAACATGATAAATAAGCAAATTCACTTCTTAAATAATAGTATAGATATGGTCCATAGTGTATATATATATATATATATTCAAAGGAGTTATTAGAGAATTTGTTAAACAGTTACAGAATAAATTAAAACAAAGCATGCATCATTCATGTCATAATGAATATTATAAATTAATTAGAATAATATTTTAAGTTTTAACTCAAGTAGTCGTAGTTGTCGATAGAATATTTCACACTAATAAACTTTTGTATTATATGCTAGATAAATATTGCATGTCAGGAAGTTTAGTTATTTGAAGAAAAAAAAACTTATGCTTTCATGGTTATGTATTAAAAATGTATACCAGTATGCAAAAAGTTCGTCCTCCTTGTGTAATCCTGTCAAAATCTGTGTCTTTTTGTGTGTAGATGCTGCATTCAAAAACACAGGATTGGAAAGGGCAAATAATTTGGCCAAAGATTTGGAATGGTTCAAGGAACAAGGTTACGAGCTTCCTGAGCCAAAGGCTCACTGTGAAACATATTCTCTGTATCTAAAGGATATAGCAGAGAATGATCCACCAGCATTCATCTGTCATTTCTACAACATCTACTTCGGACATAGCGCTGGTGGTGGTCGAATGATTGGGTCAAAGGTAATAAAAAAAAAAACTATTCACTAAATACTCACTAGGAACTTCTTTTAAAAATGGTTTACAAGTTTTGCAGGTATCTGAGAGGATACTCGACAATAAAAAACTCGAATTCTATAAATGGGACGGCAACATTTCCGAATTGTTGAAGAACCTGAGTGAAGAATTAAACAAAGTCTCTGAGGTATAGAACATAACATTACTGTAAAGAAAGAAATTAAATATAATATGGTAGATTTCTTAAGCATGTTTTATGTTTTCCTGAGCAGTTGTGGACGAGAGAAGAGAAGAATCATTGTTTAGAAGAGACAGAGAAAGCGTTCAAGTGTTATGGGCACCTTCTTCGTTCCTTGGTGTCCCCTGATTTGTAATGACCCTGCGGTGGCAATACAAGCAGGTGGGAAGGCCATCAAGAGTATGAAAATTAAATTAGAAATAATTGGACAAAGTCTCCATTCATATATTTTCTTTGTTGCATAATAATATATCAAGTCTATGTGGTTCCCAAAATATGGGAACCTGACTTCCTTGGTTGTTTCTTTTACATTTCTTGATGCGAACCAAATGGTACAATCAAGATAACCAAATCAAACCGGAGACTTGGTTAAGAAGATAGAAGGCGTTTCCTAATTTTCTAGTTTGTTTCAATGTTTCCTTGAATATAGGAGCTTGATCTCCATATCTCAATTTATTTAGTTAAACAATTATGTTTCCTAGTTTATAGGATTGTGGAACAATCCACTACTTTTCATCGTTTGTATTAAATAGGTTATGTGTGAAGAGAATGAATATGAAAAGAAAATTGGAGTAAATTGTGTCTTACTTAAGTCTTTGGGATCCATCATTTGGTATCAAATCAAATATCTTAGCTTTGAAGAGGGGCTTTCAATGGTATCAAAGCAAATTTTGGTTTTGATCCGGACCACATTCGTGGTATCAAAACCGTACTCTACGAACCATGGATGAGGAGTGTTATGCTTCTCTTGGTGACCATCAATGGTGATTCTTCATGCAACCTCAAGAGAGTTTGTTACTCTTCATGATAAGATACATGAAGAGCTGAAGAAGATGGCACAATATTGGGAGGATCATGTGAGATATCAAACAAAATCACATTGGAAGTTAGACGAAGGAATGTCTAATATATAAAGAGATGTCCAATTCTAATTAGTACAAGACATTTTGGGAATGAAACCAAAAGTAAATCCATGCAGGTTTTCCTAAGGCCCAAAGTGGACAATATAATATTAATCAAACAATATAGAGTTGGACATAGATTTAATAAATCCCAACATTAGTATCAGAGCCAGGTTGACGAAGTTCTACAAGAAGACCAAAAATACCCTTCAAGTCGGAAGAGGAGGTCCGTGGCAGAAACTAGTCAAGATGATCATGAAACTTGTGAAGTTGTGGGGAATAAACATTCTTAAAGGAACGAGATGTTGTGGAGATGCATTCTGAAAGGAAGAGAATACACACGAGATGAGTGTGACCCTTAGTTTGAAGGGGAGAATATGAGATATCAAACAAAGTCTCACATTGGAAGTTAGACGAAAGAATATCTAATATATAAAAAGATGTTCAACTCTAATTAGTACGAGGTCTTTTGGGAAGAAAACCAAAAGTAAATCCTTGCGGGCTTGCCTAACTCCCAAAGTGGACAATATCGTATTAATCCAACAATATAGAGTTGGACAAGAATTTAATAAATCCCAACGGATCAGCCAGCTAGTTGGAGTAAGAAGATGAGGACGTGGAAGATGGAGATGGAGACAGCAAAGACGGTGAGAAGGGTGAAGAGATCAACCCAACCGGCTAAACATATTGTTAAGGTCGCAACGGATACGTAGGTTCATGAGGAATCTCGTCGACATGCGACTTCATCACTCAAACTATCTGCAACGTCATCACGTAAACACCAACAAGCTCAACCCTTTCCAATTAGACGCCAACATCCCACTGCTCGTACCAGAAAACGAAGAAGGCCTAGCCGATCTAACTCGTCTAAGCCAAGAACTGAAGTTAGCCCTACAAAACTTCTGGAATATGGTCAGCTACCTCGATCTTGTTTCTTACGGTGGAGGCTACAAATTTCATCACATGTCCATTGTAGTTATGTGGAGGTGGTCTTGTCTCTAGAAGGCCGAGATGGTATCAACAGAAAACGACCATTTGATCGTGGAAAAATTAGGATCATGAAGAAGCGTGATTTCTAAGATTGGTATCGAACTATGGGGACAATTATTAGGGTTTAGAAGTACGTGTATTAGTGTTTCTCCTATATTTGTGGAATTGTCTTACGTGTAATGGTAATGGGATAGTAGGGTAGTTACTTGGTCTTTCATGTATATATAGCTGTCGATGTATTTGGATGAGGATATGAAAAGAAAATTGTAGTAAACTTGAGTTTTTGTTCTTAAGTCTTTGGGATCCATCATTTGACCACCTCCACATAACTAAGACTTAATCAAGACACAATTTACTGCAATTTTCTTTTCATATTCGTTCTCTTCACACATAATCTATTTAAGACAAAGTATGAAAAGTAGTGGATTGTTCCACAGTCCTATAAACTAGGAAAAATAATTGCATAACTAAATAAATGGAGATATGGAGATCAAGCTCCTATATTCAAGGAAACATTAAAAAAAAACTTGAAAATTAGGAAACGCCTTCTATCTTCTTAACCAAGTCTCCGATTTGATTCGGTTATCTTGATCGAACCATTTGGTTCGCATCAATACTCCCCCATTAAACATGAACCTTGTCCTCAAGGTTCTTATGAAAGCTTGTTTATCTTTCCACGTTGCTTCAGTTGGTGAAAGTCCTTGCCGATACATCCATGCAAACACTTGACTTGTAGACTTAATTTCTTGTTGTTGCTTCATGTTCTTTGTTTGCATTGTTTTCTTCCTTTTCTTATTTGGTGAGATTTTCTTTCTCTTCCTCTTGGGTATGTGTCGTCTTTTGCTCCAGAAAGTGTGATGTTGGTGACTGATCCGAGTTCATCGAGCTCGTCTGCGTTTTGGTGGTGATGTCTTTGATTGACCGATTGATAGAATCGGGTAAGACGAAACCGTTTGTGACGAACGAGATACAGTACCATCACTGGCTCCCCCATCACCAGCTTTCAACTTTCTCACTATATCTCGTTCATAGAAACCTTCATATTTTGGAACTCATTGTGCATTTGGCGGAAGAGTGTGATCTTTATATCTTCAATGAAATCTTGATTGCTTCCCATATCCTATATCACAACCTTTTTTTTTTTTTTTAGAAAAATAGAAAAACAAAGATAGAAGAAGTTTTTGATACCACAAGGTGGTCCGGATCAAAAACAAAACATGCTTTGATGCCAATTAAGACCATCCTCAAAGCTAAGAGAGTTTGTTCTAATACCAAATGATGGATCCCAAAGACTTAAGAGAACAAGAACACAAGTTTACTGCAATTTTCTTTGCATATCCTCATCCAAGTACATCGATAGCTATATATACATGAAAGACCAATTAACTACCCTATTATCCCATTACCATTGCACGTTAGACAATTCCACCAATATAGGAGCAAGTGAGCAACACTAATACACGTATTTCTAAAGGGCAAATCTCCAAAATAGCACATTTCTAAGTTTATATCACAAAAATAGCACTCAAAAACTAAAATGACCAAAATAGCACCTTTCTAAGTTTATCTTTTGAAAATTTTAATTTTTTTATTTTTCAAAATTTGAAATCTTATCCCCAAAACCTCATTTCTCAACTCTAAACCCTAAACCCTAAACTCCAAACCCTAAACCCTAAACCATAAACCCTAAACCCTAAACTCTAAACCCTAAACCCTAAACTCTAAACCCTAAACCCTAAACTCTAAACCCTAAACCCTAAACTCTAAACCCTAAACCCTAAACTCTAAACCCTAAACCCTAAACTCTAAACCCTAAACCCTAAACTCTAAACCCTAAACCCTAAACTCTAAACCCTAAACCCTAAACTCTAAACCCTAAACCCTAAACTCTAAATCCTAAACCCCACCCTTTAACTCTAAACCCTAAACCCTAAGTTTGTGACTTTTGATAAAACATTAAGTGCTATTTTTGTGACTTTTGACCTTGAGTGCTAGTTTGGGAACATAAACTTGATTTAGTGCTATTTTTGTCTTTTTCTCATTTCTAAACCCTAATAATTGTTTACTCTCGTCATTTCCACGTTTGTTGCAACTAATTAAAGTTCCATCATTCGATCATTTGGACTAGATGGATACAACTTTAGTGATAGTCCGAAACTCGTCGATAAAAAAAATTCTAATTTAATAGAGTAGTTGGATACAAAATGTTCTAATTAAAAGACAAAGAACACAAGGATTCTAGACTGAAACAATACTTATAATTGGCCAGTAATTTCTCCTCACATGAATTTGGAAACTCAAACTTGATAAGTAAAAAGACAAGAAATACCAAATCAAAGGTTTGTAAAAAAAAAAAAGGGCAACATAACGTTGCCGGCATAGGTGTCTGCGTCAACAGAGATGCTCTGGCAGATGAAATCAGCCAACATAATAAGCAGACTAAATCTATAGCATAGCCAAAAAATAAACTAATGAAAAAACACATTTCTCTATACTGCATGAGCCAAAGTTTATACATCACACATGAGTAACGGTACATGGATCAATACCGTTACACTCAAGAGTCTATGAAGCACAAAACATGCACAAAACTCACTTATCTTCACAACACTTCGACGATATATAATGTTAGCTGAAGAAACAGTCTCTTGTACACAAATTAAATGAATCATATAGATCCCCAGCTTAAGGTGTAATCTTTGTATGTCAAAAGAGATGGAACATCTTTCTTATGTTTTACTTTTGTTGTCCTGATGTCATGGCCTTTAGCTTCTCCTCCAAAATGTCCTTCTCCAGACCGTACATTCTGTTCAAAGCATGCATATTCTCAAGAGTCTCGCTCAGCGTTCTACTGTCACTCCCATCACATCTCAAATGCTGCATTGGACCATGCAAGAATCTGTTCACAATACCTCTGCTTAAGTCATCAACCGCTCTCGTCGTTTTCTTGTTGATGTCATCTCCCATTTTCGACATGCACTTCTCCAGCTCCGCCATTCTGATTCTCTCTGCATAAGCTCTCAACTTCTTGATCGTAGGAACAGTCTCTAACGAATCCCTCCATGCTTCAAACTGGTTTGATTCCTCAGCTATTATGGTCTGAGCTTCCATAGCTTTCCTCAACCTATCTTCTTTATTAGCAGCAACCACTTCCTTGAGGTCGTCTACATTGTAAACCCGCGCGGTGTCCACTTCATTGACACAAGACCCGACGTTTCTCGGAACAGAGATGTCAACGAATAGCCTCACTCCTCCGATCTCTGGACAAGCTGGAGGGAGACTCTCTACGTGCTCCTTCAAGAACAACGGCGTCTCAGAGGCTGTGCTGGTGAAAACAACATCCGCCTCAGCAGCAGAAGCTAGCATCTCATCAAGAGGACGATACAAAATCTCAACACCTGGGATCTCCTCACGGATAGCTATAACTCTCTCTTCACTTCTGTTAACCACCACCATTCTCGTGCACCCTTTCGCTACCAAATGCTTTATCACAAGCTTCCCCATCTTCCCCGCACCGATGATCAGCATCCTAGCGGAGGCGTGTGAAGATTCCGGAAGCTTCATCAGAGCAAGCTCGACAGCTGCTGAGCTAACGGACACAGCTCCAGCAGCGATGTTTGTCTCCGTTCTGACACGCTTCCCGACGGTTATCGCGTGTTTGAACAGCCCGCTGATGTTCCTCCCGAAGCCGTTCACTCCTTGACCGACTTTAACAACTTGTTTCACCTGCGCAAGGATCTGACCTTCTCCTAGGACGAGAGAGTCAAGACCAGCTGAGACCTCGAATATATGCTGCGTCGCGTCCTTGTTGTAGAGCAGGAAACGGTGCTGACAAATCTCCGAAACCGGAATCCCACTTGTCTGACAAAAAAACACAACGTTTATCAACACTTGATACTGATCGTAAGATAATATATGGCTCCAAATGGTAACGAATAGAACTGCACCGCACCACTCTTAGGGTCTGAATGGCAACAGGCGGGATGGTGTGGTCGTAATAGTAACAAAAACATACAGATATTTTTTACTACTAACTGGTGCAGTTTGTAAACATTCGGAGTTTTACTAGTATATATATCTATACGATTATATATATCTATACGATTTTGTTACAATTAGAACTGCACCGTATAACTTCAATTCTTATTTGTGTTCGGTTAACAAAGACAACTCTAATGTGCCACAAAAAGCGCAGGGGAGTAAAAAGAGGCACACCTTTGACATCCACTCAGTGACTTCTTTGACTCCACGGTGCTGAGACAGAGCCAAAACATAAATCTCCATACGGTTACAGGTACTGAGTACCGCAGCCTCTTCGATGTGATTCAAACCGCACAATTCAGCAATAGCTCGTGGCCACTCAGCTTCTGGGATAGCGAGCTTCTCACGCATCTCAACAGGAGCTGTGTGAATGCTTAGTCCAATCACCACAATACTGCTCCTTTCCTTTGTATATCCTAATAAACAAAAACAGAGACTTAGAACAGCAAAACTTAATGAAAAAACCGATGAACGGTCGTTTTCAGACCAAAACATAAACTTACTGTCAGCTGCAGAGTTCTTGAGTTGTTCGAGAGCTGAGATGTTTGCGGCATTTGGCGCGGAATCAGAAGCAGATAGCTCGCAGCGGGCTCTCTGGATCAGACCACGTCTGCTTCTGTTGTTACTGGGAAGAGCACGACCCAACGGTGTCTCGAGCTTATGGTGATTGAGTAAAGTCTCGAGCTTTGGGCAAGCAACGAAGGCACTCGAGACCGCCATGGAAACTCCAAATCTCAATCTCGCTGCTTCTCCCAGATCAGGAATTGAGCAAGCAGAGAGACAGAGAGGGATGGGGGTGCGATGTGGGAGAAGGAGATCGTTGGGAATATGATTGAAAAGGTGAGTTTGGGTCGGGTCAACCCGGTTTGGTACAAGATGGGTTGAAATTGGAGGTTCTGATTGGATGGGAAATCTTAAAGTGGAAATGGAGAGATTTTGATTGGAGGGTGGAGAACACGTTTTATCCACACTCGTTCTTGATTTGGTGGCATTTGTCATTCCACGGCAACTCTTTTTTTCTTAATTTGTTATTTTCTTATCAGGCTTGTGACTCTTATGAGATCTATGCTTAAAACATTTTACCTGATTTATGTAGAAATAAATTGAAATATATATTTTTAAAACTGAGATATTATGTGTGCATACAAATGATCCGGATATCTGAAAGGAATCTATTGGAGATTTCAGATGAACCATATGAAGGAGAAAATGAACATTTCTACATGAATTTTATGCATTGTGCTTTTTTTTTCATAAACTTTGCAATAATGCATATTTTATAATAAACTAAATCAAAATTCAAAAAAGCTATGGAAACTCTCAAAATCATACTTTATATATTAACCGTCAAAAGTGTTATTAGTCAGCCAATAATTTATCATAACGACGACATTTTAAATAAATATATAAATTATAATAATTAATTTAAATTTATAAAATAAGGATTCATAAATTTAAATTTAAAAATAGAAATAATTATAGATTTATTTGATCAAACTAAAACAAAATAATTTTGATAACATTTATTTGATAAAACTGAAATGTATATATATATTTTAATGTTTACACCATTAATACAAGAAAGTTATTTTGGTACAACGGTTAAGATGTTTCTTGCTTGTCTTTCAGTGCACTCGTTTGAGTCACAGAAGTAACAAATTTTTAATTATACATAAGTTATCTAAAACGATATTGCTTTGATAAATTAACGGTTGACTACTATTTGACATCCAATGTATATATATAAACATGATTTTGAGAATTTGTATAGTTTAAAAATAATTATTTAGTTCATTATGAAATATGGACTATTACAAAGTCTATGAAGAAAAATGCATGATACTTAAGCTCATGTTGAAAAGACCTTTTCCAGCATATGAAAGTATTAGAAAAGTAAAATTTGAAGTAAAAATTTATTCACTGCAACAATACTTTTATAATAACTGCAGTTTTGGTTTAAAGTTAAGTACTTTTCTCTCACGCGAACCACATCGCCATGGGCCTTCCATGTTGTTTGCGACCTACTTCCCCCCAGAAATGAAATTCTATTGTAAACTTATTTACCAATGCATTGTTGAGGTAGCATCGGCCCCATGTTTGTCTAGCCAGTCGCCTTCTATGTCTCTCCCAGCAGACATAATATATTGTGATTTGAAAGACATAACATAGTAAGAAGCGTGAAATTTAACCAAAGAGAATCCAATGATCAACTCTAGGATGCGGCTCCAGTCTTTTGAATAGCTAGTGCCCAGTCACTCCGAGTTAGGCCTTTCCAAATCTCATCCGTAAAAAGAAATGAGAAGGATGAAGAGTTACATGGCTGATGTGTGTTTGGTGGATATCCTTTCGGTGACTGTGCTTATGGCATAAATGTTGAGCTAATAATTGCGAGATTGATGTGTATTTTATGAATAAACTTTGGGTGAACATGTTCTTGGTGGATAAACTATCGATGAATAGTATGATAAAATATTGTCTAAGTTGACACATAAATATTTATAAATGAAAAGATAACTGAAGAATAAATAAAGTAAAAGAAAATATATTTTTAAGAAAAGGAAGAAATTTGAAAAAGCAATGAAAAGAAAGACCAAGAGAGATGGGAGTAAAAATGGTTAGTGTAGTTGAAGAGGTTGGAAGACTATAGAGCAATGTTACAAGAGATAAAATGTATCACATGGATAAAGTGTCTTTAAATGTAACAAGTTCTGAAAAGTGTCGTTATGTGTAATTATTTCTTGAATTCAATATATATTGATAAGATACCGAAAACAAATCTAAGACCCGTGTTCTTTTTGGCTCGACCTTGGCATGCGTTCATGGTTTAGTGAGGGTTTGCTCTTTCTACAATCATCCAAAACTCTTTAACTTAGTTAGAAATTCTCCACAATTCATATATGCCATTTTATGCCTTTCAAGCATAAGATAAATATTTTACATTCAAACAAACTTCAATATTACATGTGAATACACTCAATGATAGTGTTTGCGATGATTCACCGATCACTCGCTCTCATAATTCGATCATTCCGTGAAATAAATTTATCGGAAGTTACTCGGAAATGCACATATGCACCATATTTAACATTGAATTTCAACATCATAACCTTTAAAAAAACTGAAAACACATGTTTCAACAGGAAAAATTTTCAATTTCTGCCTTTATTCTTGGTAATATAATAGAACGATGGAAGTTTAGTTGGAACAAACATCCAAAATGTAAAAGAAATAACCAAGGAAGTGAGGTTCCTACATTTCGGTAACCACATAGACTTCATATGTTATTATGCAATAAAGAGAAAAAATCCAATTATTTAAGATTTAGTGTTCTTACTATTAATAGCCTTCCCACCAATTATGTCGCCACTAGAAGTTACAAATCAGGACACCAAGGAAAGAAAAAGCTCCCCATAAAACTTGAACACTTTCTCTGTGTCTTCCAAACAATGATTCTTCTCTTTTCTCGTCCACAACTGCCCATTAAACATACGATCTGCTTAAGAATAAGAATGCACCAAACTTTTAAAACTTTCTTTCCTCACAATAATGTTATATTCTATACCTTAGAGACTTTGTTCAATTCTTTACTCACCTTCTTCAATAATTTAGAAATGTGGCCGTCCTATTTATAGAATTCAAGTTCTTTATTGTCGAATATCCTCTCTGATACCTGCATAGCATGTAAACCATTTTAAAAAGAAGTTCCTGGTGGATTTTATTGAACAGTTCTGTTTTTATTACCATTGTCCCAATCTTTCGGCGACCGGCGCTATGTGCAAAGTAGATGTTGCAGAAGTGACAGATGAATGCTGGAGGATCATTCTCTGCTATATCCTTAAAATACCTTGAATATGTTTTACAGTGAGCCATTGGCTCGGGAATGTCGTAACCTTGTTCCTTGAACCACTCCAAATCTCTGCCCAAATTATTTGCCCTTTCCAATCCCGTGTTTTTAAACGCAGCATCTACACACCAAAACACAGAGTTATTGACATAGAGGACAAGATTTTTGCATATTTGTATATGTTTCCAAAACATTACCATGACCTACGTCATGCGAAAACATAAGTTTTATCTAAGTCAACTATAATTACTAATATGCAATATTTATTTAACATAATATAAAACTTTATTAGTATGAAAATCTTATATTAACAAATATGATAAACAAATAGTTATGAACTCATATTTATTTTTGACCAAAAAGGAAACAATTATGAACTCATATTGCTTTCCTAATAATTTTCGTATGATCATCACTTGTATGGTGCATGTTTTTTTCTTTTAATTGTGGAATTCTTGAAAAAATTCGCTATAAAAATGAACCAGATAAAGTAGAGTGAAATTATTTCAAATAATCAGCTATAAAATTACCAATATTTCAATTCATAGGAAGAAAACCGATGATAAAACTCACAAGTTGGGACAGTAGAGTCGTGAATAGTCCGTTCAAGCGTGTCGAACGAATGTCAAGGTTGGTTCAATGCAAATGAAAAGATGCATTTATCTCCGCAAGAAAAATTTAATGAGGAATCACAAGTCTTAAGCTTGTGTAAAATCTGTATGTTGGATGGCTCTTGGACCTCTACACCTCAGTTCAGTAGATGTGGATGATTTGGATGGACAGTTTCGGGAAAATTCAACTTATAAGGACGCGAAACTTAAGACGTCGAGAGACTGCTTTGCATACATAATTAGAAACTTAAGACGTCGATGGACTATGGAAAACATGATCCAACATTCGATATATCAGAGCTTTGGGACAAACAACAAAGATCTTGATCGCAATAATAAAGGAGCCTCATGCATGGCGAAATTTTATAACATAATTAAATGCAATTTAGAATCGGCCTTCAAGATCTCTTATATCTCGCGAGCGCGAAATGAAATTTCTGATTCTTTATCTACAACTACGAGGTTTTTTCGTAGAGTTCTCTGTTTTATTATTTGTTTTATTCTGGTAAAATTATCTTGTACACCTCAAATCTATATTATAAAGATATTCAGGTAGGCAAGCGTGTTGGGACCCACTGGAAAAATGTGTTTGCGTTTTGAACTCAGCGTATATTTATGGAGTGGGCTGGTTGTGTTTTGCTTAAAGAACAGTGTATATCTCGCGATTACCTTCAAGATCTTGATTATACGCTGTTGTGTTTTGCTGTTCTCTTATATCTCGCGGCCTTCATGTTGTGTTTTGCTTTTTGGGTATTGATTTATGGAGTGGGCTGGTTGATTAACTTTTATGTTCGTTTCATCATCATAGTTGCTTACTGAACGCAACAGCGACAACTACCGTGATTTAATTTCCAGTGGCAAGAAAGTGACATAGATGTTTGAGAAGGAGGCAGTACAAGAGAACGAAGGAGAGAAGAGGATATTCCCAAAGGCAAGAAGATGATTCTAAAAAAAAGAAGAGAAAGTCTGTTCTTCAGTCATCTACGTGATGATTTTTGCTTTTAGCTGCGAGCAAATAATAAAGGTATGATTGTTAAAAGGCTGGACTTATCCACTCTTCTTATGTACTCAATAGTTAAAAGGCTGGACTTATCCACTCTTCTTACATGCGCTTTTAAATTGCATCTGAATATGATTTGTTGTTTTAGCTACATCTGTATATGGTTTGACTGCTTTGTATTTTCTTTTTTTTTTCCGTTTCTAATTAATAATTTTGAGTTATCTGTATCATTCTTGAATCATACTGATTTGCATATTAGTTATATCCAATTTCTTTTTTTTTTTCTATTTCTATCCTCATATTGATTTGCTTTGTTAGGTGGGGCACTAGGTTTGCGTTTGAGAAGATCAAAAAAAGCAACTCCAGAGTTTGAGAAGATAAAAAAAAGGTCACCACCAGCGCTCACTTAGCTTTGGTGTCTTTTATTATTGCTAATTTCCTATGTCTTTTTTTTTTTCATTTTGAACTTTGGTAGCGTCTTGCATTTTCTGCAACTCTCTCTCCCCCGGAGACAAGTAACTTTATTTATAAATAATAATGGCAGCCTTGACGAATCCTAGCATATTGAAAATAATAATATGGGCATGTCACTCCTACCATTACAATATAATACTCTACAAAATAACATCAGATATTACACTTTTCAGACCTATCACGGTCCAGCAAAACTTTAAACTAACCGTGTCATCGTTGGGACTTGGGAGTATGCAAATTTATCCCCAATAAATACCACCAAAAAAACAATCCATTTCAGTCGCTCTTTCCAACACCAAACTTCCAACAACAACACAATAAAACTCGCAGTTCAAAACACCCCATAAAACTTCATTTTCTTCAAATCTCAGTAAAACAACTTCCTTCACAAACATCGGTTTCTCTTGCAAAGTTAGAGACAATGCAACAACATACACATCCTCGCGCTTGCGCGGAGGGTCTGCCCCTAGTTTGAATAATAGAAGAGCTTTTGTAAAAAAAAAAAATTATGCAAATTTTCTTAGATATAATAGCTAACTTAATCAACTATGCCAGCGGTTTTTTGGTTTGAAAACATTTATCATCTCTTTTCGAAATTAGTGGCCAATTATCTCTATCACTTTCAATCAACTTAATTAGTTGATGGGTTTCGTAAAGTACTTCCTCTGTTTTATAATAAGTGTCATGTCATTCTAACATTTTTTTCTTGTTACAAATGTCACTTTAGAATTTCAATGCAAATTATATTTATTTTTATATGAAAATTAATTGCAAACTGTATTGATTTTATAAATAATTTTATTTATTTCAAATACTATTGATCAAATATGTATAATTAATAACAATTTAAATACATTTCATTCACTTTCTTAATCTGTGTGAAAAATGTCAAAGTGACACTTATTAATAAAAGGAGGGAATAAAAATTTTCATCATGAAATATAAATTCTTTCAATATTGGAAAAGAGGAAACAGAAGTTACCACAATTTTTTTCTCGGTGGATGCCTTTAAAAAAAACAAGTATCAAAGCACCATCTTACCCGCGTCGGGATACCAACATATACTTTGAAACAGCCAAACAGGCAAACAGGATTGCAAATCTTCTTTTATTACAGGATATTCACATAGACGATATAACACAAAATTATCATTAAAATATTATTATATCTGCAACATTGAATTATATATAACCATTATTTATTTATTTATCGATGCTAGTTTCATTACTTGCATTAATTTGTGACGTTCGTTTCTTCAGCGGTCCATGCTTGACGTTACGAACGGTGGCGTAGTAGTGTCCGATGTTCGTTTCTCAATGTTTCCTTCCCAACCTTTTCCAAAGTAAATTTTTTTTTTATTATTATTGTTAAACTGCTAATAGTAACTAAATTTTGTTTCTGTTGATCAATAGATGAGCTAATTAACTATAGTCTTATGGAGTATCAAAATTTTCTCACACCTTCGATTTCTTTTGATAATTGATTTTAGGATACGAGATCACATTTGTTTTCACGAGTCTATAAACGATGCCAAAAAGAGTCTTTACAAACCATTACCGATAGCTTTTACTCATTAAGTTATGATATACTCTCTCCACTTCTGAAATATCCTTGTTTTAGAAAAAAAAATTTGTTTCAAAAGATATATTTTTTACAATTTCATTAATGCATAAACTAATTGTAAACTGTAAACTTCAAAAAACATAATTGTGTTTGTTAAATTTTATTAGTTAAAACTCGTGGGAAATAGTTAACTACGAAAAATAATATATTGGTAACTAAAATCTCATATGTTTTCTTAATAAGTGTGAAAATGTTAAAGCATATTTTTTCTGAAACAGAAAGAGTATTAAAAAATTAAAAGTATTTAGATCTATTATTTAGAAATTAAACTTTGGTATAGAAATTTCTACCCAAAATAGATATATATGCTAATTATTTTCGCATATAATGTACATGCAATTTACTACTTGGAATTTGTACACTAACATGATAAAAATATTTACCCTAGCCATTGTTTTGTGTTTTCCAGTCTGTTTAATATGTAATTACGAATCGATAAATCAACTATGTCATTATACACGCTCGAGACATATAATTTTCCTATGACTTGCAGCAGCTGATTTCCTGATATATTCTATTTAGGGATGGCAATCAAGGACCTGGACCGCGGGCCTGGCCTGTAAAGGTTTGCTGCGGGGCGGGATTGAGCCTCCATTTGGTAAGCCCGCAAAATTGCGGGCCTCGCGGAACGGGTTCAAAGCGGGACGGGTCGAAAGCGGGATGGGTCGAAAGCGGGATGAGTCGAAAGCGGGATGGGCTTAACATGCGGGATTTTGAAGACCCGAACCCTAAGTCCCCATTTTTGTTTTCGCCTAAAACATTGTTAACCTGCGGGATTTTAAAGGCCCGCAACCCTAAGTCCCCATTTCTGCTTTCGCCTAAAACATTGAGAGAGAGAGAGAGAAGGCGATTCGACGTTATGTAGCTCTGGTGATGGTGGTTTCAGGGTCGATGATGCTTCCGGTCTCCCAAGCGCCTTCGATCTGCACCGGTGGATCTTCTTCGAGTCATCATAAGAAGTTTGGAAACTAACTTTCCACCGAAGAAGAATATCTAGTTCCCGCCATGGGTTCTTCGTAGTTTTGCCTATATGTATTTGTTCACATTATCATACATTTTGGAGTTTTAGGTTTCAATATATCTT
>NC_027756.1:15545879-15554228 GCF_000695525.1 Brassica oleracea var. oleracea | reverse complement strand
AACTAACAAGTGTATTGCCTTATCCAGTTCAATCCTCGACTAAACTCACTTACTGATGCGTCAAGAAACTGATAAAGCGTCCTGAATCATGTCTTGAAGCGTTCAGGAGCCATATGTCCGTTTGTAATTTTATGTCCCGCGGACCGATCCGCAAAGGCCTACATGTTTTGCGGTACGGGTTTGGTCAGCCATTTTGAGGACCACAGCCCGCGCGGGCCTGATCCGCCGTGACCCGCTCGAAGACGAGCCCGCTGCGGTACGGAACGGGACGGGACGGATCAACCTGTTTGACATTCTTAATTCTATTTCTATGTTATTAAAGTGGTAGTCTCTGTAAAAAAGATTAATTAAAGTCTTGTCTTAGTCGTTCTTAGCAAACAAACAAATAAGTCTTCTTTTTAACAAAAAAAATGTCTTTGTCGTTTAGTTTATTTGTTTTCTTCGTAAATAGTGTATTTTTGTTTGCAGAATTTCTTCAAACAAGAATTTAATAATAATTAAAGAATGTCAATCCCTAGTCCAATTTGTTTGTGGTGGCTTTATGCGTTGAAAAGCACCCTTCATCAACTATTATTGGCGGTCTTTTCTCACAATTAGAATTAAGATGAATTTCACTTATTTTCTTATTACCAATCAAAATACAACCTACAATACTAATAAAATAAATTAAATTCTTTTAAACAATCTGAAATAATTAAAAAAAAATAATGATGTTAATTTAATGATGCTAACACCACTAACTAAATCCTAAATCCAATTTCTAAACCTTAAACCTTAAATCTAAACCCTAAACCTTAAATCTAAACCCTAAAATTTTAAACTCAAACCCTAGACCTTAAACCCAAACCCTATACTTTAAACCCAAATCTTAAACCCTAAATCCAAACCGTAAACCTTAAACTCAAACCCTATATATATCCTAAACCCAAATCCTAGATCTTAAACCCAAACCGTAAACCATAAATCCAAATCTTAAACCCAAATCCTAGACTCTAAATTTTTAAACCAAACCCTAGATTCTAAACTCAAACCATATACTCAAACTCAATCCCTAGACCCTAAACTCAAATCGTAAACTCTAAACACAAATCCTATACCCTAAAGGTTTAAATTAATGGTGATGTTTTTCTTTTAGAGATTAAGGTTTGGGTTTTGAATCTATGTTTGAGTTTATGATCTAGGGTTTGAGTTTAGGTTCTAGGGTTTGGGTTTAGGGTTTACGGTTTTGGTTTAGGGTTTAGGATTTGAGTTTAAAGCATAAAGTTTGGGTTTAGAATTTGGGTTTAAAATTTGGTTTAGAATTTAGGGTATAGGGTTTAGATTTAAGGTTTAGAGTTTAAAATTTAGGATTTAGGGTTTAGTTAGTGGCGTTAGCGTCATTAAAATTAGCGTCATTATTTTTTTTCTAATTACTTCAGATTTTTTTAATAAAATTTAATAAATTTTATTATTAATCTAGGTGGCATTTTGATTGGTAATAAGAGAGGAGGCTAAGGTGAACCTAAGTTTTGTTCTTAGAATAAATATAAGTATCTAAAAGTAATAGAGAGAGCAAAGAAAGTTTCTTTTATAAGAAACTCATAATACATATATGACATTTATATACTAATTCATTTTTAAAAAGCAAAATCAAATTTATATAACTAGATATTATATTTTTCGTTTTTCATTTTTTCTGAAAGTATTATAGTCTCTATCATTACTGGTGCCTTTAAATTTTAAAATAGCATCATTGCTAAAAAGAGGAGAGAATAGAGATTGGTTACCTAGAGAGGGATCAAGACCTCGATATTTGAGTTCGCGGTGTTCTTGAGAAAGAGCACATGAACAGCAGAAGAAATGGATGGCGCCATCGGAGCAAGGCTCCTCGGGCAAGGAGTATTGGCGCCTCAATTTGGCTCTGTATGTTGAAGCATAGTACCATCCACATCCAATGTGAGACATTGCCACCACCATTAATCCAGCTAATCCTTGGCCTTAATTCAATATCCATTAATTAATCAATTTGTTAACACGTATTGCATATACAAATACATTGCATATATAGGTATCATGATGAGAAAAAATGTTTTTACTTCTTATCGTAATCAACGATGTTTGAAAGTGATATATGATAATGATATCAACCCTGTAAAAATAGCGGCAGTCTATATTGTTTTTTGGCGTAAATGTCTCACACTTTCATTTTTAAAATAATCATCATTTTCTCAAAATGATTATTCACTCAGAATAGTAAAATTCATTTAACCCGTATTTATTATAAATAATAAGATTTTAACTAATAACCATTTGACAATGATTTAAATACATAGTTATATAATATAATATTTTTTGGCAACAATTCTGTAAAAGTGTTAAATGGTCCAGAAATTTTAACCCAAAATACAGTTTACATGTTTTGGATTAGGTTTCATCTCATTAGTGATGTGAGAATCTATAATAGTAGTATAAAAAAGATCATACCTGTTTCGCCTTTGTCAAGAATCTCAGCGATCCTCCCAAATGCAACGCAAGGACAAAACCATGTAAAACAACCTTTATAACAATATATACAATAAGCCCTTTCTCAAAAAAAAAAAATATATATATATATATACAAGCAAAAAGCAAAAAGATAGTCAGGACTAAACCATTTGAATAAGAAATAGTTAATTTTTTTGAAACACAAATAGGAAATAGTTATTAAGCTGAATAATGTTATTACATGTAGGGATATCTTCGGAGAAGCAATCGTATAAACCGGTGGTCCATTGCCCTTCACTGACTTTCTTCACATCTTTTCCTTCATGTTCAGACATTTTGTGTTGAAAAGAGAGAAGAACTTACTGAAAGTGGTGTTTTAGATAATCTGTTGTATTTCCTATAGTTATTTATAGATCCTTGATTTAAATTGATTTATACATTCGGTCTCAGCTTTGAATATTGACTCCAAATTTTATACATATATTTTTGCTGGTCAGAAGAAAACAAACTTCTTAGAAATTGCATTGGCGTGGTGACTATACGTGATTCACAGATCTTTACTAATCACTACAAGAAAACTGCGCGATACCGATGGACAAATCCGTCATAATCTCGTCGGGAAAGCCGCATCCCGATGGAATCCCGACGAAATATGTTTGTCGGTATCATCTCGTCGGTACCCAGATATTCGTCGGGAATTCGTCGGGAAATACCGACGAACATATTTCGTCGTTTTTTTCTAAAATTTCCGACGACACACATCCGTCGGTATTTCTAGAGAATACCGACAAAGAGAGTTCGTCGGAATATTCAGAAAATACCGACAAAGGGAGTTCGTCGGAATATTCAGAAAATACTGACGAAGTAAGTCCGTCGGTAACTGAAAATAAAACCGACGACTTTAGTCCGTCGGAATTTCTAGAAAATACCGACAGATCCTATTCGTCGGTTTTGTAGAAATTCCGATGGCTAACACTATCCGTCGGTATTCCTTTTTTAATTTAAAAAAAACAATTTTTATAATTCTTAATTTAATTTCAGGAAAAAATTGACCATTTAGAATTTAAAAACATTATAGATATATAAATTCAACATTATTATTATACATTAAAGTTATAAAAAGTAATAAATAGTTCTTGAAAATTAAAAAAACTACTAAAAGTCTTCACCGAAGCGGGTCCTAAACCTCTGCAACAAGGTCTGGGTGAGAACATTGTTTTGCTCCATAGCCGTTCGGTTTTGCTGCAGCTCAACCAGGATTCAGCATCGTCCTTCTTCAGGAACTCAATCTCCGTATCCTTGGTCTTAATCTGCTCCATAAGCTCATCAACACGTGGATATGAGCTGAAGAAGAAGAAGAAGCCTCTCCGGTCGGACGAGCCAATCCAAGATAACGGCCCTTTTTCCTTGGAACAGCCTGAATGAGAAATAGCAAATACATATCACACACATACGCGCGCGCACACACATATCACACATACATAGCAAAAAGAAATTAGAATGTACCTCGAGAACAAGGTTGTTGAGTTGCTCTACGGTTAAGGAGTTGGAAGATGCAGAATCGCCTTCTTCACACATAGAAGCTTGAGCCGCGAGGAGATTCTCTTTTCTATTTTCTACGACCTGGATTACACCCTTAATAAGTCCATCCGGAATCTCGCCAGTCTTCTTGTTGGTATAGGCGTTCTTCATCAGGGTAAAATCATCTACGGGAACTCCACCGTTTTCCTTCATCTAAAAACAATTTATTTAGTATTACATATTTAAAAATGAATAAGAAAATCAGATTAGAAACTTACTAGCTGAAGTGCTCGGGTCTGTAAACTTGTTGCCCCTAAGTTGTGGACAAATATCCCTTTCCCGCCACGCACGCTACACCGATTTTGTGAGTTGATTGTCGACAAAGACTTTGTCTCATCTGTCGTCCAATGACCACACAAATCCCGCCAAACATCTGGGTTGATGTGCTTCGGG
The DNA here is from genome assembly GCF_000695525.1 of Brassica oleracea var. oleracea. Taxonomy (NCBI): domain Eukaryota; kingdom Viridiplantae; phylum Streptophyta; class Magnoliopsida; order Brassicales; family Brassicaceae; genus Brassica; species Brassica oleracea. The sequence goes on along the minus strand of NC_027756.1, from coordinate 15,549,791 downwards.
ACCTCGCCAACATCGAATTTTTGCTTCCACTCATTGATCTGCTTGGTGTAGTGCGAAGATGCTTTGCGGCGGAAAACAATTTTCATTTGTTTTGTAATCGCTGATTCCCAATTGAACTCTTGCTGCAAAATAAATACAATTTTTTTTTAGAAAGTTACAATTGTAGAAATTTTTTTATAATATTAAAAATTGAGAATGTATACCGCAAATTGCCGAAACCAAAGTTCTTGATCTTCTTCAGGCATGTCATAGAAATTTGGATAACCACGCTTTAGCATCGTGTACTACATCCTAAGAAGGCTGTTGGTGATACCATTGCCGGACAAATCAAACCTACGAAATAAAACCAAACACAATTAACTGTAAAAGATGAATATAAAATGAAAGAACCTTTTAAAACAAATACTTACCAAGTGGTGTTTGGGACAATAAGATAATTTGGATCAAGGCGCTGAAGCGATTCTCGGCCAGGTAGCCTAACTAACTCCGCAACAGTCATCGTAGTAGGCAATCCTCCTCCTCTTGAACTTTGAGAAGGGCCGGAAGCTATGCCCCTAAGTTGTGGACAAACATCCCTTTCCCGCCACGGCTGCTACACCGATTTTGCGAGTTGATTGTCGACAAAGACTTTGTCTCATCTTTCGTCCAATGACCACACAAATCCCGCCAAACGTCTGGGTTGATGTGCTTCGGGACCTCACCAACATCGAATTTTTGCTTCCACTCATTGATCCGCTTGGTGTAGTGCGAAGCTGCTTTGCGGCGGAAAACAATTTTCACTTGTTCGGTAATCCCTGATTCCCAAGTGAACTCTTGCTGCAAAATAAATATAAATTTTTTTTTAGAAAGTTACAATTGGTGGAAAAAAATTTATAATATTAAAAATTGAGAACATATACCGCAAATTGCCGAAACCAGAGTTCTTGATCTTCTGCAGGCATGTCATAGAAAGTTGGATAACCACGCTTTAGCATCGTGTACTCCATCCTAAGAAGGCTGTTGGTGATACCATTGCCAGACAAATCAAACCTACGAAATAAAACCAAACACAATTAAATGTAAAAGATGAAAATAAAATGAAAGAACCTTTTAAAACAAATACTTACCAAGTGGTATTTGGGACAATAAGATAATTTGGATCAAGGCGCTGAAGCGATTCTCGGCCAGGTTGCCTAACTAACTCCGCAACAGTCATCGTAGTAGGCAATCCTCCTCCTCTTGAACTTTGAGAAGGGTCGGAAGCTACCGAAGGGGGGTACGGGCTGCTGGAGGGGGGCGGGCTGCTGGAGGGGTGCGGGCTGCTGGAGGAGTGGTAGCTGCAACTGGGCTACTAGCGGGTGACGTACTCTGAGTACTCTGAGCGACTGAAGAAGTACCCCGGCGCGAACGACGTCTAAGTGTAAGAGGAGGTGGTTCATCCCTAGAAAAAAAAACATTAGTAAGCTTTTTTATTATTTAAAAACGTTTTATAATTAAAATATTTTTATAATAATTAAATGTGTTTTTTAATTTATTTAACGAATTTTTATAATGAAAAAAGATTTTTTATAAGTAAAATGATTTTTTATAAATAAAAACGATTTTTATATAATTAAAAACATTTTATTAAAAAAAAACCTGATACAAATTAGAGAAACCCAAAGTCTATAACTTCAATCACACAAATCCTAAATCAAAACTTCAATCCCGGCCCTAAATTAACTTCTAAATCCCTAATCAATCTCAAAATCACATAAACCCTAAAACTAACATTGTAACCATTGAAATCCCATGAGCAAAGTTAAAAGGAATTGAAAATCTTACATGACTGGGTGAAAGAGGAGGTCGAATTCGGGGGATTTCGCCGGAAATCGCGAGGGAGGAGGAGGGAATCGTCGAAAATCGCAAGGGAGGAGGAGAGGTTGGGCGGAGAGAGAGAAAAAAGGGGAAGAAATGAGGAAAAATAAGAGATTTGCTCTTATGTATTCATCTAACAAACCGACGGATTCCTGACGGGTTTTTTCCATCGGTATTTAATCTAACCGTCAGAACTCCGTCGGATTTTTAATTTTGGCGGTTTCGTGAAATTTTGCGCGGTACAGCCTGACCCGGGTAATTTTCTAAATATCGACGACCTTATCCGTCTGTACTTCGACGGTATAGTCTACTCCGTCGGTTATTTGTTGGAATATTCCGACGAAATACCGATGGATTACGGTTTAGAGTTTACACAGAGTATCAAAATTATTTATATTTGTTATACGCCTTTCTAAAACCGATATATTATGTTATATAATCATAAAACATTCTCAAAAAATGTTCTAAATAAATTTGAGTGCTACAACTTCTGAGAACTGGCACTAGCCAACTTAAAATTGTATGATGTTGTTCGAACGGTTTTGATTGATTGATTATATACGGTTTTGATTGAATGATTATATATGTCATGTTCAAAGTTTTAAAACTGTGAGAATACAATGGTTAGATTTGTTGTCTGATCTTATATATGATATTTAATCCATCTGTAAAACAAAAAACATACCTGTAAAAAACCGAAACCCTAATTTGATAATGTCTATCGGTATTCCGTCGGTATTTACCGACGCATTTCCGACAAAACCCTCAAATTCTAGGGGTTCGTCGGAAATGCGTCAGTATTCTGTCGGTATTTACCGTCGCATTTCAGACAAAACCCTCAAATTCTAGGGGTTCGTCGGAAATGCGTCGGTAATTACCGACGGAATACTGACGGACATTATAAATTTAGGGTTTCGGTTTTTTACAGGTATGCTTTTTTGTTTTACAGATGGATTAAATATCATATATAAGATCAGACAACAAATCTAACCATTGTATTCTCACAGTTTTAAAACTTTGAACATGACATATATAATCATTCAATCAAAACCGTATTTAATCAATCAATCAAAACCGTTCGATTTTTAAATCAACTTTATTTTTTAAATTTAAAAATCTACAACGTTTAAAACCCATAATTTGGTTTTAGAAGAAATCTACAATGTTTAAAAGTAATTTGCAAATACATTCATAAAAGAGATATCTACTCTGCATCTGAGGAATTATCTGATGATGAACATGATGAATCTGAATCGTCTTCGTCAAACTCTCCAATCTCGCCGTCCTCTTCGGTTAATTTTTGTTGTAGTGGATCAAATACTCCTTGTACTCGGCTTCTGGGATTTATTGACATGACAACGATCCAAGTATCGTTCCTTTGCCTAATCCGCGGATAACGAATATAGCAAACCTGAAAAATTATAAATTATATAACTCGAAATAATTATATATGATTACTTTAGATGAAAAATATATTTCAACATACATACTTGGTCAGCTTGTGAAGCAAGAATGAATGGATCGTAATAATCTAGTCGTCGTCGCGAATGTACAGATGTAACACCAAGTGCGTCAATGCTTACTCCGCGACCAACAACGTTGTTGTACCACTCACAGTAGAAACCTTGTCGTACCACTCACAGTAGAAACCTCGTCGTACCACTCACAGTAGAAGACAGTACATCTCATGCCAATCATTCCCGGGTACTGAATTTCCAAAATCTCGCATACGTTACCGTAGTACACATCGTCTCCGGATGACCGAAGAAACCCCACAATCAACTGTTCTCCTTGCAGTATTTTCCTTAAGAACTCTGAATGCATATCCTCGAGTGCAATATCTCGGATATGACTTCACAACAGATTTTAGACCACAAACTATCTCACGTAACCAATCTTTAGGTGGGTGCCCAATAGCTAAACAATGGCTTACCTATAAAAACAAAAAAAAATGTTTTCGTTCATTAAAGATAATAAGTAAAATGATTAGCTACTACTAATTACTGATTAGACACTTACAAAATCAGAAAGCCATGTTGCAAAGTTGTTTTGCTTGAGTTGTTCGAGTTGTTCTTC
>NC_027756.1:15540958-15545774 GCF_000695525.1 Brassica oleracea var. oleracea | reverse complement strand
CTCTTCGCAGTTTGTAAGCAAATATGTGTTCAAATGAGAATGCTCAGCCACGGTAAGTATCCGATCCATTGACTTTCAACTATGTCGTCCAATTTGTGTAAACATGTTTGGCACATAAACATAATAAGTTGCCCTTTCACCTCTATCATCATGCCGTGCAGGTCTTCGACTTTTTGTTCGAACTTCTGATGGAAAGTAGTATTCAGCAAAGTTTGAGGTTTCCTCATTGATGCACTGAGCCACTATTGATCCCTCCACCTTGCTTAAATTCTTGACCTTCTTCTTCAGATGAAACATAAACCGTTCGTACAAATACATCCACATGTACTGCACGGGACCACCGAGTGATGCTTCTCTCGCAAGATGAATAGCAAGATGCTCCATAACATCAAAAAATGATGGAGGAAATATCTTCTCGAGGTTGCATAGGATCACCGGTATTTTAACTTCCAAATTGCGGATACCATCTGATGTGAGTGATCTCGAGCATAAATCACGGAAGAAAGCACTTATCCCTACATACACGAAGAAAACAAATTCCATAAGCATATATATATATAAGCATTAAAAAATAATATGACAATTAATTAACTATGTTAAATTTTAAAGTACATGCGATTGCTTCATGGACATTTCGTGGCAATTGTGCGGAAAACGCAAAAGGAAGGAGGCGCTGCATCATTACATGACAATCATGGCTCTTCAAGCCAGTAAACTTCCCTTCACTTTTGTCAACACAATTACGCAAACTTGATGCATAACCGTCTGGAAATTTAACACTGTGTGTTATCCAATCAAAAAACTCTTCTTTTGCAGTTGCATCCAGTCGATATATGGGAATAGGACCTTTACCGTGCTCATCAACATGAAGTTCGGGACGAGCACAAATATCAACCAAATCCAGTCTTGACTTCAAGTTATCCTTCGTCTTGCCTTGGACATCAAGGATGGTGTTCATCAAATTGTCGAAAAAGTTCTTCTCAATATGCATGACATCTAAACAGTGCCGCAACAAATGAGTCTCCCAATAGGGCAAATCCCAAAAGATACTCTTCTTATGCCAATAATGATTTTCCCCAACACCATAAATCGGTTCATGTCTGTTTCCACCCACGTCTGGCGTTCTATCTGCACCAAAATCTCTTAATTGTTCCTTCAACTTTTTGCCACTTACTTCTTCAGGTGGACTGTCAAACACCCTCTTGTTCTTTGTAAACAATGTCTTACTCTTACGATATGGATGATCGTGTGGTAGAAATCTCCTGTGACAGTCAAACCAACACGATTTCCTACCATTTTACCATTTTTTAGTTGGAAAGCATTTGTGTTGTCTTGGCAATAAGGACATGATAGCCTCCCATGCGTGGTCCATCCAGATAACATACCATATGCTGGAAAATCACTTATTGTCCACATAAGTACTGCTCGCATCTGAAAATTCTCTTTCCGCGAAACATCGTATGTATGAACACCGTGCTCCCATAATAATTGCAGCTCATATATCAATGGCTGAAGAAACACATCCAGTGATCTCTTAGGATGATCTGGCCCGGGAACGAGAATTGAGAGGAACAAAAACTCCCGTCGCATACACAAATGTGGTGGTAAGTTGTAAGGTGTCAAGATTACCGGCCACAATGAATATTGTCTTCCATGCTTTCCAAATGGACTGAAACCATCTGTGCATAATGCAAGATACACATTTCTTACCTCAGATGCAAATTCTGGATATGTTGATTGAAAATGCTTCCACGCCTCTGCATCGGAAGGATGTGTTATCTCACCATTTGTTAAGTGCTCAGCATGCCATCTCATTAGTTCGGCTGTTCGTTCTGACTGATATAACCTCTTTAATCTTTCAGTCAACGGCAAATACCACATTCGTTTGTATGGCACCGGAACTCTTCCACTCGTATCCTGATAACGAGGTTTCCGACAGAATTTACAATTCTCCCGGTTTTCATCTGCTCTCCAGTAAATCATGCAGTTATCGATGCATACATCTATCACCTGATATGGTAAGCCAAGACCAGCGACCAATTTTTGTACCTCATAATATGAGCCAGGTGCAAGATTATCTTAAGGTAGAACATCTCTAACAAAATCTGCAATCGCATCCACACATTCTTCAGCCAAATTATAGTCAGTCTTTAGCGCCATCAATCGACTTGCGGATGATAAAGGTGAATGCCCATCTTTACATCCTTGATACAATGGCTGCTTAGCTGCATCTAACATTTCAAAAAATCTCCTGGCTTCTAGATTGGGTTGTTCTCGTTCTCCTTCCTCTTCACACGGGAAATTTTCTTTGGGTTGTTCTTGTCTATCTCCTTCATCTTCACCCGACGGGAAATTTTCTCCATATGCATCATATACCATCTGAACAGTCCCTATCCCAAAATCTACATCTGTGGTAGGTTCATCTAACTTATCGACAATTTGAGGTTCGCTACTATTACCATACTCAAATCTTTCTCCATGAAGATACCAAATCTTATAACCACGTGTAAATCCTTTCAGATATAAATGACTCCATACTTCCATTCTTTTGACACAGATATTATTCTTACAAGTAGAACATGGACATAATAAATACTTACTTGTTCTTGCTTCCTGTTGACTTTGAATCACCGCCATGAATTCTTGAATACCACGTGCGTATTCCTCCGTAAGTAAATTTGTATTTGGATCCACATGAGGTTGATCTAGGCAAGAACGAAAAATTATAAGGAGTACCCATGATTTATATTGTTTTGTTGTGATTTGAATGAATGAAGGAGATGTCGTATTTATAATGAATCTGGAAAACTTCCCGACGGAAAATATTCGTCGGTATTCCGTCGGGAATGACAACGGCTAAATTAACGTTCAAAACCCGTCGGTGTTCCGTCGGTAATTTAAAAGGTTACTAACGGCTACATAATTCGTCGGTATTCCGTCGGGAAGTGCAACGGCTGTTAAATTCATCGGTATTCCGTCGGGAAGTGCAACGGCTGTTAAATCCGTCGGTATTCTATCGGAATATACCGACAGAATTCTGATGGAATACCTAAATAGTCGGTATTGCGTCGGTATTTTGTCTGTATGTGTCAATTTTTTGCAACAGTCATATTTTTGTCAGAATTTTGTCGGTTTTCTGTCGGGATCGTATGACCAAATACCGACGAAAGTATTCTGTTAGGATTTTCCAACGAAGTTCCGACGAATTTGCCGAAATAGATTTCCGACAAATATTCGGCGGCATTTCGTCGGAAAATCCTGAAAAAAAATTTCTGTCGGTTTTTCCGTCGGGATTTTCCGTGTTTTCTTGTAGTGAATGGACCCAGTTTGAATGTAAATTTTATTTCTTTTTAGTTATTTGGTCTATGTTATCTGAAAAACAAATTCCAACATATTTTAAATTTTGTTGAAGGTCTTACGTATTTTTTCCTATACTTATAAACATTTCTAATAGTATATCAAATCATGTAAAAATCAAATTAGGCGTTTTTTTGCACCATGTGCAAGAAACAAAAGTTTTAAATTTACACTATACTTTGAAATAAATAGTATTTATAAAACTTGTGGATATTAAAAGGAAAATAATGTATCAGGATTAGAAAATTATAATTTAAAAAATTTGCATAAAATTTGAAGAACATTTTTAGTAATAAAAATTATATAAGTATAAAAATATAATTAAATAATATTTCTAAATTTCTAAAATATTATTATATTTCTAGTTTTAATATTAGATTATTGATGATGTATGAGTTGTTACCATATTCTAAAAAGTTTAATAAGAATTTAAATAAATATTAAATGTAAATGTCTATGTCTATGTCACAATTATCTTCATTTTTTTTTTTTCAACACAACACAATTATCTTCATAAATATCGTTTTTTGTAAACAATATCATCTTTTCTAATGAAAATGAACATGATGATGACACATAAACTAAAAAAAAGAACAATTATGAAATAATGTTTAGGGGATTCCATGTATTTAGGGGAACACTTGGCTGATGATGTGATTAGTTCCCTTAACTATGGTAAAACGCCCATTTGTAACGAATCCTTTACGATATAAACAAAGAATCAGTTTATCTTATCTCTAATACTTCATCATATTGACTCTATAACATGAATCACCAATTGGTCGACTTGAACTTAAGATAAAACGGATTGAATGGCTCGTTTCACTTAGTGGGCAGTGAGAATAACCTCCTTTGGGTTAGAGGCCGGGATGGGTGTAAGATTTGGAGGAAACTGGAGAGCTAAAACCCAAAGTGGAGGAGGAGAAAAAAGAAGATGAGATTATTGCATATTATGTTGAGCTTGAAGGAGACACCGTCAATAAAGATCCTGGATGCGTGAAAGGAAACGACGACATGCATAAGCAGAGGAAGAAGATGCGACGGTCTGTAGGAGCAGTGGTGGTGCTGGAGATGGATGGAACGAGCTTGACGGTGATTGATGTGTGGAGTGACGGTGATATGTATAATATATATATATATATATATATATATATAATATTTTGTATTTAAATTTATAAATAATTAACAAAATTTATTTTGTTTTTGTTATTGTTTTTGTTTACGTAATATCCGTGAGACATCAAACAAAGTCGCACATTGAAAATTAGACAAAATAGACTAATATATAAAGAGATGTTCAACACTAATTAGTACGAACCCTTTTGGGAAGAAAACCAAAAGTAAAACTATGTGGGCCAGTTTAAGATCCAAAATAGACAATATTGTACTAATCAAACGATATAGAATTAGACATCCCTTATGTATTAATAGAGGATCATTGGGATTAGACTAACCTTTT
>NC_027756.1:15540171-15540858 GCF_000695525.1 Brassica oleracea var. oleracea | reverse complement strand
GTTTGGGGTTTTGGGTTTGGGGTTTGGGGTTTCGGGTTTCGGGTTTGAGGTTTCGGGTTTTGGGTTTCGGGTTTCGGGTTTAGGGTTTCGGGTTTCGGGTTTCGGATTATAGGGATTTAAACATAACACTCGTTAATTCTACGTAAGCACAAATAGTCGTAAAGTCCTCGTAAGATGAAATCGTCTTAAATACCACGTAGGATGAAATCGTCGTAAATACCACGTAAAAGGATTTAAACAAAACACTCGTTAATTCCACGTAAGCAGAAATCGTCGTAAACACCTCGTAAAAGGATTTAAACATAAAACCCGTTAATTCCATGTAAGTACAAATCGTCGTAAATATCTCGTAGTGTAAAAACTAGAAAAAAGGAAAATGAGAGAAATACCAGATTAACATGTGGCAAGACTTCAAGCAATTATAATACGTAAGTCTCGCCCACATTAATTCTAATATCTTCTCCTTTTCCTATTTTTTTCAAATATTTATAATTTGAATAGGATTTATCTGAGGAATGTGATTTAAGATAAGGTGTGATTTGGGAGTTTGTGTGTGGTTTGAGAATGAGAGTTGTGGGTATATTTATAGGAAAGCAAGCCTCGTTAATTCCTCGTAAGCTAAATCGTCGTTAATACCTCGTATAAAAAAACACGGGCCTTTGTGATTCCTCGCAATTTCCTCGTAAA
>NC_027756.1:15539485-15540002 GCF_000695525.1 Brassica oleracea var. oleracea | reverse complement strand
TCGGGTAGTCGTTTAGACCCGGCCTCTTCTTCCGCTACCGGTTTTTCGGGTCAGGAGACTGTCCCCGAGACTCAGTACACTCAGAGAGTCTCTGGGTCTACTTCTTCTAGTGCACCAACGGCTCCTCATGTGCCTTCCTCGATGGCTCATCCGATGATGCCTCCTCCTGTGCCTCCTCCGATGGCACCTCCGATGGCCGCCGATATTCATCCTGATCTGATGGTGCCTCCGAGTGCTCCTTACTTGCAGTACACGGTAGAGGACATTCTCAGTCTGCCAGGCAGAGAAGGTTTACCAGTCATCGATCCAGACCGACCGGACGAAACTTTGTGGTATGTTGCATTAACTTTTTTTTTAATTCGTTTAAATTTCTTTTATAACATTAAAAAATAATTATATTTTAAATTTGTATTTTCCAGGTGGGGGGTTGACGGATGTCTTGCATCGGACGTAACCGACACGATCAAGGGTTACTTCTCCATGCCACATCCAAACTGGAGTAAGACGCCTCACTACG
>NC_027756.1:15527516-15538950 GCF_000695525.1 Brassica oleracea var. oleracea | reverse complement strand
AAAAAAAAGGGACGGACGTTGGGTATTGGTTCCGTCAATGATGTTCCGAGAGCGACATCGTCTTATGGTCAGCGACGGGATGATGAAGTCACTGAGCTGCGTAGAGAGTCCGCTCAGCTGCGTAACGAGTTGACCGCGACAAAATCTCGTATGGGTGGAGTCGAGGGCTTCTTAGACGTTATTTCGGCCACAAATCCGGAATGGGAGTCCATGTTGAGGAACATGCGACAACAACATCCCATTCAAGGCGAGTCATCCGATGTACATAACGAGGCGGATGTTACGAGGAGGAGTGATGAATTCTACCAGGAGATGAACGACCCTTTGTTTTTTTTTTGGTTGTTGTATTATATAAATTCAAAACTTATTTATATATAAAATATTTTCATATTGATTTATTTTTATTTTAAATTTTAATTTATTATTAAATTAAATAATTTTAATTATTTTTTAATTATATTTTTAAATTCTGTAAAATAATAAAAACGAAGTAAATTCGTAGCTAATGTACGACCTCTTTACGTGGAAACCTTACGAGGAAATGACGAGAAATAGTAAACGAGTATTTTACGAGGAAACATTTATGAGAAAATAACGAGGAAAGATAAACGAGTATTGTACGAAGAAATCCTTTCGTGGTTGTTACGTGTATTTTGCGAGGAAACGCTTTCAAGGTATTTACGTGTAGATTACGAGGAACTATTTTCGAGGTATTTACGAGGAACTATTTTCGAGGTATTTACGAGGAACTATTTTCGAGGTATTTACGAGGAACTATTTTCGAGGTATTTACGAGGAACTATTTTCGAGGTATTTACGAGGAACTATTTTCGAGGTATTTACGAGGAACTATTTTCGAGGTATTTACGAGGAACTATTTTCGAGGTATTTACGAGGAACTATTTTCGAGGTATTTACGAGGAACTATTTTCGCCCTCGTTAAGATTATGTTTTCTTGTAGTGGAATCTATGTATGCATGAGTTGCTTCTAGTCTTAGATAAATTTTGCATAATGATCAAGCTCCTTGTTCTTGAGTGATAAACGCCTTGAAATGACAACATTTGAATCCTTCTCTTCATTTATATTACAACCATTGCTTACCTAGCCAAATGATTGAGATCATGTGCCAATTTGTGAGAATTCACCTTGTGTGTGTGTGTGTGTGAATCAATGTGAGAGCTGGTTTAAAGAACTTGTTAGTTGATGAGTATTGCAACTTGTGTAGAGACATAAAATTATTTATAGGCCTAGAGAAGCTAGAGTATAATAAGAGAGCGTGTTCAGGCTATTTGCTATGTTTCTTTAGGATGTCAAGTTGAGTGCATTGAGTGTTTCTTTTGGCTAAGCTCCCATCTTTGTATCTCTCCTCCTTGTGTTTTGAAAAGTTTACTTGAGGACAAGTAAAGGACTAGTGTGGGGGAGTTGATATCTTGCATATTTACATGTTTTTAGCCTTCATATCTTGTACATTCTGATCATATAGATTAGAAATTAGGCATCTTTAGAGTCCATATTGCATGCATTGTCTTTATTAGGTGTTGGAGAGTGCTATGGAGCGATTGGAGATGTTTGGGAGCATTGTGATTTAAAAAGAAGTAGAAAATCATGATCTGGAGCTGGCGAGCGCAGCGGGGTCAAGTAGCCGTTGTGACCTGGAGCAACCTTGTGGAGCGACGTAGCGTACCCGCTCTGGGCCCAACATCCCGTCGACAACTTTCGAGAACCGGAGCGACCAAGACGGAGCGAGGTGGGTACATCGTGCGCCAAATCCATGAAGTGCAAAGGAAGCCATAGCGACGTCCCGGAGCGAGGTGGCGAACCCGCTGTGAAGCTGGAGCGACCCACTAGAGCGGGGTCACGAACCCGCGCGCAAGATCTATATTTGGTCGATTTTTCATGTTTTGCTGGACCTTCTCAGACTTGTTTTTGAGGCCCACTAGGTTTTTAGGAGTCCTATAAATACTCTATAAACTTAAAATTAGGACTTATCTTGTTTTTCATCTAATCAAAAACCAATTTTGGGAAAAAAATCTAATATTGATCATAATTTCTTATCCTTGCTTGATTATCTTGCTCTCTAATCATGTTTAACCTTGAATCATCCATGGTTTTTGGGGTTATTCATGTCTATAGTGAGTAGACTAATCTTGGATTCATGGGCTAGGGTGATTAAGGGTGATTAGAGAAGATCTAAGGTGTTTAGTGTTAGATTTACTTGTTTTCATGCTTGTTGAGGTTTCTCAATGCTATTTTAATCTTGATCATACTAAAATAGATCTCTAGGCATTTTCTGCCCACAAGGTGTATGATGAAATGCCTTAACCAGCTCTTCAATGCTTTTAGCTTGCTTTACCTAAGAGATTAGTTGCTAAAGGAGTTAAGATTGCTATTAGACTTGTTATCAATGTTTTCTTTAGTAACATTCAACCTAAGAGATTAGATGCTTGAGATGCTTTACCAAAAAAATATTCATCTAGAGATAGAGCTTGTTTAGCTTAGTGTCTAGGCATAAGGAAAGTGTTTGATTGATACCTTGCCACCCTTAGATTGGATCTACATCACCCGAGATCAAATGCCTAGCCCCATGAGTCCTCTTGCTTCATATTGAGAAAAAAAGATCATTACTTTATTGCATTAGATTATTAATTCTTAGTTCATACCATCTTTAAAATCGGATTGCACTTAGCTTAAGCATGAATTTGCATTCCTTTCTCTTTACAATCACCTAGGATTAGTATACTACAACATTTGATTAGGAGCCTTGAAAACTCCTAACATCATTGTCTCAAAATCAACTCGGACAGAGTTCCATCAAGCAAAACAAAGTTGTCTATAACTCCTTTTAACCTTATTTGGTACAGTGAAGCCCTTTTTCATCTACCAGCTCTGTTTCTGCTGTTCTTACAAGAAAACCAGTCATCAATCTTGTGTCCAACCTTTGTACAAAACAAACATCACATTTCATGTTGTTTTTGTTTCATCAGACATAGTTGTTAATACACTAATCAGTATTTATCTTGGTGTTACATGCACAATCATGCTCCAGAGCCTCATGTATGACCTTAATGTTGGTGCTTCCATGGATTATAACTTACCACTTCCCACTGTAAACCTTAATTTCTATCATACTTCCTTGCCTTAACTTTTATATCTGCTCATCCGCACAAATTGTGCCAGCCCCTTCTAATGTACTTGAGAGTCCATTTCTCCTCCTTGATATCATAATCTCCAATTCACCTTAGTTGGTTGTCCCATCCAGAGAATCTGATTTAAATCCTCAGATCTGCTGTTGAGCATCATCATCTTCCTCCGATTTTCGAACATCTCACCTCCCAATATCCTTATTCTCTATTGTTCGCATGTAGAACCTACCTTCATATTGCTAATCATGATCGTAAATCATATTTAGCTTGTCGTTGATGTTGTTCATCAACCGGAACAAAATTTTCCACTAAAATCTTCATCCTCGTGTTCTTCCTCGTGAGCACAGTTTTGGGGAAAACTGACGGGCTGCAGAACATCTAGAGGATCTAGATAGAGATCATGTTGATTTTGTAAGACAGTGGTAAAGGCATTTTTTGTTGACTGTTGTTAAGCATCTTGAAGCTTTAGGATGAAGGTTTACAGTGTTCGGAGAATGTCATTATATTTTCGTCTGTTACTGGTCTTTGAGGCGCCGTGGTAGCAAGGATCGAGTTTTAACTGAGAAATTAAAACTTGCTGAAATCTGATACCAATTAAAAAAGGGTTATGAATTTGATTTTTTTAGTGTAAGAATTCCCAAGAAAATCACATGTTCTTGAGCTCGTTGGGTTTAATATAACGTTTTTAGCAAAATTATATAATAAATTAACATTGCAACTAGGTCTAGCTCGTTGGGTTTAATATGACGATTTACCAAAATTAAATAAGAAATTAACACTGCAACTAGGTCTTGACGTGCGGATATTCAATTCAGTTTCTTAAGATTTTGGATATTTTGTATACAAATATAGAAACAATTCTGAGTATATATGAAATTCCAGTTCATTTTTTTTTGTTTTTGGTTCGATTTGATAATAAGACTGAGAACTAGTTGATAGCCAGAAAAAGTTAGGTCTAGTTCAGTTTGATATTTTGGTTAGTTCAAGATTATTCAGACTAAACCATTCCAATTCCATACGCCTAAAACATTCAAATTAATAACGGTTGATGCATCCAATAACAAATTAAACAGAGTAATGGGAACAATGGGGACATTAAACACATACTTATTTTGTTCTTACAATTCTATGTTCTTGTAAAAAACCTCTCGATCTGAAATATGAAACATATTAGCTACCACATTTTATTATTATCTCTTTGCTAAATCCATATTTTTGATCTAAAACCTTTTTGTGCACGATCTAAAACCTTAAGTTTATTATTTATTGTTCATCAGTTATGTTATCATGATTCACAAGCAAATCTTAAGTCGACTAAACCTCAACTAACCCGCTTTTCAAGCAAGAGACCGAGGACGAAGTGCTAGCTCGATGGATGAACATCACTCGGATCCAGATCAATAAATAGAATAGTCAAAATTTGCTCTGTTTGTATAAGTTAAGCCTTGCTCTACAGTAACGACCTTAACAATTTGATCTAAAATTATTTATGTAAACTGTTCTTTTGTTGACATATAAATATTATATTTCATAAAAACCATTTTTGTTTGATATATTAAATATTATTTAAAAACTACAAAAAATTTTAACGAACAATTATATATGTTCTATAAAAGTTCATGATTTGCAGAACTGAACCGTATAAATTATATCTTCCAAGAATTAAACCTCAATATTTGTGACGTAGAAACGTTAATTAACCATTTCGTAAACTAATGGAGCTTCTGTTAAAACTAATTAAGATTCATATTTCATGAAGAAGAAGTTGACAAACTAGATGATGTTAAGAAGCAAATAAAATTCTTTCAAGAAAAAAAAGCAAATAAATGATAAAATGGATTGCAGTGGTAATATTATTTACAGGAAATAAAGGTAAATGTTCTATGTCTCCGCGTGGGGGACCCTGCCTGCCTAAGATAGGCTTTACGGCACTCTTACTCTCTTTCTCTTCCAAACTCGAGCTTTACCACACGCTAGATTTATAGACTTGGCATCTTTCAAATCAATTTTTATTTGAACACAAATTTGTTTACAACTTTCTTGTCTTTATATATTGCGTATTATATTTACATATATGTAATGCTGCATGTGGCTACAGTTAAAGGTTTGATCCAAACAAAGACGGTCAGAACATGTGATTGATGTATTTACTCCATTTATATTGTATACTACATTTGAGTACACATGTGTATATCACTTTTTGGATCAATGAGGTACAAAACATGTGCCATAGAACCAACATACGTAGCTCACTAGCTCTTGTGGATATCATACATTTGAGAGAATGCTGAGTCCTTGTTCTGATACTTAACTTTGCTTGAATGATTTACGTCTTAGCATCGGTTATCAAAACTGGTTTCGGGATAAAAGGATCGTAGGTCAAATATTCAGAACTTATTAAGCAGAAGAAATGTCACCAGGCGCATAAGTAATACTCACATGTTCGACTTAGGGGTAGTTTTCCATGTTTGTCGGCAATAAAATATAACTTACATTCAACAAAACATTGGTTTCAGATGTAAACATTAGAGAGTATGATTGACAGCATAGTGTTTAGCAAAAAGATACAAAATAAATTATTCACGTGTAAATAAAAACAATAGGTGAACGCGCAAAGTATATAATACAAATTGTCTTTTCTTTCGTGCCAATGATATACAAACTTTTTCATAGATGGCCAATGAAACCCAATGAATTTTTTAGCAAGCCAATGGAACTCAATTGAGGTTTTACTTCATGTTATTTCTTTTAAGTATATGCAAAAAGAAATATCAAAGATAATTCATAGTGTCGACACGTAGACGCATTATTAATTCCACTCAGTTTTATTTTAGTTACTTGTCATATTATTGTTTTATTCTCTGGCCACATTGTTTGAGCCTGTGTAGTTCGTATAAATTCATGTTCTGGTCCCAAGAAAAAAAAGAGCGGATAGTTTTGTGTCAAGGAGGAAAAAATATGCTTCTCTCAGATTAAAGAAGCAAACAAAATCAAATAATGTGAACGCAATTGAAATTTTAAACGTATCGAATCTGATGGCTCTGAGAATAAGAATATGATAGAGTTTAAAGGGATTTTTCCCATTTTTGGTTGTGAATATATTTCCTTTTATGGAACATGGAACAAACCAAAAAGTTTTAAAAATAAAGATGCATCTTGCCTGTCCTTAAGAAAAGAATTGATTGTTAAATCAGCAAAGTTTCCACAATAAAAGAATAAATACAATTGGCAAAAATTAATCTTTTTGGAAAATATTCTAGGCTTTTTACTTTATCGGAAGTTATTCCGATTGTATTTTGCTTACAGTTTTTACTGATACCAATATATGTTAGAGCTTCTCCAACTAAAATTCTTGCAAGATATATCATAATTAAAACTAAATAAAAATAATAAAAATTAAAAAAAGAAGTGTAACTAAAACTAAATAAAAGTAAGAAAAAACGGAAAAGTTTTCATCGGTTTCTCGTTTGAAAGTTTTCAAATACTTACTATGAGATACTCAAATAACACATATAATTAATTAGTGGTATAATTATTAAAAACCTAAAATAATTTTCTAATCAAGAATATTTTTATTTTTTATCTTTTGAGAAATCTTCACAGTTTATTAAGGATAAAAATACTCTTAATAATAGTTTCCTCAAGATTGTAAGACCACCTCCGCCAAAAGATTTTTACAAGAGTTTTTATCGGAATTTAAATTATAAAAAAATGTAGAAAGAAAAGAAAGAAAGTATTTGATTTACGGATTTATTAGATACCTATAAGAACCTTCTTCTCCTATGTGTATTACTTTCTTGTCCATTTATATTTCATTTGAACATAAAAATTAAAACGGAAAATTAAAATATATTATTTATTCATGTAAATACCAGCGTTAGAATTTAATGGTTGTACATGCTCTAAGAGCATTTCCAACCCCATATAATTTACTGCAAAATGGAGTGAAAATGGAGTGATGAACAAATAAAAAAGTGAATGAAGTAATGAGTTTTTTGTTTGTTCATCACTTAATTTTTCACTCTATTTTGCAGTAAATTATGGAGTGGAGTCGGAGATGTTCTAATGCCGTAGTTTTGAAGTTGGATTCAGTGGAGTTTAATTTTTCATTTTATTATATTCGTAGCTTAACGTACGAAAATAAAGCTAATCAAAGCCAATTAAATATCGATCTTCTACCACAAAACGTACGAAGATAAAGCTAATCCGAATGAGTTATTACAGAAGGAAACAAATATAGTACAAACTGGTAAAGTCAAATCTAGAAACTATTACATCCATACAACCATAGATAAAATAAAACACCAATAAAGCCCACAAAACAAAGTGGTTCTTATGTTAAAAAAAGAAGTAAAAATTAAGGAGTAATATAAACTCCAAAAATGATGTTTGACAAGAATATTTGTACGTCAACATTGAAGGCAAATGACTCCAAAGAATAGATATCAATCTAAACCAACATGGTTCTCATCATATCATCTGTATCTGGTGGAGACCTGCTCTTAGTCCTGGCGATTGGGAGGAGAGGAGGAGTTTTTCCCGGTGTTTTTGACGTCAGTTCTTCAGCTCTCTCTGCTTGGACTGCCCAATCTGTTCTCAAGAGTGCAAACAGCATGAGAGAAGCACATGTCGCTTGAGCCGCAAGCAAGCCAAACCAGAGACCTGGAAATCCTAGTTTGAAAAAGAACCCTAAGAGAATAGCCACCGGCATGCCCACAAAGTAAAACGAACCCAAGTTTATGTTGGCACCGAGTGTTGGTCTTGCACAGCCTCTCAAAACACCACAACCGGTCGTTTGAGGACAGTTCCCGAGTTCACATAAACCCACGATGGGCAATGCAATTGAAGTCAGCTCAAGAATCTCTACATCCGTGGTGAACAAGCGTCCCCATCGGTGCCTAACAAGCACGGTGAACACCATTGCCATTAGGCCTAAGGCGGTCGCGCAGAAGAGGGAAATTATCATGGATACACGAGCCTTCGCCGGGCGTTTAGCCCCAAGCTCGTTACTGATTCTTGTGGAGACACCGAGGCTGAGAGAGGATGGGAAGACGTAGACTAAAGCTGTTGTTTGGATCAAGATTCCCATGGAAGCAACGGTGGCTCTTGGGTTAACCAAAATTCCACACAAAATGATCATGAACTCGTACCACCACCATTCCAAACAAACGGATACACAAGTGGGTATTGCAAGCGAGAGCAAAGACGACCAACCTTTAAGAGAGTCCACAGTAAGTGGGACCCATGTATCACTATGCACGCTTGTGAAATATACAAAAGAAGATAAGAGGACTACGAGGTTGAGATTGGTTAAGACCATAGCAATAGCGACTCCCGCGACTCCCATCTCGAGCTTCACCACAAAAAGAAAGTTCAACGGAACGTGAAGGAGGACGGAGACGGCCGTGGAGTAAGTCACGGGCAATGTAATGTTCTGTGTTCGGAGGTAAACACGAAGAGGGTGAAGCAGAGAGAGGAGGAAGAGGTCAGGGATGGCGAAGAGAAGGAAATTTTGCGCAACGGAAGAGATCTCTTCGTCTTGGCCGCACCACAAGAGGATTCGCCTCATATTGAGCCAAGAGAAGGAGATGGGGACCGAGCATGAGAGGAGGAGGAGGACGGTTCTTTGAAGGGTTAGTCCTAAAAGCTTCATTTGTTTAGCACCGTAAGCTTGCCCGCAGATTGGCTCCATCCCCATGGACAAGCCGGAGATGACGGAGTAGCCGGTGATATTGGCAAAGCCGATGGAGAGAGATCCTCCGGCTAACTCAAGTTCGCCGAGGTAGCCAAGGAACAGCATCGATATCATTGCTCTTGAGTACATAAGAAGTCCGGTCATTGCCGTCGGCCCTGAGATTCTTCCGATCGCTTTCACTTCCTCTAAGCCCTGCCGCCAAATTATCAAAGACAAAAGCAAGTCAAGAACAAGAACCGTCCACGTCTGTGGATATTTTAATTAAACCGAACTTTTATATTTTTTAGGTAATGATTTATTTACTTTTTAACAATATAGTTAATCATTAATTTTTATAGTCGAATAAAAACCTCTGCAAAAAAATCCAAACGATGAATGGAGTTTTGAGAAAAAAGAGTAGTATAATTTTTATTTTTAATGAAAATATAATTTTTATTTTTTAATGAAAACAGTTAGTATACCTCGAGAAAAGTTGGCCATCTATTAAGGTCTCGGGAACCATCATCGGTAAAGTCAGAATAATGGGCATGGTCTGCATCACAGGTTTCGAGTTTTGAGAAATTGTTTTTTTCTTTGGGAGATGATAGTAAGGAAGAGGAAGAAGATGGTGTTAAATTACACATGTTTGTTGAGGCGAGTAAAATTGTTTTGAGCGGAGTAGAGATAAAAGAGACAAAGAGACAGAGCCCAGAAGCCTTTTGGAGGCAAAATGATTTATGCAAATGAAAAAGAAACAGAGTAGAACTTTTTTTTTAAGGTGGTATTGGTTGGGCCTTTTGGAGGATAAAACGCTCTATTTATAGTTGCAGAGATCGATGTTATTTAGAATATTTTACAATGCATGAACAATTTCTCACGTTCAAATTATACTACAAGATACTTATCACTCGAGACACATTTTTTTTCTCAAAAAGACTCTTATAACCCTAAACTAAAGAGAATCTCTCTCTTCTTCTTATTTCATTTTATTATTTTTTATTCTACTTTATGTATTTATTTACTTTTATCTCAAGTTCTAAAATATATTAAACAAAAATAATTGTCATAATAAACTATATATAAAATTTTCTATTTCTTAAGATCCATATTCATATATATATTATATATATTAATGTGTAAACAAAATGTGGACGTAGACACGAAAGCGTGGATAACAGAATTATAAACTAGTTGTGGACATGGACAATATTCATTCGGTTTTATTAATCATCTCGGGATCTAAATTCAATTCTAAAATTACATCAATCCACATCATGACAAAGCGCAAATTCCTTAGATCAGAAATCTCTGACATGCAAGATCTATTACTCTCCGAAAAAGGTAAACGCTTCTTCGATTTTTCTCTCCGCTCATACTCACAATATCATCTCTTTCTCATCTTGATTGAAGTTTAACCGCAGATAATTTATCAATTGAGATGAAGAAGCCAAGTGTTTGTATTGGAGATAACAGAGTCCGTGTCCACGTTTTATGGTATAATTTTAGTAACATAAGTTCATGTCCACGTATTGTTGTATAGTTTTATGGGATCAAAACAGAGAGTTTGTCCACTTATCTACTATAAACACATTAACATCACATATCCACACATTACTCATCACTCATCCACACATCACTCGTCCACAAATCACCCAACCACACATCACTTGTCCACAAATCACCCATCCACAATTGTTCTTTCCATTAAGGGCAAAATTGTCTACAATATGTTGCTGGCCCACAACAAAGTGTGTTACATGTAAGAAGTGTTTCTAGGTGTAATAGAAAGTCAAAAAGTGTTTCTTAGTGTAATCAACTTTGTTATTTATACAACTCTATTTTTTTTATCTCGACATGTGGCTCTACAATAGTTTTGATTTCTTTTTAACATAAAATCATTTTCTTTCTAATCTTAGTGGGATTTTTTTGTTTCCTTTGACTTAAAAAATCGTGTGTCGACTGGAAAAGGACAATAGGGACAAAAACAATATGTATGATAAGGAACTATATCCAGTAGAACTTCTATAAATAAATAATGTCTTTGGAACTTTGAAATTTTATTAATTTATAGAGATATTAAATTACAAAAAATTTCTTATTTAGATTTCTTATTTTAAGATATATTTATTCTAAGATGAAAAAATATTCGATTTTAGTGTATAGACATTAATTATTATTATTTGAAATTAAACATTTATATTAATTTTATTATATTATTTGGTGTATATAATATATATTACATATAACTTAAATGTGGCTTTAGATAGAATATTACAAAATCTCATCAAAAATATATTAAGTGTTAAGAAAATATAAAGATATGTCCATTGTGAATATACAGCAAACATATAATAACAGGTTATTACTTATATAAAATATGTATATATATAATTTATTAATTTATCATTTTAATGGGACCATATATTTACATAGAATTTTCTAAAAAATATAATCTTATTATTTTATCGATTTGTATCAAATTTTAAACCGGTCAAAGTTGGGACTGACGAAAATTTATTAATTTATAGAGATTATTAATCTATCGAGTATTAATTTATAGAAATTTTACTGTATATATATACATTATTTGAGAAGTGAATTTACTTAATTATCATA
>NC_027756.1:15515823-15527416 GCF_000695525.1 Brassica oleracea var. oleracea | reverse complement strand
TGTATATATATACATTATTTGAGAAGTGAATTTACTTAATTATCATATTCTCAATAATTTTAGTTAATATGCTTACTTGTCACATTTTCCATAATTTTAGGATAAGTCATTAGTTTAATTAATATTATTATTTAAAATTTTATTTTGATATCTATATATTTATCATGACATTTAAGATAATTAATAAACATTAACATATTCTACTGATATATATACTATTATTTTTAAAAAATATTTTAATATTAATTATCATGATATTTAAGATATTTAATTAAATAGATATTAACAATTGATATTAAGTTATTAACAATGTCTACCGATAATATCATCATTACTTTTATCTTATATTTGGTTTATGATTTTAATAACTAATATTATACTCAGTTCTCTAATATTTATTGAAAATATTGATTAAATATAGATTATTATAAAATATATATATAAGTACACTAATATATCTAAATTAGTCGATTTCTGTGGTTTATTCAGTTTGATCGCTTAATATACTGAACCATATCCATATACTTCAATTTCTTAAAAATAATATCTATTTGGTTTATTCGGTACTACCAAACCTAGACTATTTTTTATTTCTATTTGGTTCGGTTTTAAATGGTTTGGCTTTTACTGGATTGAGCACTCCTATACTATCATTTTTGTTGATGTTTTATGTGATTTTTTATAATCCGTTCAGTGCCACATGATTTCTTTTCAGTCTAAATACAATATGTGTTTAATTTCAAATACAAATTTCTTTATTTAATTATTACTATATAAAATATTTTGATTCAAAATCTACATCACATAGAAAAAACTATGAAACAAAATACATAATTTAATACATTGATTACCAATATGAATATTGAAGTTTTGTAATTTATAATATAAATTAAAAGTTTTATATAATTTAATTATTATTTTTTATAAAAATAAACATTAGAATTAAAAATTCTTAGATATAGATATATTAATTCGTACAAGGTGTGGAACATCGTCTAATATAATATAAATAAAATAAAACTCTAATCCTTCAATCTTAGAATGTCTTGTAAGTTTTTTAACACTTAATGATGATGAATTAATTTATCCAGCGAAAAACATTACCAACAATATAACACTTCGGGAGTATGATTCTGGTTGTACGTAAAGGAGGATCTCGCTATTTATTTTACACTACTTCAAAATTAAACAGGCTTAAATTAGATCAGTTAAACTTCAAAATTAAACAGGCTTAAAATTAGATCAGTGAAAAAATGGATTACATATCAAAACTGGTTTGTCATACCCTGGACTAAATCCAAAGCATGAAAAAAAGATAATATGAAGTGTTTGAAGCTTCTTAAAATTAATGTGTCCAACCGCAAGACGAGGCCGTAGACACACATATGAAGAGTTTATATGACTTTTATAAGTAGTATCGGAATCGAACCAAGACTAGTACGATAGAGTTCTATGTAGGTTTACAGTAACATGAGTGGCTTTCTTGGATGCAAGTGATTGCAAGGTTTCGATTTTAATATATAGTAATGTATGTTGGAAGGTTATTAAAAATTAATTTGGTTATTTATGTCAGTAAATTTTTTTTTTTTCGGTTATTTGTCAATTAAGAATTTTTGAGGTAAGCGTGGTTGAACTAGGATACTTGGAAGAATAGTTATCTATTGGAAAATAGGTTTTAGTACCATACATGTAAAGCAAAAATACAAAAAATCATATAGCGATTGTATAGTCACTAAACAAATATTCAAAATCTTTTAAAATTAAGGAGGGTGTATTGAACTAATGATTTAAAAATGCTTTGGTGGGTTTTAAAATTATTGGAATTTAAAGTGATTTTAGGTGATAACTCTGTAATTTTGTTTCGATTTTAGAAAGATCGGTGTTTTGGTAAAAAAACTGTATTTTAAGTTTCAGAGTGTTTTGGGTGACTTGGGAAAACCACTATATTCTTCTCAAGGTAAAATTCTGGGAGAGCTTCGACCCAAAAAAAAAAAAATCTGGGAAAGCTATTGGAGTTATGCTTCAATGGAAGCTCAATTATACATGAGCTTTAAATGCACGCCTTTCAAATTTTACACAAGATGGTAAAACAAACAAAAAAAGAAAAGAAAAAGAAAATCGTCAACTAAAAAAATTAGAAACATAGAAAAAGTTCTCGAAATTTGTTCTTCTGGAAAAATAAAAGTGAAATCTTGCAAAATTCCAATACAAATATACAGATTACTCTTACCAACAAAAAAACATAAGTTAGCTCTTATAATATAATACACACTTCTTCTACAGATTTATAAACTTAAAACGATAAAAAATCTGATGCAAATGAGAATCATTGGATCCTACCATCGGACGTAAACACGAAATAGAGACGAGCATTAATTATTGAACCCCATAGAATATCTGCCAAATTATATCGTAAATTTAAGCAAAAATTCGACTGAAGCTCATAGTTTGACCACTTACAGAAGGATTGAGGAAGAATCTGGGAATGAAAACTGCTGATAACGTTAGTGAAAAGAGAAACTATTGATAACAAGAAAAAAGACAATAATAAAGTTTGAATCAAATTTAAACATGGAATATTTTTGTCAACTTTCTGCAACTTTTCTAAACGTACGAGTTTTTATAAAATCTCTTCAAATAACATCTGTGTAGGTGAGATTTCATTATGCATATTTTAAAGCAAAAGAAGGGTGCAAAATCTTCTGAAATCATTTCTTTTAACAAACTCTTAAAAAATCATTTGTTTTCAATAACAGTAGATTTGATATAGGTTTTTCGAATTGTTGATTGAATAACAGAAGAGTTCAAGTGACTTTAAATACTTTTACATAAATTCTATATTCAATAACAGATGATTTGAACTAATATTATGAAATCATTTGTTGAATAACAGGAGATTTTAAAGAAATCCAAAATCACTTGAACTTCTTAGTCCAATACATCCCCCCTAAGGCTTTCAACTAGCAAACAAGAAAAAATTACTATTCACTATGGTTTCAAAATTTAACACTTTTTTTTCATTTTTTAACACTCTACATCATATTCTCTTTCTTTCAACTCATCATTCAACACACATTTAATTTTTACATATAACAATATTTTTTTAATAAAAATAAACAATAATCTTTATTTTAGATAATTAAAAATAATAAATTTTCATATGAGAGTTAAAAATATATTATTTAATTTATAGTAAAATTATTTGTTTTAACCGATTAGAAGAATATAAAAATATCAAAAATTTAGAGAATGGTATGTGACTTTGGTATTCTACATTTTTTCCTTATTCAGCATGGTTTGAATATTTTCAACACCAAATAATCTACAAAAACTAATTTTATTTTCAATAAATTTATTATATTGATTTAACTGGTAAATATTTGATTTAACATCACAGTAGTTTTAACTTTTAACTCCTTAAATGTTTCCACTCATGTAACATGTTTTTATAATGAGTTTTGTCTTTCTATTTTAAATCAATATTAGGAATTTGTTTGGTGTATCTAAGCTTCTTTGGTATAATGAAACTAACCAATGGTTGTTGACAAAAAAAAAAACTAACCAATGGTTATTTAATTAGTGATGGTACATATGGAAATAGAAAAGGTGCAAGTGCTCATTATTTCATGTTCTCGTAAGGAGATTAATGTTTCCTTTTCTTCAACTGTTCAACCTTAAAATGAAAATTCAGAAAAAATATTATAGAACTTATTTATTGTGTTAGATAATAAAAACTATCATAGTTTAATTTTGATATTTGGTTGAAAAAAACATAATTGTAATTAGTATTTTATAAAAAATATATCATAACTGGTTAAATAAATAGATACCAAAAGTTGCAACTTTAGGGAATACAAATTGTATAGAGTTTTTCCTGTCATGGATAAAGGATGAGTATAGATTATTATGAAGAAAGTTTATGTCGAGGAAGAGGGCAAATAAATATGAATTTCTTAAAACTGTAAACATAATTTACAAGAATTTAAGGACTTTAGTTTTAAACATCTAAACTAATTACATGATAAATTTTTAAAATGGTTATAAGTTTAAATATATATATTGTGGCTGGGAAAGTATCTTGAATAGAAAATGAATAACTTAATCTCTCGGATATAAGGATATGGAGAAAAACCTCTCATTTCTCCTTAAAATGTTTTAGGAGTTATTTCAAATACTATTTATCAAAATAAAGAATAATTAGAAGAAAAAAATTCTTGCTGTTTCAACAGATCACTAAATATATTAAGAATATTAAGACTATATAATAAAATGTTATATCTCCTATACGAATATGTTATTGTATGCTGTTTTTGTATTGAAAAAGGACTTACTGACATGACGAAATATGATTTCATATAATATACTACCGATCATGTTTTTAATTATCTTTTTTTTAATTAAATGTTAAATTAAATCGAAAACAAAACAAAAAAAAATTACAAGATGTTTGAGTTTTGATTTGCTAAGATCGAAATCAAAGCCTACTTTGGCAGAATTATAAGTGTAGAGAGAAAGATATGGGATAAATTTAACTTTTTGATTTACTTTAGTTATTATTTTTAAATACCGCCAAAACATTAAGAAGCATAAGTCGGTTCTATTTAATCCTTTATTTTGAGGAGTACATGTAATTATGAAAAACAGATAAATCATCACTTAAGAGTCAAGATTACTCCATAATCCCGAGTCCATACACTAGCCGAGAAGATAATGCTTTTTCTCTATATACTTACGGTTTGACTTAGGTTTTCTTAGTCAAACAAGATAAGATTTAATTACTCAAATATCGAAAGTTTGCTAAGTAAAAGGGCATTAAAAATGGCATCAATCTTTTTTTTTCGTTTTTGTCGTCGACTTAATTCTTACTAAAGCAAAAGAGAATCCGATTAAAACGGTTTGATATTTAAAATTGCATGTTTGATGAAACTGTAGCATAAATCTCGAAAATAGTTGTGATGTATTATGAAAACAACATACCAGCTAATTGTAACGATCGGCAAAAACAAAAGCTTCAATTGGTGACCACAATTTAGAAACAAAAAAATGATGATGAATTTGTTGTTTCTTCAAAATTGATACCAATTAAGTTGAATTTTTTATCAAATTAAAAATACATGAACCCCACCATATTCATCTATGTTCCTCATATATTGATGAATTAATGAAAAGTATTTTCCACATCTAAATTTGACGAGGAACAAACGTTCCTCCATATTTAATTTTTTTTTTCAATTCAATTCCTTAAATGGAATTTTGTTCAACATTTTTATGTTCATTTCATTCATTTTCCTGGTCACCAATTGAAAGCCAAAATTTTTAGTTTGTTTGTGAGAATTTTTTCTTTAAAGATGAAATTTTTAAACATATCAGCTAATTGTAATGAATCGGCAAAAACAAAAACTTTAGTTTGTTTGTGAGAATTTTTATTTTAAAGATGAAATTTTTAGTGTAAGTATTTGAACACTTGTAAATAATCATTAGTAAAATATATAATATGATTTAAATTTTTAGTCTTTATTTAAATGTTACCGCAATATCGACCATTCACGTTCCAAACGTATTCCACCTCGCCAGTCAGAGTTTTCTTTCAGGTGAGAATACTCAAGGTAGATCAGTTGATAACCGGCCTTCTCACAAGGGAACTCATTTGCTCCTCTGACTGACTGTTGGGAAAACGGTTGGTGTGTTGTGTTTTTATTAGTTTAAAGTTTAAACTCAATTTTGGCAAAAATGATCGGATTTCAAGGTATTTTAGTTTTTTCGGCTTCTTTTGTTTTTCAGTGATATTATAGATTACATGATAGCTTGATAGGAAATAACGTTTTAGGAAGTGAATTTGGAGCAAAAATAGATCACTGGTCGAATGTGTTAATAACCCGATTCTTGTCGATGGATCTGGCATCTTTAGATCGATAGATCAGCTTAGATCGATCGATCAGCTGGTATCTTTAGATTGATCGATCGAATGTAAAAGAAATTGAATGCTCTGTAATGATCGATCCGATCCATGGCAATGATCGATCGATCCGTATCACATGGATAGATCGATCGGTGGCGTAGCGAAGCAACTTCCTTTTTAGTGAAGAGACGCGTTTTGAAGACGTAAAAACCTAAAAACCGAGTTTATTCAGTACTTTTCATCTGTTCTTAGTTCCTGACGTCAGAGAGAGACCGAGGGTAATTTCTTAGAGTTTTGTGATTTACCTGGATCATTTTGTAGACTTTTGGAAGATGAATCTTCTTGTACTAATTTGGAGAAGATCTTCTTAACCCTTATCTCATTTTCAATACAATAATATGATGTTTTCTTTTCTGATTTCATTTTATTAATTATTGTCTGATTATGAGTGAGTAGTATCCTGGTTGGGTTAAGAGGTTCTCATAGGGGGTTTCTCAATGTATTGATCTAAAAAAAATTTGAATAAGGATTTATGATTATGGATCTTTGTCTACTGATGTACTTAAGGCTGAGACTTGTTTCATCACATAGCCTCTGGTTTTAGGATTTTCATGGCACCAAAATGTTATTTGAATTCCAGATATAAATGAGCAAGGTTTCAGTAACCAACAAAAGTTGATGTTATTGCTTTGTGAACTAATCAAAACTGAACCTAAAGCTTTTTTTAAATATGAAATACAGTGGAAGCTAGTATTTAGGATTATGGGCATAGGGTGTTAGCACTACAGAAGTAGGTTAACTCTAATATTGTGATTTTGAGTTCAAGATGTTGCTGCACTTTGTTTTCCTATCCGTTTGTTGCATGATCATTACTGAAGAGAGATCCCTGAAAATTCTCATTTCTCACAAAACTTGTTTTAATTGTTTACAAACTCGTTTTAATTACCTTTTGTTCTTGCTTATTTGAATTAATAATCTGAAAACCAAGCAAACAATCTCTTTTCTCGCTTTAGCTAGTAACTTGTCTGCTGTTCTACGTGTGGTCATCGGTCCTTGTGGATTTAGTCCCGTATTATACTTTAGTATGCACTTGCAGTTAGATAATCGGGTTAAAACTTGACAACGAAAACAAAGTTTTTGCATCTGTGTGAACCTGTTATAAAAATAGTTAGATAACTTCAAAATATAGTATAAGCGGAAAAGTAAATGATATCAAACTTACTTTGGAAAGCCCTTTAAGCAGGAGGAATAAAATTACAATGTGTTATTCAGTATTCACTCAAAAATCTACTACATCTATGAATATGAGTACAATCACGTTCTTTCTGTTCCACCAGAAGTGATCCATAGACTAAAGCTTGAAAGAGCAATCCCAACACAAGAAAAAAAAAATCAACAAAAACGCAAATATAAAAGCTCATAACATCATATGTATGTGTATACACAGGAAAAATTTCAAAACTAATATATAATTACAAAACACCGATTAGTCTTCATTTTTTATTATCTTGCTGGATCCTGCTCGACCGCCCTGACTAAGGCTTAATGTGGTTCCAAACATAGATGATATTTGAATGGGCGGCCAGAGGAGAATTCTAACTGCACTCCTCCAACAGATGAGAGTCCTGATCCTCAGACGGGACTCCTCATGTAACAACCCATACTCATTTTTGGAGTTAATATACCTAATCGATTATTGATGTATGGCTTAGGCATCAAAGCTTTTTTGGAAAATAACCCCCTTTATATCCTCTTGTCAGCTTGAAGTAACTCTTTCATTGTGTTGAAACTCAACAGATTGGAAGCTTTCTTAAAGTAAATCCTTATTCCTCTAGTGGGGGAAATCCAACTCTATATATTTCAGCTGGAAACAGACATTTCCGTCAAGACAAATATATATCCAGAAATAACATATGGTTTGTCATATGTTTTAGTTATTTATTCCTGGATGTTAATAACGGTTTTTAATAAATCACATATCCTAGAGGCTAGAGTAAAGGTAGTTTGATACACACCCACCTTTTCTTGGAATTCTTCGAAAATTTATACGAACATAGATGAACCATTATTCAAAGAAACGAAAAAATCTCATGCTTATGCCCTCGTTGTATAACGGTATGAATGCTTTTGGAAATATGAAAGATCCTTTTTCTATCTAGTATGACAGAGAAGTTCCAATTAGGGAAAGGGACAAGGGGCATTATAGTAAAAGGTTTGGGAAGTGCTGCCTGTCTCGTGCTGCCAGGCAAAAAACACTGCAATTTTTCGTTGAGTAGTGAGCAACAAAATCGATGTGAACAAAATCCACTCTCTTCTTGTCTTCAAAAAACATTCAAGTGGCGAGCATAACACATAATACAACAAGACATGCTTCTCTCATTTACTATCTTTCTGGTCCCATCTGGTCCCATTGATACAATATTTTCTCTTTCGTTATTTAAGATTTAAAGATCGCAAGGTGATCAAAAAGACATTAAAAGAAAGAACAATGTTACTATCTTCGTGTTAGGTAAAAATCCAAAGGGGCTGATTTCATATTACTGTGGTGCCTTAAACAAGAAAGATTTGAACCCTTGTTGTGGATGCTACATAGTTCTCATGTCCATTAAACCTAACCATGCTACAAGACAATCGAAACAGTATATCAAATTTTCGAACAAGTACTGGTAAAAGCCTCAGAGTTTGAGTTTTCTGTTATGTTTGGCCACAAGAAACATTACATGGCAAAATTATCTATATCTTCCAAACGTTTCAAGAATTAATAAGTGGTTTGGTCGGACTTTTGAGGTTAAAAGAGAACAAAACAAAGAACATAATGTTCCGTGTTCTTTTGAACAAAGCAAATAAAAACATAATCTTGGTGTTGTTTCATTCATTGGACTGTAGTCCGTTATTTTAGTGTCCTTTGCGCATAAATAATTTTTAATAAATGTCACGATGTGTCGCATAGCTTTCATATGTATAGTTCTAGATATCATTATATAATAGTTGGGTTAGGAACATAGGACGAGCCGACGAGCTCTATTGTTCTAATATAGCACGTTAATAGCAACAACATTTAATTAATCAACAAAAAGACATCTTCATCAGAAAACGAAAAAGAAGAATTAGTTAACTATTATGTTATTGTTATCTATCTATACCATAGATATTCTTAATGGTGGTGGTTAATTATATGATATGTTTTTTTATGTATCCATAATCTGGATTCGATTAGATTCTAAAATCTCTCACTGTTACTTTATATGATTCTAGATATAAGATCTGTGGAGCATGTCTGATTTTTTTTCCTAAGCTTATTTGAGTGAAAATACTAAACTGATTATTTTATGTATGAAAAACGAATTGTTTATGAAAATGAGCCGTTATTGACTTTATAATTGCACGCATGGTTACAAGTTCTGCGCTGGACGGCTATCGCAAAATTCACACCACTAGGAAAACGCAGTAAAAGAGAAGTCGGAATTTATCTACAGAAAAATCACTTAAATATTAGTTAAAGAGCATTACAACCTTTAAATTTTTTTTTGGTAGGATGCAAAGGATATATCTTCTACTTTTTATTCAAACTCAAAACCAATTACAAGCAAACATGGCAAGGTCTAGAAACCTCATTCGAGTCCTCCAACAAAACAGAAACAACAGACTCCGGAACATCCTCAAAATAATGCAATCCAAATGGTAAAGAAAACGCATAGGTAACTAATCCATCAGCAAGATGATTAACCTCCCTATACACATGAAAAACTGTGACTAGCTAATCTCTTGATATGAAGCCATAGCACAAACGTACTAGGAACGACAGGGGATGAGAATCATTAATCCCTGTCCGAAGAAAACCCATCACACTCTCTGAATCAACCTCCACCTCCAGCCTTCTAATCCCACTATCCCATGCAATGCAGAGGCCATAGTACACCCCTCCACAGTTCCGCCAAAGGGGCCGAGCAAAATGCCAATGTTCAGCGCAAAGCCCACTTTCCACTCTCCATACTCATCCCGTATAACTCCTCCCGCTGTAGCCAATCCCGGATTGCCTTCGGAAGCTCCATCCGTATTCAACTTGAACTAGCTAGTTGCGGGTCGATGCCATGCTAACTGCTTCTCCACACGAACCCTCGTAGCCGAGTGATTTCTCAGGTTCTTATTTGATAATATCACTTCCCGCGCCTTGTCTTTAACGAACTGCACTCTATCTCGACATTTCCCTGTTTCACCAAATACATAACTACATCTCCATTTCCAACACCACCATGCAATAAGAGCAAAGAGTGTTGACCATGGATCGACATCCCTGGACGTGTCTCTAGCGAGATTCTCATATAGTCATTCTAGAAGAGATAGGCTAAAGAAGCGTTGCTGTCTACTTGGAGTCACAATTCTCACTCATATCCCAGCAGCTGCCAGGCAATCCCTGAGAACATGGAGGATAGTTTCATCACCATTCCTGCATAGTTGACACATTTCATTGTCACTCAAGTGTCTGCATTTGCGTTCCATATTCATCATGATTACTCGACGAGACACCAACCAGAAGAATACTCTAACTCGTTCTGGTGCAACAACACTCCATATCCGTTTGTAAAAAGCTTCCATATTTGGTCTTGGAACAACATCTCTAATCAAGAAAGCATATGTGGACTTCACGGAGAAAAATCCATCTTTATTCTCACCCCATGACATTCGATCACGAGCCCCCGTAACATCATCCACCACAACTGAAGCCAATCTTAATCGCATCTGCAGTGGCATATACGGCTCAATTATTTGAGTTAACCAACCTATTCCACTTTGCTATAAGTCTCGAGCTTTTGCCTCCAGTATCTCCGCTAGGATAGCCGCCATGCTCGATTCTTGTAAGGGCTCATTCAACAACCACTTATACTTCCAGAAACAGACCCGACGACCATCACCCAGAACCCAACCCGCACCTGGAACGACCACTTCTCGAATTCCCAAAGTCAAGCTCCTCCAAGTCGGCGACCACACTCCCTGTACTATCAACCATGAAGGATCATATAGATCACCCACACGAAACTTATTTCGCAGAATCTTCACCCATAAGCCATCTTGTGAGTTCAGCAATCTCCATCCAAGTTTTGCTAGCAGCGCGAGGTTCATTTCTTTTGCTGATCTTACACCAAGCCCACCCTCTCTCTTTGGTTTACAGACACTCTCCCATGCAACCAAATGTTGTTTTCGATTTCCCTCACTACTCCCCCATATAAAATACCTAGCGATCTTGTCTATCTGGTCCAAGGTCGATGTTGGAAGGGCTATAGTACTCATGGTATGAACCGGAATCGAGGAAAGAACGAACTTAGTTAGAGTAATCCTTCCTGCCAGGCTTAGAAACTTCTTCTTCCACCCCGCGAGTTTAGAAGAGACCTTCTCTATTACTTCCCCAAACGTCTCCTCGTTGATTCGCTTCTGTAGCACCGGCATGCCTAAGTATTTTCCCAACTCCTTAGTGTCTTTGATGCCACTCTCATTACTGATTTGATGTGCTAAGTCGCGATGGACATTCTCAGAGAAGAAGATTAGCGACTTCTCCAGACTCACTTTCTGCCCCGACACCTCACAGAACCTCTCCAGGACTTTGCGTATTATCCGAATCTGCGATATAGAAGCTTCTGCAAACAAGATCAGGTCATCCGCAAAGCATATATGTGATAACTCTGCCCCCCCCCCCCC
>NC_027756.1:15506504-15515786 GCF_000695525.1 Brassica oleracea var. oleracea | reverse complement strand
CCCCCCCCCCCCCCTTGATAGTCTGATCGGTTTCCATTCCTTATTAGCCACCGAGAATTGAATCTGATGACACAGTCGCTCCATGCATAGAACAAAAAGGTATGGGGACAAAGGGTCACCCTGCCGAAGTCCACGCTGAGGTGTAAAAGCTTTCGTTCTTACACCATTCCACAATAAACTCATTCCAGGATTCATAACACATTCCATAATCCATGTGACCCATATCTGTGGGAGCTTCGCTGCATAAAGTGTATCCTCGAGGAAGTCCCATCTGATCCGGTCATAAGCCTTTTCAAGATCTAATTTGAGGAGCATCCAACCTTTACGCCCTTTCTTCCTTCTCTTTGAATGTACAACTTCCTGCACCACGACAATATTATCAGTGCTCAGTCTACCCGGTATGAAGCTAGCTTGCGATGGACCTATCAAGTTCGGCATAAGCTTCTTTAATCGCAACAACATCGCCTTTGTTACAATCTTGAAGAGAACATTACATAAGCTAATGGGTCGAAACTGCATATTTTTTTCAGGCTTCAGAACATTTGGTATGAGTACCAGCATCGCGTCATTCATACCCGCCGGGAGAACCCCCGATGCAAAGAACTCCAACCCAAACCGGGTTACTGACTCCCCCACCACATCCCAAGACTCTTGATAGAAAACAGGTTGAAAACCATCAGGCCCCGGGGATTTAAACCTACTCATGGAACGAGCCGAAGACTCCACCTCTAGAGTCGAGAAGGGTTTGTTCAACAGCTCTAAATCATCCCGTGTAAACTCGGTAAAGCCTTGCTGGGGAAGCTTTTCCGTATAGAGATTTATATCTTCCGTAGAGTACAGTCTCTTATAGTAGGTAATAGCTAGCTTCTCCAACTCTTCTGACTGGTCTATCCACCGGCCATCATCATCCTTTAACATTTCAATTCTATTCCTCTTCCGCCGCACTATCGTACTCGTATGATAATACTTTATGTTCCTATCACCAAGTACTATCCATTTTTCATGCGATTTCTGGTATCAAAGCACTTCCTCTAGTTCAAGAACCACATCAAAGTCTTTTAGTAGAGCTGCTTCCCTCACCAACAAATCATCATTCAGACTCCTCTCCAACTCCTCCTGAACAATTTTGATATCCTCAAGTAGTTTCTCTTTTCTTTTGATCACGTCACCGAATATTTCTCTGTTCCATTTCTTGAGTTTCATTCTCAAGAGAGTCAGTGCATTCGGGGTATGCATGTCCCCATTCCAAGATGTCACTAGTAACTCCTTAAAACCTTCATGTTTAAGCCATGCCGCTTCAAATCTAAACGGCCTTCTCCTCGGATCCCCTCGTTGTTCCGGTTCAAATTGCACATATATTGGTGCATGATACGATGCTAAAAAAGGAAGATGAGACACCACCGCCTCCTGCCATCTCACCCTCATCTGAGCATTACACAACACCCTATCTAACCGCCTAGCCACGAAGTTTCGCGTGTCTTTTCCTCTCCTCCATATGAACGTGTTGCCTCGGAACCCCATATCTACCAAGGCTAACTCATTAATCCATTCTCCAAAAGAAAGAGAATCTGGTGAAAGTCTGCCGTTCCCCCCAGTTCTCTCATCCATTCTCAAAATAGTATTAAAATCACCCCCACCAACACCGGCTCAACTATACTTTCCAACGTCTGTTTTAAACTTCCCCAGAGTCCACTCCGACGACTAACGGTTGGCGCAGCGTACACTGCAATAAGATGGATAGCTTCTGTCCCCATCATTACCCTAGCATGGATAAACTGCTCCGATGATTCCAAAACCGTGAGCAACCCAGCTTGATCTCTCCACAATAGCCAAATTCCTCCACTTTGACCAGTAGCATCAACTCGAAAAGAGTTATCAAATCCCAAATTCCGGCATATTCTCCTTGCTTTGTCTCCCCACGCATGGGTTTCAAATAACGCAAGAACATCAGTATTATACGTCTTCAAAATGTATCGAATGGAACGTCTGAAATTGGGTTTATTTACCCCCCGACAATTCCAAAATAAGCAATTTATCATCTTTAATATGATTAGATTCAATCGAATTACCGGGGCACCCTGTTATGCGAGGGCCAGAGCCCTCTCATCCCCCTTCGGACTATTCAGTATATCAGTCTCTCGCTGCTCAGTCACACTGATATATCCATTGGGTTCTCCAATTCCTCATCTCGCAATTGCATCGTTTGGGGCATGACCCTAACTTCCTCCACTCTATTACTGAAAACTCCACCCGATCTCCCAACAGCAATATTCTCCACTCTCAAGCTCTTACCAGATTCCGATAAACTGACTTCTCCCTTGGTTGGTCCAAACACCAAACCCCTGACATGCCTATTATTTAATTTTTTGGCCTTTCCACGTCCTTCCTCCATTGCTTTTTTATTACCAGCTCCTTTCACTTTAGTCCCCACCTTCAAACTAGTCATTGCACTAGTATTCCCGCCAAAGATTAAAGATTCCTTCCCATGCAAGATTCCCTTACCCTTCTTGTTTTGGATGTTCATATCATGATTCTCCTTATTCTCCTCACTGTTAACAACATTTTCGCTTGCTTCACCCCCACTCGTAAGCGTCTCTAAGCTTCCATATTTATTTGCAAGGGTAATATTCTCTCTGTTATTCCGACTACCTTCTACTGTTAATTCTCTCGTCGTGATATTTGACATTCGGGATTCTGTGTTCCTTCCTCTTCGCGGTCTCCTTACCTGAGTAAAGCCATCTCCCTGCACTTGTAGAACTTGTCGCGGCGTAGATTAAGCAGATATTGGCGTCTCTGTTTGGGTAACTGGATTAGCCACTCTTTCCACAATGGTCTTTGGACATCCATGGACCAGATGTCTGTAGATCCCACACTTGGAGCAGATTTCAGATAAACCCTCATAAGCCACAAAGTATCTCTCACCATTTATTAGAATTGTCCCCTTCAAAGGCTTTGCGAGGTTAACTTCAACACAAACTCTCGCAAATCTGGCTCTCTCAAAGTTCAATGTAGTCAGGTCCACACGTATTGGTTTACCCAACTCCTTGGCAATTCCCATGAGAATCGATCGATGATAGAAGTTCACTGGGATATTAGTTAGTCTGATCCAGACCGGTGTTGTAACAATATCATCTCTTAACGGATCAAATTCTGGCGACCAAGCTCTCACCATAAGGTAACTACCGAACACTCTCCATGGAACTCCAGTCAGCGCCGTCAAATACTCGCTCTCCTTTTCGAAGCGGACCATGAAGAACTGACGAGGCAAGTCCATCACATACATTTCCCCCTTCGGGTCCCATAGCTCCTTTAACTTCCTTCTCAAAGCAGCGATCACAACATTCCTTCCCAAAACCCTAACCACCATACACTATTTCCACATCCCATTCATTGCTTCTAACACCTCTGTTTCAATCGTAATGGATGGTTCGCCATCCTCTCCATTCGGAAATTCAACTCTGAGTCTCTCCGAAACAAAAGCATCATCAATCAGGCTCTCCGGCACCGGCATACCCCCCTCACTTGTACCCGTTACCTTAGCAACCCATGAAGTCCCCGTATCTGGCGGGTCTCCTGGCGGTCTCCCTCTCTCCCCCCGCGTCCAACATGGTCGCATCCTGATCTCCCGACTCCAAACCCCTATCGCCACTCTTCGCCAAAACCCTAGAATCGCCGCTCATAACCCCTTGTAACTTTTAGATAATACTTATTTTTACATATAGGCACATATTATCACTAGAATGATTTTCAGAATCCTAAGAAAAATAAATTGGT
Source organism: Brassica oleracea var. oleracea (assembly GCF_000695525.1). Lineage (NCBI taxonomy): Eukaryota > Viridiplantae > Streptophyta > Magnoliopsida > Brassicales > Brassicaceae > Brassica > Brassica oleracea. Next base: position 15,512,012 of record NC_027756.1, on the reverse strand, counting down.
CTATCAAAATATATATTATATTTTTATTAAATTAATTATGAAACTGACTAGTAATATATAAAAAATATTCACCATTTTTTTCAGTAAATAAAAGCTAAAGAATTACATAATATTATTAACATATATATGACAACTAATGATTTTGAATAAAAAATATTTGATAATAAAATTTGTATCCACCATTCTTTTTGTTTAATTTATATTATTAAAAAATTTAAACAATCATTAACCATATAATAAAAAAATTAGATTTTTTTTTATATGTTATATTTTGATTTGTTTAAACGACTATAAATTATTAAAACTATTAAAAGTCTTACAGTAAAAGTTTTGTGAACAATTGTTTTATATTTTTTATTATAAAAATACACAAATGATCATAAAATCATATGAATATATATGAAGTATCATTTAATAGATATTCAAATTATATATATATATATATATATATATATATATATATATATCATTTAAATTAAACTATATGTCGTGTAAAAATATATAAATATTTTAATTTCGAAATTTACATTGAAAATGCATTGAGACCTGAATATTTCAATTTTCAATTTTACATTGAATCTTTTAAAAGGATTATAAATTATTAAAACTATTAAAAATTTCACAATAAAGTTATATGAGTAGGAACTAGAAATCTTCAATTAAATATTCATATTAAATAAACTATATACTTATGTCAATATCATTAGAATTTAATATATATCATATAAAATAAATAAACTGATTGCTTTGATTTATTTACTTTGATTTACGTGCTTACTCCAGTTTAATTATATACATAATATTTACTCGCTAATTATTTATTATATTTATTATTTTATAATACGTAAATGAATACAAAATAAATAAAAATTTTTAAAAATCCTTTATATATTAATTGAGGACCATTAAAACCTTTAAATGTAGCCATATGTCATCACCAAAATGATTTTCAGAATCCTTAGAAAAATAGGTTGGTCCATATAAATATATATTATATTTATTAAATTAAATATGAAATTTATTAGTAATGCATAAAAAATATTCACCATTCTTTCATTTAATAAAAATTACGGAATTACCTAATATGATTAACATATATATGAATTAATAATTTTGAATAATAAAAATTTGATAATAAAATTTGTGTCCTCCATCCTTTTTGTTTAATTTATATTATTAAAATTTAAACAATCACATTAACCATATAATAAAATATTTATATTTTTTTCTTATATGTTATATTTAAAAAATTTTAAAACGACTATAAATTACTAAAAGTGTTAAAAGTCTTACAATGAAAATTTTATGAATAATTGTTTTAAATTTTTTTATTATAAAAAATACAATTGACCATAAAATGATATGAATATGAAGTATCATTTAATAGATATCAAATTAAATATATATATATATATATATATATATATATTTAATTTCGTTTTAATTAAACTATATGCAGTGTAGAATATATAAATACGTTGATTTTCTTCTTATTTCTTATACTGTTAGTACTTAGTACTTGCCATGGAGTTTTAGGCTTGCACAACCAACATTTAACCACGGTTTGGAAATATCAAGGTAATACTTAACCTAGACTCTAGTACTTTTAGTCCATAATGGGTGAAATAGAAATTATCTATGTCATGGAGATGAAAATATATTTTCTTAGTCATGGTTTTACAGGAAAAAAAAGACATGAATAATATGGTGACTTTATATTTCGTAAAGGTGATATACGACAACGCTATATGATATATAAATTGTTGGCTATCTACTCTTCTTTTGAAACATCTTAAAGAGTATTAAAGATAAAGTATGATTAATTAAATGCGTTCAAACACTTATAATGTAATTTAGGGTAATCAGCAAACTACAAGTGGCATTACTTTTAGTCTCGATTAGAGCTCCACAATTGGAATAAGCTGTACTCTGTTTTTTTTTTTGCAGGTCATATTCTCTTGCAGGTAATGCTTTTGGTTCAGTTTGAAAACCATTTCACTAACATTGGAAATGTTATTTTTTGAATGGTTGTGTTTTCTGAATTTAGTTATCTTTTATTGGTTGCATACAAATCGGTTCTTTTCACAAACCATCGAGTTAAACTAATATTGAATTTAACATAAGGTAGATAATGCTAGAATTTCCATAGAATCGGACAGTTCATATAGTGTACAGATTCATATCTCAACCCAAGTGCTAAAATACATGTGGTACCGTAAACACCTAGACCAATAAAAATGTAAGTCCTCATAACAATAGTACAGCAATTAGAAAAGGATAACTTTTACGTAGAGATATGCATTTCAAGTAGCTAGTTAGTGTCATATATAATTTAACACAAAGACAAGTGGAGAGAGATAGAATGCAATCCAGTAGCCATTATTTTATTGTGAACAAAAAAAAAAATTGTTTCACTGTGAGAGATAGACTAATTCATTTGCCTCTTCTTCTGGGGGCAAAAACATACTGGGATACAAGACAAAATCAACGAAACTATAATAAAGAAACAAAACAATAAACAAACAAAAGCTGCCTTATCAACTATCTTCACTATTTTCTTATTTTCTATCCACTCTTCTCCTGGACCATTGTGACAAAACTTTATGTATAACTACAATTCCTTTTTAAAGGAATGGTCAGTGTAAAAATGAGAAAAACATTCAAAATATTTCTCATACATCGAAACAATCTGGTGGCTTTTTAAAAATTGAAGTTAGATACCAAAGCGATATTATAGTGGGCTAAGACTGAGTAAACAGATTTCGTCATACTTCTTGTATGATCTTGGACATATACCACATTTGAACGGTTGTCTAAGAAGATGTTTTTTTTTGTCTAAGAAAATGTGAAAGAGAAGCCTTGTGAGAGTTGTAACCACGTAGTACCATGTCAGTTTGGATGCGTATATCTATATTATATTTTCCTCCTTTTCTCTAATAAGGAACAATTGTTCTGATAGTGGAAATCAGAAGAGTGATTCTGTCGGCTTCACAAAGCAGCCACAATAAAATAAAATAAAATAAAATAAATGATTCAAACAGCAATGTGTAAGACTTATCAAAAGGGTGAAATATTACAAGTGCAGTCTAATAAATAATAGTAAATATGTGTACGTCAAAATAGTGGAAGTGATAGAAAAGAAACGTATAAAATGAATTAAAAACAAAGAGAAAAGAAACTAAAAAACAAAAAAAAACATTGTCCAGAAGCTTATGGAGCAAATTCGCAGAATCCACTATATGTGTTTGCTGCCACTCTTTGTGATAAGTTATGACCGAATATTTCCATTATTTGCCTGCTGGCTGTTCCAAATTGGAACACTATCCCTTGTTTCCTGACAACTACAAAAGCTTATTTTTTTATTTTTGAAGTTGTACAAACGCGATTCCTACTAAAGCAGCGTTTTGCGTTTAAACAAATTGATATTTTGAAAACATTTTCAGTTGTGACATTGATATAAAAAAGATCTCATGCATTTTCTATCTTTAAAGATGCAACGTTACAGCAAAAAAAAAAAAAAAAAAAAAAAAAACGTTACAGCAAAAGATTATAGATGCACAATAATGCATATTCAACCTTTTCATTAGTGAATTAAGGGCCGGTCCAATATTTTCAGAGGCGCTATACCAAATGAAATGTCAAAGAGGTTCTGCTCTTTAATTTTTGGTCATATAATCCGAGGCCTAATCGATGGCTACGGATCGGACTAATAACTCATTTAAGACAAATGAAAATACGTTTTAACAAAGTTATTAATTGTGTCCAATTGTAATGTATAAAATTGAATCTTTATTTGATAATCATTAACAGATGCATTTAAAATATTTATGATTAAAAATATTATAACATAAAAGGCCAATATTTAAGATTAACTTTTTCTTAATTTTACAATGATTGTACGTTGTAACCTTACTTTTTAGTTTTTACTAATAGTATCCATTAAGGTTTTTCTTTCTACAACAAATAAAACGCTATGAGTTTATTCAAGGACAAATCTCTAAAATAGCACTTTTCTAAGTTTATATCATAAAAATAACACTCAAAAACTAAAATGACCAAAATAACACCTTTCTAAGTTTATCCTTTGAAAATTTTAATTTTTTTTATTTTTCAAAATTTGAAATCTTATCCCCAAAACCCTAAACTCTAAACCCTAAACCCTAAACCCTAAATCCTAAACTCCACCCTTTAACTCTAAACCCTAAGTTTGTGAATTTTGATAAAGCATTAAGTGCTATTTTTGTGACTTTTGATCTTGGGTGCTAGTTTGGAAACAAAAACTTGATTTAATGCTATTTTTGTCTTTTTCTCTTTATTCAAACACAATTATTAGTTTCCATGATTAGCGTCGTTATCAATCGAAACTAACAAAAAATTATTTTATTTTCTGCTGATTGGAAAACCGAATGTTTAGAATTGAGCACAAAAAAGAACGAATGTTTGGTATGCAAAACTATTATTCCTAATGCATGTTTGCGTTCTTTATAAAATGTTGGCGGTATACAATGTACATTTCTGGAAAACTAATCAAGCCACACCTAATATGCGAACCTTTCTTTAAATATATTGATGGGATGTCCATTTGCCTACATACAACATACAACGTGTTGGATAAGCTTGAAATAGCTTGAGAAGCAAATTTCCTAAAACTATTGAGTTATAGTTATCTAGAGAGATTAGGAAATATTTAAGTTATGTTTATCCTAATGAGTTTAGGATAATTATAGTGATATATAAGGAGATGCAAGTATGTTGCATAACTAGTGAGTTTATGTGTTTTGAGAGCTTGAGGTTTTGAGAGAGTTTCCTCAAGAAATTAATAAGAAGAGTTCTTATATTGAGAAACTAGATTTGGTATCAGAGAAATTCGATCATGGGAGATATAGTTGTGGCGACAGGGAAACCTAAAGAAGGAGGAACTTCGATACAATGTCCTATGCTTAATTCATCTAACTATATCGTGTGGGCTGTAAGGATGAAAATAGCACTTAAAGTGCATAAAGCTTGGGAAGTTGTGGAGACAGAGACCCCGGACACTGAGAAGAATAACTTAGCGATGGCCCTGTTGTTCCAATCAATACCGGAGAGCCTCGTACTGCAGGTAGGCGAGTTTGACACAGCAAAACAAGTGTGGGAAGCTATTAAAACTAGACATGTAGGAGCAGAACGTGTGAAAGAAGCTAGACTTCAAACGTTAATGTCTGAGTTTGATCGACTAAGGATGAAGGAGACAGAGAGTATTGATGATTTCGGAGGAAAACTATCAGAATTGGCATCTAAATCCGCTGCTTTAGGAACAACAATCGAAGAAGCCAAGATCGTCAAAAAGTTTCTTTCAAGCCTACCTCGCAAGAAGTATATACAAATTGTTGCCTCTTTGGAGCAGGTTCTTGATTTAAATAAAACAAGCTTTGAGGACATCTTTGGCCGCTTAAAAGCCTATGAAGAACGTATTTGCGAAGAGAGTGTAGAAGAGGACGACAAAGGAAAATTGTTGTATGCGAATAA
>NC_027756.1:15495826-15505941 GCF_000695525.1 Brassica oleracea var. oleracea | reverse complement strand
CAAACTCCATACGAGATGTTACGAAGTAAAAGGCCTAATATAAGCCATCTGCGAGTTTTTGGATGCGTAGGTTACGCAAAGATAGAGGGAACACAACTAAAGAAACTTGATGATCGTTCTCTTATGCTGGTTCATCTCGGTACGGAGCCTGGATCAAAAGCATACCGCTTATATAATCCAAACACACGGAGAGTTATTGTGAGTCGAGACGTTGTATTCGACGAAGATAAAGGGTGGAGCTGGAGTAAAGAAGATAAACAAGAGAAAGAAAGCTTTGTGGTTGCAGGGGGAAGGTTTGAGTCGTGTGATGAGGAAGACGTAGACAACACGCCTTTGAAGGCCATCAAGAATGGTATAGAAACAGAGGAGGTCTCTGTTCCGAGTAGCTCTGTTCCTAAACAGAACACTAGCGAAGCTGAAGATCAACCGCAGTATCTTAGAAGATCCGAGAGACAGACTCATCAACCAAAATACCTAGACGACTATGTCCTACTAGCCGAAGAACTTGCAGACGAAGTACTGTTTTATGTGAACAATGAACCAAGGACGTTCGAAGAAGCAAGGCACTCGACGGAATGGATAAGAGCCTGTGAGGATGAGATAGAGTCCGTTAAGAAGAATAAAACATGGGAGCTCGTTGATCTTCCGTTTGGTGCAAAAGCTATAGGATTAAAATGGGTTTTTAAAATCAAGTGCAATGCCGATGGAAGCATCAACAAGTTCAAAGCCAGATTGGTTGCAAAGGGCTATGTGCAACAATATGGAGTCGACTTCGAGGAGGTATTCGCGCCAGTCGCAAGACTTGAGACGATAAGACTACTCATTAGTTTGGCTGCAAATAATGGATGGGAGATCCATCATCTCGACGTTAAAACTGCCTTCTTGCATGGAGAACTGAAAGAGACCGTATATGTGAGTCAACCAGAAGGCTTCGAAAGAAAAGGATATGAGAAGAAGGTATACAGGCTCAACAAAGCGTTGTATGGATTAAGGCAAGCGCCGAGAGCTTGGAACAACAAACTTAACCAGATACTCATGGAGCTTGAGTTCAGTAAGTGTACTAAAGAACCTTCAGTATATCGAAAGACTATAAAAGGCGAGCTTCTTGTTGTAGCTGTCTATGTGGATGACTTGTTCGTGACTGGAACAAGCAAGAAGCTGATAAACGAGTTCAAGAAGAACATGGCAAGCAAATTCGATATGAGTGATCTTGGGAGATTAACATACTATCTTGGTATAGAAGTGGTTCAAGATGATCGAGGGATCACACTTAATCAGAATCAATATGCTAAGAAGATACTCGAGAATGCAGGAATGGAAAAGTGCAACTCGACTCAAGCACCCATGGAGCTCGGCCTTAACCTATCGAAAGCGGAGGAAGAACAGGAGATTGATGCGACAAACTACAGAAGGAACATCGGCTGCTTAAGGTATCTACTCCACACGAGACCTGACTTATCCTTCTGCGTTGGAGTGTTGAGTCGCTATATGCATAGCCCGAGAGTGTCACACGGCGTTGCATTAAAACAATGCCTACGATATCTACAAGGAAGCACAAGTTATGGTTTATTGTTCGAGCGATCACAGAAGGTACCAAGGCTGATTGGTTATAGTGACAGCAGCTATAATGTTGATCCAGATGATGGGAGAAGCACAACTGGACACATCTTTTACTTAGGAAAGAGTCCCATAACGTGGTGCTCGCAAAAGCAAGACATTGTCGCTCTATCAAGCTGTGAGGCTGAGTTCATGGCGGGTACAGAGGCTGCGAGACAGGCGATCTGGCTGCGTGATCTTTTGAGTGAAGTAACCGGCCAAGCTCGAGAGAAGGTCACAATCAGGATAGACAATCAGTCTGCAATCGCTTTGACAAAAAATCCAGTCTTTCATGGAAGAAGTAAGCACATACACTCTAGGTATCATTTTATAAGAGAATGTGTTGAGAGAGAGCTCATAGAAGTTGAGCATGTACCGGGTAACGAACAAAAGGTGGATATACTAACAAAGGCGTTGGGACGAATCAAGTTCAAAGAAATGAGAGACCTCATTGGAATGCAAGAGTTGTCACAAGAAGGTTTCAAGCTTAGGAGGGAGAATGTTGGATAAGCTTGAAATAGCTTGAGCAGCAAGTTTCCTAAAACTATTGAGTTATAGTTATCTAGAGAGATTAGGAAATATTTAAGTTATGTTTATCCTAATGAGTTTAGGATAATTATAGTGATATATAAGGAGATGCAAGTATGTTGCATAACTTGTGAGTTTATGTGTTTTGACAGCTTGAGGTTTTGAGAGAGTTTCCTCAAGAGATTAATAAGAAGAGTTCTTATATTGAGAAACTAGACAACGAACCCGGTTTGAGGTTACAATCTATTACATGTTTCGATTTAGTTTATTCATACTCTATATGTTCCGTTATATAAAATGTTTCTTTACGTTTTTAAGTTTTATTGAATTTCTTTTTTCAACTTTCTACTAAAATTTAAATTATTCGTTGTTTTCATAACAAAATTTAATTATGCTACTTTTTTGTTGGTCGGTTATTCAGATGATAATTATATTTTAAAGAACAAGATTATCTATAATTTATGTGTTTCTTCAAGTTTTCAATTTTAACTAAAGAAGAAGATAAATGTATATATAAGAGAGGATATGTTATTTTAAAATGATTGTTACACGAAAACATGATTTTCTACCCAACTTTCTTGTTCTGTTTGTAATAGGTATATGTGTCTAACAAAAAGAAAGAAAATAGGTATATATGTAATTAGTACTACTACCGCATGTTTTTTTTTACTGAACTTTTACAACTACTACTGCTCATGTTCTGTGATAAAAAAAAATGTTAATAGTTTTTTTTGAGAAAAAAAATTGATAATAGTTGTAAAATACGATAGTTGTACAGTACAGAACCGTACAAAGTGGAATGATAAACAATGACCAACTAAGTTAAAATCACTAGCATTAAATATTACATTGATTTGACATATAGAACCTGTCACGTTGGTACAAAACTAAGCATCAAAGGCTCGATGTAGAGTGGAGATGCATTGCACCAAATCAAGATGCTTTTACTCTACCAGACTAAAAAGCAATGAGTGAAAAAACCTGAAAAGAAAAACGAATTAGTACTCAAAGCACATGATAACGTTGCCTCAGTAAATTTTAATCATACGATTATTTAAACAAAAAAAAAAAAAGAATTGTCTCATCGAGGGTGTCCTTCACCTAAACTGCACACACGAATCCAATTCCTCCGCGCCAATTGGGTGGTTTCCGAATCTCTAAACCAAATCTTGCATCACAGAAAGAAGCATCTTTACGTACCGTTTTTTTCCGACATGTATCGCAGAAGTTGCATCTTTCAACAGTTCTTTCTTCAATCCCACAACTGTTTTTTTAACATGTAGTAATCATGAAGCAACCGTGCACTAAGTATTGTACTACGCAGTAACGAATTATAATCCGTAATATCATGAGAATTCCAGAAAGTAAAGAAAGTTCAATAACTATAATGGACGACAATTCAATTCCGTATGTACTTATTGTGCTCATATGGTGCGACAAAGATGTGGATCGATTTTTCTTTATTAAAGTACTCATAGAATGAGTTTTCAATAGCTTCATAATGTTTAACTCAAGTGCACGAGTATTACACGCTCACATTAGTGGCAACTAGCTACTAGGCATTTTCGCTTCGGTTTTTGCTTTGTTTTTTAGGGTTTAGTATATTCAGATTTAAGGAAAACACTCCGAACTAAATATATACTAGGGGTTAATCCGCGTTACGCGCGGAGCTATTTTAATTTTAAAATGTTAACTATATAACTATTATTTTGGTCTATTTTTGTAATGAATTATATGTTTATGTGGATACATGAGTGATTTGTATTTATGGTTTGCGTAATAAAAAATTTTTATATTTTTTAGGTTAAAATTATTGTATTATAATGTTGACGTGAGCATTCTCTGCGATGTTTCAATTTTGTTGTTGTTCATGTGCTTAACTTAAGTTATATTGAGGTTTAACTATTAATTTTTTTTCTAGAAATAGAAAATAATGGCACAAGGAGTAACATATATCAAAACTTATCTAATTATACATATTATATATTTACATATATATCCTTAGAAAAAACTAGAGAACAATACATTTTATGTTTAATGTAGTTTTTCATTTCTTATATTGTATATTTACTTATTATTTACATTTTCTTATATTGTATATTTACTTATTCTAAATTTCTTGTTTTTATATCAAATGATAATATTACGATATATGTTTAATGTAATATTTTTTCTTATATAGTATATTTACTTATTATTTATTTATTCTTATATTGTATATTTATTTATTCTAGTTACGATAGATGTTTAATGTAATATTTTTTCTTATATAGTATATTTAATTATTATTTATTTTTCCTATATTTTATATTTACTTATAAAAATATTTAGCAATAATAAAAATGTAAAACTATAGATTTTTCTGATAGATGTGTAATATAGTTTTTCTATTTATTATATTTTCTATTTACTTATTATAGGTTTCTTGAGTTTATATCAAATAGTAATATTATGATAGATGTTTAATGTAATATTTCTATTTCTTATATCGTATGCTTGTTTTTTTTATTTATATTTACATATAAAGATATTTGGAAATAATAAAATTGTAAACCTATACATTTTTCAGATAAATGTTTAATGTAGTTTTTCCATCTCTTATATTGTATATTTACTTGTTATTTTTTTCTTATATTGTATAATTACTTATTTTGATTGTTTTGTTATTATATCAAATTGTAATATTACGATAGATGCTTAATTTAATATTTCTATTTCTTATATTGTATATTTACTTATTATTTATTTTATTATACATTTTTCAGATTGATTTTAAATGTAGTTTTCTATTTCTTCTATTGTATATTTACTTATTTTTTATTTTTCATATATTTTATATTTACTTATTCTAATATTATGATAGATGATTAATGTAATATTTTTATTTCTTATATTATATATTTACATATTATTTATTTTGATATAGATTTTCAAATAGATGTTTAATTTAGTTTTTCTATTTCTTATATTGTATATTTACTTATTTTTATTTTTTTTATATTGTATATTTACTTTTTTCTATTTTTTTTTTGCTTTTATATCAAATGATAATATTACATTTCATGTTTAATGCAATATTTATATTTCTTATATGTATATTTACTTATTATTTATTTTTTCTTATATTGTACATTTACTTATTATTTATATTCAGTTTTTAATAATGCCACGTGGTATCTTTAGGGAGAATTTTTTTCGCTAATGTGAAAGCTTTATGGAGCCTCAAAAAGTCATTTTTATTAGTATAGACTAGGTTGATATCCGCGCCATGCCCAGGGTAAAATAACATTGTAATTAGTAAAGGTGACTATTTCGGTTTAATTACTGGTTTGGTTTGGTTTGGTTGGGTTCGGTACGGTTTGGCTTGGTTTATTTGGGTTTAAGAAAATTTTAACCGATGTCAACCCAAGTTAATTTTTTCCGGTTCGGTTTTAATTCAGTTTGGTTCAGTTTAGTTTGGTTTAGTTGTGTTGATGGATAAATCAGTTTAATTTGGGTTTTATTTGTTCAGTTCAGTCAATTTGATTTTTCAGTTATGTTCTAGTTCAGTTACAAAAATAATAATTTATAAAACATATATAAATTATCATTTTATTTTTTCGTATTTAAACGTAAAACCAAACATCATAATAAAATGTAATCATGAACTAAAATAAACCGAACAATTTGGGTAGACAAAATCGTGAACCAAATGGCTTAGACATATTCTTTGGTTTGGGTCGGTTTTGGGTTCGGTTTGGCCGGCTTGGTTTGGTTTGATCCGGTTTTTTACCTACCCCCTAGTAATTAGTATATTAATTAAGTGTTAATTACATGAAAACCTACTTTGTAATTGTTTGTTTCTGATCATCTAATGAAACAGAACGACATAATTTTACGGGTCAACTGAGTTGAGCCAATAAAATGGTTCTAATTGATGAATAATAATATCAGCAAGCACATTATTATTGGACCAGCTGTGCATTTCGAGTTATATGGGCTATGACTTAGTGCATCAGAATGTATATATCAATTTAACCTTTTTTATTGCAAACATTGACAAAAATAATGAAAGGGGCTATGACATAGTGCATCAGATTGTATATATCAATTTAACCTTTTTTTATTGCAAACATTGACAAAAAATGTATAAACTTTTATTTCTTTGCTAAACCTCTATCTTGGAAAAACCTAGCCGCCAAAAGAGAAAAAAAGAGATTTGTTTTAGTTTCAAGCCGATGGCCGGAGGCTTCTATAACTCCGACATCGGCTTGTTTGATTCGTTTTGCTTCTTTTTCTTTGATTTGCTTTATTTTCTATCACTTGTTTGTTTGATTGCTAATTTATTTTAAATCCGGTAAAGTCTTTTATTGTTTTTTTGTATGTTTCTTCCAATGGATTTGGTAAGAAAAAACTTTGGTTCAATTGAACCGTTTAGAAAAAGTAATTGACAGATCTACTGCGGATGGTGGTGATGGGTCTTACCGGCTTCAATCGTTGATGGTTCTTCATTAGATGGTGATGAAGTTCTTGCTGCAAACTATGATTGCCTCAAAAGACAACAAGAAATTCTATGAAATGGTAATCTCTTTGACTCTTTATTTTCAATAGAGAAATATAATGAGTTTTCTTGTTTCGGTGACTCCTACTGGAGTATTAAAAAGAGAGTGACAATCGTTCTCAATTCAATTTGAACAGTGGTGTTTTTGGATTAATACGAAGACTATCTCCCTTGAGATTTAACTATTCTAGAAGCAAATATTTTTTAGATAAATGTTTGATATATTTTTCTATTTCTTATATTGTATATTTACTTATTATTTATTTTTCTTATATTGTGGGGCAATTCTCTCAAATAGTCAATTTTAAGTTTTTGTTCCAAAAATAGTCTTCAATAAGGAAATGACAAAAATAACCTTTTTTATTTTGAAAATTTTAATATTAACCCTATCCTAAAAACCCCACCCCTTATTTTTTTTTTTTATTATTATAGATTTTTTCGGAAGAAGTATTTTTTGATGATATACTATATTTACTTATTACTTATTTATTTTTATATTTTATATTTACTTATTCTAATATTATGATAAATGTTTAATATACTATTTTTATTTTTTATATTGTGTATTTAGTTATTATTTATTTTACCATACATTTTTAGATAGTTGTTTAATTTAGTTTTTTCATTTCTTAATTGTATATTTACTTATTCTAATTTTCTTGCTTTTATATGAAATGATCATATTATGATAGATGCTTATGTAATATTTCTATTTCTTATATTGTATATTTACTTATTATTTATTTGTTCTTATATTGTATATGTACTTATTTTTATTTAATGTAATATTTCTATTTCTTATATTGTATATTTACTTATTATTTATTTGTTCTTATATTGTATATGTACTTATTTTTATTTAATGTAATATTTCTATTTCTTATATTTTATATTTACTTATTATTTATTTTTCTTATATTGTATATTGAATTATTATTTATTTATTTAGTTTTAGTAACAATGTCACGTGGCTTCTTTCGGAAGAAGTATTTTTCGCTGATGTGGATTCTCTATAGAGCTTCAAAAGGTCCCTTTTATTAGTATAGATTGTTAAATTCAAGCTTATTGTTGACTTTCAACTAAAATCAATTGGATTTAAGTGAATTGATCTAAATCTTTGTCATACTTTGTTAAAAAACTCTTGATACGAGAATTTTTATTTTCACACGTCCAAAGATAATGGTGTGTATAACCTTAATCTCGATAATATTTCAATATACGATAAGTTTAGGTCACACTGGCCCAACGAATTCAGGGGAAACCAATTTAAGATTGATCAGACCTCTTTCTATGGTTCAAATTGATTTAAATTCGGTAGGGCTGTGTGTTTTGGACTCAAAATTATTTCGTTATGGATTCCAATTTAAAATTAATTCGTTATAAGTATAATGATCGAAGTTTCTTATATATTATTCATGTCCCATCGGAAGTTTCGATGTGAGAACTTATATTCTCACATATATTTGCTAACATGATTTTTGAATTTATGAATTTAATAAAGATATAAACAGATATATAATAAATTTAACTAATATCATATATATTAATTATATTTAAATATATTTCATGTATATGTTATAATAATGCATATCAATTCATTTAATTCAGTTCAGTATCTTTGGCATATAAAAATGGAATTTTGCCAAAAAGGAATTAAAAACTAACATGTTGTCCCCTTTTAGAATCATTTTAGGAGTTCTTGTTCGCTTAGAAGTAATATTAATGTTAATCACATTCTAATCCTCTAATTGTACAATTAAGTTTTTATTGAAAATAAATTTTATTTAAAAATAGAATTTATATATTAATTTTTTACATGTGTTAAAACATAAAATAAAAGTGATTTAGGTAAAAAAATCGACGTTAACCCTATTACTTCTTTTCACCACTCCATCCAACCAACCAAGAAGAGGTGATTTCCGTCGTTGTCGAAGCCTTCTTTCCGGCCTGTGAAGTTTGAGCTTTTTTTCATTCTGGGTTTTCAATTCTCTATCTTTCTCAACTTAATCGTGGTGGTTTCTCTCGCTGGATGGCGTCAGTTTCTACTAATGCACAAACAACAGTGTTTCACAAATTTGTCTCTGTTTCAATATTTTCTAAACGCTTGATCGGTTTTGTTTCGAGTTAACAACAATAGTGTTCAATGATCTTAACTCGATTTCGCGATTTGATTCTTTGTTCAGCCGCGAGAACATATCAATTACGAAATGTGTGAAACCAATGTGTATATATACGTGTGAAGACAAACGCAAACACCTCACCAAAACTGTTTCAAAGTTAAGTTAAATTTTATAATTGTTAAATTCTCACATTTGTGATTGAGGAACAAGACGTGCTGGTTTTGTAAAATCTTATTAAACTCCAGTGTAATTTGGGTGACATCATGAAGATAACAAGAGCAAAAGAGGATGATGGCGTATGTTTATTTTTGAGGTAAGAGTTTAAAAATATTTTCACAAAAGTAGAGAAAATACTTTCAAGATCGCTAAATATTTACTTGTTGTAAGTAAAAAAGAGAAGAGGAGAAATTGGTGTGTATTATTCCATGAGTAATGAGTTTTTTATATAGGATTACAATAGTTTGTGCACAAAACCACTTGGAGAACAAGTAAAGCTTGGAGAACAAGTATATTTAAGACTTGCCATAATGACATCACCATAATATTCATAACACTTCCCCTTGATGTCCATTATGCGAGTAAGATACTGCCTCGTTAAAAACCTCACCAGGAAAACCCAATAGGAAAAACCATGATTAAATGAAAAAGAGTGCAGCGTGCAATGATTTCCTCTCATGTGTACATACGTCGAGATCTTTGAGACAACGCAGCTCAATAAGATGAGTGAGCTTCTTGAAAGTAGCAGGGGTAGCGTCTTGGTGAATGAAACAGCCAAATAATTACTCGAACGAACTTGTAGGAAATAAACTTCGCCATTCTTCAGTAGTGCATGGGTCTTCATGCAGGAAAACCCAATAGGAAAAACCATGGTTAAATGAAAAAGAGTGCAGCGTGCAATGACTTCCCCTCATGTGTACATACGTCGAGATCTTTGAGACAACGCAGTTCAATAAGATGAGTGAGCTTCTTGAAAGTAGCAGGGGTAGCGTCTTGGTGAATGAAACAGCCAAATATTTACTCGAACGAACTTGTAGGAAATGAACTTCGCCATTCTTCAGTAGTGCATGGGTCTTCATGATCTGACCATTTCTTGGATTCTTTTTATCTCCAAAACTTTAGAACAATGATAGATTTTCATCTCCCAAATTGTAACATTCTCTTTGGGTGTCTATCTTTTGTGTGTTCTTTGTTGCCTCATTAAAACCTTGTCATGGAAAAACCCAGTGGGATAAAAGTCATGATGAGGGAAAAGAGTACAACCACACATATTTCACATTTCTTCTCCGGAAAGCAATATCTTCAGGATATGCATTCCAATCAGAGAAATCTCC
>NC_027756.1:15475554-15495219 GCF_000695525.1 Brassica oleracea var. oleracea | reverse complement strand
AAACATATTTCGATCGAATATGATTTTGATATCATCAATCCTTCAGGGATTCTATCTTTTAGGATTCTATCTCTTAGGGACTATCAGTTTCTAGTGGGTTGTATACTTCAAGTTCTTCCTTTGTTGTCAGACTAATAAGGAACATAAAAGTAGTTGCACCTACCCCATAAGACTATGTCTCTTCACAATCAATTCCATATTGATCTTTCTTTGGTGCAATGACTCATTTCTACCCCACTTGTTTTACACCTTCTAGTGTATGGACTACTGGTCCAAAAACCTCACTCTTTCACAAGAGTTTTTATCTTTGTCTATTGCTTCTTTTTGATTTGGCCAATCATCTCTTTGTGTACACTTTTCAATAGACTTTCTTTCATGATCCTCTTTCTCATTTATCATATCAACTGCTATTTTGCATGCATAAATATCATCGACGTCGATTTGTCTATTCGTTCCATTTTATTCTATACATGGCATAACTTATTGAGATCTCTTCGTTGTCCTAGGTACCTGAATTTCTTTCAGTCATGTTTAATGTCTCTTCTGAAGATCATTCAAAAACTTTATTTCCTCGTGACCATTATTAATTTATGCTCCTTTTCATTTGTGAGGATTCTTATTTTTGGAACCACATGTCTACCACGCTTCAGGCGTGACTTGCAGTTTGATATTGTTCTTATAGAACATCTATTCTTATTGGAGCATTTACAGCTAGTATATGTGACTCGATCACTATATTTATTTGGGGTCAGCAAATTTGTCTGGCAACTGCTTTACTAAGCGCTATAATTGAATTATCTTTTGGACTTGTATTTTACATTTTCTTTAGTCTGAGGATCAACGATAACTCATATCAACTTATTTTCTTTTTCAGCTGTTTATTTTCTCCCCTTTATGTTGGAAATGCTAATTCACTTTTAGCATTCAAATCGAGCCTTACTTATATCCTTCAGGGATGGCTATGGATTCTTAAGTATCAATGAAGATTCATATCAAACATATAATTTCAACCTCATTTGAGAATCCATCTTAATTAAAGCTCTATGGTGGAGCAAATGGAATTTATATCGCACATCCAACATTCTTTGATGGAAAATGGTTGATTTCTAACCCAATACCAATGACGGGGAGAACCAATGATTACTTGTTGGCTTGATGCGAATTAGTGTTGCTCAAAATGTTTAACACTTATCCCAGTGATTTTTCTATAGTCATCAAAGGCTTTAAGAAGTGGATTCACCAGTATTATAAAGATGCATAGTGGGTGATCAGTCCACTAACATCTCCTTTATTCATGCCAATTACTTTATTTGGCTGGTGAAAACCGTATTACCATTTTATCTTATGAGCAAGCAACATATGTGAAATCATTCGCAAGAATCTTCTAGTTCTTCAATGAATATTGACTAAATCTTTATGTATCTTTTCGCATCATCACTGCACCAAAATGGTCTAACTGGTTCATGCCAAATATTTTTTAAACTTTTGGTTTACTATATATTTATTTTCACTACAATAATCTTTGTGTAGTACAAAAAGGCTATAGATACTTTCTCTAAAATACTTATACTGCCTTAATCATTTCTTTTGCTTATTGTCTCAACATAAGTGTCTCAAAATTCCAGAGATTACTTTGAGAATGATTCATCAGTCTTAGTTTTAGTGCAAACATAATCTTCTGGATGTTTCACTTATCATGAAATGTGAGATTCTTTAACTCTTCCCCTCGAGATGATTTTACTATAGCTTTATCAATCTCGAATGAATCTCATTTTTGAATCAATAACATACCCCACATGGGTCATGTATTCTTTCTCAAATACTTTTAACTTTTGAGACTTATAAGAATATGACGCAATAAGGATTTTAAATTGCATTCTTATGTGCAGTAATATTATGTACTCTTCTGGAGCATCATATATATCCTCTTCTTGAACATTCTATAAGGTTTTACAACCATGTATCGTACTCACAATAATCTTCTTTCATCTTTGGATAATTGAATCATATTTTTATTTTCTCAACTTCAAGTGAGGGAATGGGTTTTAAATAGAAACTCTTGAGTCTTTCTTTATTATCATCTTTATTTCTCAACTTCAAGTGAGAGTATGAGTTCTAAAAAGAAACTCTTTGGATCTTGACCTTATTTATATCCACATTCACGTCTACAACCACTTTTAGGTTCATTTTCTTGAACAATACTATTTGTGGTATAAATGTCTTATTCTCTTCAAGAGAATGGATCATAATCAATTTGATGTGATTTATCATCTTACATCAATAGCTCACTCTTGAGTCTCAGAGAGATAATATATAAGTATAAACTTCTTTAATCTTTTTTTTTTCAATCATGTGTCTGCTGGACAACATTACTTGTATAAGATATTGTATTTTCCAATACATATGCATCTTTAAAAAAAATCTTCAAGAAAATTTACTTTTAAACTTAACATCCAACATAGTTGAATTTATTTACAGACTTCAGGTCTTATAATTTTTTAGATGCAAAATACATAATGAGCTTTAGGTAATCACTTCAGGTGATTATACTTTCTTTTAAGATCAAGTCTTAAGCTTAAAACCTACATATATAAATGGTATTGCAATATGATAATAAAATTATTTCAAGTTCTATAGAGATATGTATCATCACAAACATTTTATTAAGAAATAAGTAATACATATAGTAATTAATTAATTCAATATTTTTTTTTACTAATATGCTATTTAACAAAGTTTTTAACCACACAATCAATTTATTGAATATAGTTTATATCATTTGTGCCAAATTTTACACAAATTACTTTATTTAATCCAGCTTTAATTAACCTTGTAAATAAAGCATAAAAATAAAATACTTATCTGGAAGAGCGCGGGGAAATCGGTGATCCAAACACTCATACTTCAGGTAATTACAATCTTCTCTTTGATAAATAATTCTGAAAGACTTAAAATTTTCTCATACAAAATATGGCTATGTCATTAGTAATTATGCAAAATCAGAATACTAATTATAATACCAATAAAGTGAATACTAATCACGAAGAACAATGACTAATTGTTTACGAAAACTTAAATGGTTCAAACTAGTAGCCAATGAACATTGAACCAAAAACAAATAATAACAAGACAAACAGTAAGTATTCTTATGTAAGTATGACTATTACATTAGTAAACATTGATATTAGTAAAACCATATACCTCGAGTAAAGTGACTTCATATGCTAAAAATAAATTTTACTAATATTATATCTATTCATATATACACATAATATATTGCAAACACTCAACCATAAGACTTTTACAATATTGTATGCACTCATATATGTAAATAATATATTGCATTTACTTGGCCTTAAAGTCTAAAATGCAATTTCTTATCAATTCTAAAATAATCCTAATTTTATGAATCCAATACACAGTTTCATAGGTTAATAAATTTAATAACCATTAGACAATATGCTGCCGTAAATAAGAATGAACAATTCTAATAACAATATGCAGCCGTAAACATGAGCAACATTAATAATCTCATGTCTATATGATGCCTTTTCGAAGAAAAGATAAGATGTTATTACTAATTATCATATATCAACAACGGTTATATGTGCAGCCGTATGACTAAAACAGTCGCAAGCCCTAGTAAATTTTTTTTTTCTTTTTATTAACATGCAGTCGTATAGCTCGTAAGTTATTAAACTAATATGCTTTAAAAAATTAGCAGCTGCATTTAGCAAAAAAAAAAAAATTAGCAGCCGTATGAGAACTTTAAATATGCTTAACAAGATGCAGTAGCAAGGATGCTAAGTAATACTAACTTTGACATGTTTAGTTTTACGAATGAATGCAATATTAACAATAAGTAATTAAAGCGATACCAACGTGATGACTTTCAATAACAAAATATAAGCATCACATATGATTAACTTACATGAATAAAATACGTGCGAGTGTAGGCTATAATCATATTGAGCATTAGCTTATAAATATTATAAATATCGACAAGATCTCTTTTAAATCAAACGATTTCTTTCCTTTAAACAAGGGTAGATCAATATTGTCGACTAAAGCTCCTAAGCTCATACTGTATATGAATTCATTCTTACAAACCATGAATTGATAATAAACATGGTTTGAAGAAGGAATGGAAGTAAACTAAAACTGTAAAATAAAATCTATACCTATTAGCTTGCTAGAACTTCGTGCTGATAACGTGTTGTAAGTAAAGAAGAAAAGAGGAGAAATTGGTGTGTATTATTCCATGAGTAATGAGTCTTTTATATAGGATTACAATAGTTTGTGCACAAAACCACTTGAAGAACAAGTAAAGCTTGGAGAACAAGTATATTTAAGACTTGCCATAATGACATCACCATAATATTCATAACATTACTAACTGTTTTTGAACTAAATTTTCCAAAACATACAGTAGAAATTAGATTCTACTATCCGTAGGTTATAGAGGACCCCGTAGATCAGAGGCGGACCCACGTGTAGTCGGACTCGATAAAGGAGTGACAAGGAGATGCCTTTGATGAAACAAGTGAGAGACGAGGACTCAATCAGACCTCTGAGTTGTAAACAGGGAGCAAATAGCCACAAACCATTCCATCATCAGATTGAGAAACAACCGGATCAAGGATCGAAATGGAGATCAGGCAAAGACATCAACAAAGGAGATGAGACACATGCAACTTGCAGACACACCTCCACCGTAGTTCTTGCAGATCTAGGACCTCAAAGCAAGCTAATACAAAACAGATCAAGGACAGATCTGAAGGTTAAGCTTATCACCATCAAAATCAACATGCAAACCACCCAATGAAAACCAAAAGCGAAACGAAACATGAAACTAAAAACAAAACCTGACTCCGGCTCTGAGGAAGCAGCCGGAGCCGGTGAACAGAGATGAAGTTTTGAAGAACTTTTAGAGAGAAGGCGGAGAGATTAAGGAGATATAAAAACTGAGGGTAATTCTTATAATTGGGGTTTACTTGGTTTGTTATGCTCTTTAACTCATCCTATATCTATACTATTATTTGCAAAGTGATTTTTCGTATTCGAGCTCTCACCTTAAAAGTTAAAGTTGTTAATATGGTTTATACCCTTAATGAATAAAATATATAAAGTAACCACAAAATAAAAACGAATTTTAATTGTTTTAGATAATTGATTAAAATTAATAATGATAAGAATTATCCAAAATCAAAAATATATTTTAAAATAAAAAGATAACTCATATATATATTGTGTTGTTATCTGAAAAAAATATTTTAATAAAAGTTAAAAGTTAAAAATTAAAAAAAAAAAACAGAAACACATAATTAAATATTCATCAAGTAAATTCTTAATTTTATATAATTGAAAAGATGATATGTTTAAAAAAAAAAGATATTTCCTAAATATGTACTGTAGTATACAAATAAAATTACAAAAAATATTATAAGACATAATAATTTTTAGATGAAAATATAAATTATAATATATATTGTAGTTTTTATTTAGTAATGAATGTATTAATCAGTAGCTATAAAATAGTTATGCCCGCATCCGCGGGCCAAACACCTAGTTGACATAAATTTACATATCCTATTAAATTATCTATATTATTAAAAGAGAAGTACAAAAATAAAATACCCCTTAGTTTTTTAACTTATTTACTGAAGTTTTTTTTTTTTTTGGACATCAAACATCTACAGACTCATACTGACTCTGTAAACCAAACCGATAACTCCGCATCCATGTGAACGACAAAAGACGGTTGTTTCCTAGCACTGCGTGCTAAGGTATCCGCCTTTTGATTCTCCGTCCGAGGTACATGAATGATCTCTGAGTTTAAGAAGCTTCTTTTCAAATGCTTAATGTCTTCCAGATAACTGTCAAAATGCTGGTCATTCTTCTGGTTCTGAAACCATCTTTACCAATTGAGAACAATCCGTTGCAAAGGTGACCTGAAATTGCCTTAAATTCTTCATACATTCTATTGCCCAAATTAGCGCTTCCACTTCCGAATGAAGAGGTGAAAGGCTTGTCCTTACATTCCTTGCCCCTAACAATCCATCAAAACCCGCTAAAGTACTGTACCAACCTTGTCCTGAAAATTGTTCTTTATCTTTCTAGGAACCATCTATGAAACACCATGTTCTTGGAATTGATGGTACTATCTTGTCCTGCACTTGATGTGCAAACCTCTGGTCACTTACTACTTGTGCCTCCGCCCAAAGTGTTGATTCTAGTTCCGCTAATTTAAGCGTATCTCATGGATCAATTTTCAGATTACTAAATACTTTGTTGTTCTGACTTTTCCAAATATACCATAGTATCCATGCAAATTGATGATAATCCATTTTTGGGGTAACTCTCCAAAAAAGATGATCTATATTTGCGAAAATAGAACTGAGAGGAAAAATATGAGGATTCGGTGGTATCTTTGAAAGCGCCCACACCTGACGTGCTGGAGGACATTCAAAGAATACATGATTTATTGATTCTTCTGGAGCTCCACATCTTGCACAACATATATCTCCTTTTATTCCTCTTGCTTTTAGAATTTTCAGTACAGCTATACACCCTGAAAAGAGTTGCCATAAGAAATGTTTTATTTTCGGAGGGCATCTCACCTTCCAAAAAAAAGCTTTCAATATATCCACAGTGGGTCCATAAAATTCTGGAGGTCTTTCCTTATCAGGGTAGACTCGTTCTACCTTGTACCCTGATTTTACCGTGTATTTTTCATTGCTAGTGAAATGCCATCCATCTCTATCTTCCAGCTGATTTCTACTCAGTGGAATACTTTCAATAATTTTGTCATCCCAGGGATCCACCAAATCATGAATTGCCTGTAAGTTCCATATTCGGGATTCCAAGTTAATGAGAGAATCCACTGTGATATCTGGGTAACTATTGTGAAATATTTTGTTTGCTGGTCTCGGGCGAGTGGTTGGGATCCAGGGGTCATTCCATACCGAAATAGACGGACCTGTTCCCACCCTTTTAATTAGTTCTTTGCTAACCAGAGATCTAGCAGATATGATACTCCTCCAGCCATATGACGGGGAATATGAACGGATCGGTTCAAGGGGTGAAGCATTTCTAAATTACCGTCCTTTGAAAACTCGAGAAAAAAGAGTGTTTGGTTTTTCTATCAAACGCCACAATTGCTTTTCAAGCATAGCCATATTAAAATCAGTAAGATCCTTGAAGCCTAATCCACCATGATCTTTGTTTGCGCATACTTTATCCCATGATTTCCAATGCATGCCTTTTGTACTTCCTCCTGGACTCCACCAAAACTGGGCGACGACACTCGTCAACTTCTTTACTGTAGTCTTTAGTAGCCGATAACAAGACATCACATGATTTGGTAAAGCCGTAACCACCGATTTGATGATCACCTCCTTTCCTCCTTTAGTGAAAAACTTAAAAGTCCATCCATTAACCCTATTATTCAAACGATCTTGTACAAACCTAAAGACTTGTACCTTAGATCCTCTAAGGCTTTCCGGCAACCCCAAGTAAGATCCCATTCCACCTAGATTCTGAATCCCCAAAATATCTCTCAATTCTTGTCGACTGGATTCTTCAATCTTATGTCCAAATTGAATTGAAGATTTCTGAAAATTTATTTGTTGTCCTGATATAACCTCATATTCCTTCAAAATTCTGAGAATAGTTTGACATTCTTCTTTTTCTGCCTTACAAAAGAAAACACTATCATCTGCAAATAGCAAATGAGAAATTGCTCGACAAGCTCTTGCTACCTTCATACCCGTTAATTGTTTCATCCTCTCGGCCTTTTTGATATTTGCAATCAAAGCCTCTGTGCACGTAATAAATAAATAACGAGATAACGGATCCCCTTGACGTAAACCCCGATGAGGGATTATAAGACCCCGTGGCTAACCATTAAGGAGTATCATATATTGAACCGAAGATATACAGTCCAACATCAATTTGACCCAATGAGAATCAAAACCCATTTTGAGAAGAAGAGCCTCAATAAAGTTCCACTTTATCCTATCATACGCTTTGCTCATTTCCGTTTTGATTGCCATAAACTTATTTTAACAAGACCTATTTGCTAGCAGTCCATGAAACATTTTCTGGGCTATCAGGATATTATCTGATATTAGCCTTTCTGCCACAAACGCCGATTGTGTCTCCGATATTAGCCGTGGAAGGCATAATTTTAGTCTTTGACATAAGACTTTCGAAATAATCTTATAGCCGACATTGCATAGGCTTATTGGCCTTAATTCCGTCATCCTTATGGGTCTCTCTGTTTTACGAATCATACATATATTAGTAATATTTAATCGTGAATCCAAATCTCCTGCAGTCAGAAAATTATTCACCATCTCCACTATATCCTTTTTAATAACATGCCAGGAATGCTGAAAGAAAAGAGCTGTCATTCCGTCCGGACCTTGCGCTTTCTCAGGATGCATCATGAATAAAGCATGTCGGACTTCCTCCTCCGTTGCTATCCTTAGTAATATTTGATTCATCTGGGGGGAAATAGATGGTGCTACTTCCTCTAGGAAACACTCGAAGTCCGTTGGAGAGGTAGTACTAAACAAACCCTAAAAATAATCAATCGTCACCTTTTCAATATTGTTTTCATATGTTATTACGAACCCGACGTTGTTTTGTTAGAGCATGGTAGAATTTAGTATTAAGATCCCCAGATGAATACCACATGTTCCGACTGTTCTGATACCAGTATTCCTCCTCATCCTTATAAGCATCTTGTAATTTCCAGGAAGCATCGAGAATATCTTCTTGTGACCTATTGTTATCTGTTTGTACTTCTTCCAGTGCCTGTTGAAGGTCTTTAATTTTGTCCTTCTCATATGGTTATTTGTTTTTGCGCCATGAGGCTATTTCGTGACGACAATTACCAATTTTTGTTACGAAATCCTCTGCCTGGCCTTCAGAACTTTCAGTCCAGCCTGTCACAATTGATTCCATAAGGCCTTCTTAACCAATCCATCGCTTGTCAAATCTAAACTGTCATCTTTTTCTTGATATTTTATTCTCTAAAAAAGCTACCACAGGTC
Source organism: Brassica oleracea var. oleracea (assembly GCF_000695525.1). Lineage (NCBI taxonomy): Eukaryota > Viridiplantae > Streptophyta > Magnoliopsida > Brassicales > Brassicaceae > Brassica > Brassica oleracea. The sequence continues at coordinate 15,486,160 of NC_027756.1, read as the reverse complement.
TATGATCCGATGCCACCATACCTAAGTATTATGTATAAGAACATGGAAAGAGTGTATGCCACTCCTCATTTGCCAAGGCTCGATCCAGTCGACATCGGATCGTCACTGCTCATTTTCCTTTACCTCTCCTTCCTTGCCATGACATTTTATTTACACGAGCCGAAAATTCTAGTAATCCACTATTCCTTATCATATTATTAAAAGGGATGAATGAAGTTGCACTTCTTAGGGAACCTCCATCCTTTTCGTGATTTCCAGTAATCTCATTTAAATCTCCAATAATAAACCAAGGTTCAGATCGTGATAACCCATACCAAGTTAATCGTTCCGAAACTTGTTCTCTTAATTTTTGGACCGGGTCTCCATAGACAAAAGTAAGAAAAACTTGTTTTCCAATAGCCATCGTTTCTATATCTATCATTCTATTGCTCGAATATAGAACTTTAACTTGGTACTCGTTGTTATAAAAAAGAGTTAAACCACTATTCCTCCCATTTGGGTCCAAAGTAACCAAATTATCATAACAATAGTGTGATTGAAACCTTTGCACAAAATCAAAATCATGTTTTGTTTCAGATAAAAATAAAAAATCTGGTTTATGTTTATGTCATATCTCCCTAAGATAATTTATAGTCCAATGACTTCCGGTTCCTCTACAATTCCTGCTCAAAATTTTCATAAAAAATATTTGTTTTGTATTGCTCATTTGAGCGAGGATATTCGGGTTTAATGATACCCAAAGATCTTACATCAACACTAGATACAACAACAGGACACCATCTTATTCCAACATTCCGATAAGAACCATTATACCAATTTTTTCCAACCAATTGACAATCACTATTCCAGCCACAGTTAGGAACAAAATAAAGTCGTGAAAAATCTGAAAAACTTACAACCAGTGAACCAGTTACACCCGTATTGTTAAAGTATGTCCTCAAACCCCCAAACCGTACCAACACCACAATATCCCCATAGTTTGTGAAGAAGGCCTCGTTAGAATAAAAAGATAATCTCATTAACGCACATAATCCAACCTTGTTTAAGACCAATATTAAAATTCCACCAGATGTCCTATTTTCCTTCCCCACCCGAGAAATAACCTTAAAATAGCATTCTGTTAAATCAGTAAAAACCTTAACATTTAATAACTCTCGTGCATAATTCTTTTCCAAGTCTAGGTTACAAACTTGGCTTTGAAGTGGTAATCTCCATATAGCTAGAGAGAAATTTGAAACGTACTGCCCAATCTAAATTTGAAGAGCCGGTTAAACCCTTTATAACACTAAATATCTGAAAAAACGTAAAGCCCTAGTCTTGAATCTTTGATGAAAATAGCCGACAATCACCTTGAAACCAGTTAGCGCACTGCAGTTCCAAACATCTTGACTGCAACTGCACTTGGTTTAAGGAGACGAAGTACAGAATCTGCTTCATAATAAATAATGATGCCAATATATTCCAACGAACCAAGTAAAGACCAGTTGACTTATAAATTCCTGTGGAACATAAATTACACCAATAAGCACCCAACCACATGAGATTTCTTCGCAATAGAACCACCACACAACAGATGTAAAAACCAACTAAACCATCTTTATTCCAATTCATAAACTTGAGATAAAAAACTTACGAGAACCAAAGAGCCAACAAATAGCAATGAAAAAACAGAGATACTGCACTTAATCGTTAAACTTATTGTCCAGAAACTATCCATGCTGTCTCCCAAAAAATACTGTGTTCCCTCATTTCTACATACCCGTATCCAGTTAACAAAATATGAACTCCGTAGATTAATCCTTGTTTTCCAAGCCATTACCTCTATACTTCCAGTCCGACTCTGCTGTGGGACAATCCATGAATACCCTTCTTCTATGCCATTATATCGAATAGCATGTCTTTGGTGTGTCTGTTGACATGTAAGGTTAATGAGCCCTCCCAAAACCTTCTTACCCATGTGCATCATAAGAACACTGAATTGTGTCTTCTTCTGTATTTGGTGTGAAGAGGCCAAACAATCCCATTTTTCATAACCTGATATGAGTTCCAATACTTGTCCGTATACCAAGTATGTTGAAACGATCCAAAAGTTATAAATAAACCTGAATACATTCCAATACATCCTCCCTTCAACAGAGCAATCAAAGTCAATGTAAATATAAGATATAGCTATCTGCTCTACATAACACCAGCACCAACAATCCAAAAAACAAATTTTATTCCATTGCTTAACCTTAAAAGGAAGCCTTGTGAACAACCGCAAGAACAAAGAAAAAATTGAAACCATAAAAGACCTTGGAAACAAAGACAATAAAGATGCTCGCAAAGCTTATTGAATAATTTGAAAACCAGACCTCATGAACCATAACCTGCTCACTCAAACTCGCTGCTAGATAGACTTGATCCATAAAATATTATAAGGTTTATGTTGACTAGATTGCGGATTTGAGGTGCCCTTGTCCTCCATTTGTTTGGAGATATCTCCTTGTCGAGAACCCGTCTTGGCTGCAGCTCTTTTACGAGGAGAAAGCAACGCCTGAACTATCTTCATCTTAGTTCCTCCTGTGCTTACCGTTGGCTTGAACAACCCCTTACGGGTACCCTGTCTCTTCGCCATATCCCCGTGACCCGAACCTTCTCCTCTTCGTCATCCCTCTGAGATATTATTGCCACTTCCTTTTGAATGATACCTCCACAAAGCAGTGATTTCGTCTTGATGATGACTGAAATCCAGATCGGGACTGCATATCTCGATGATCTCCTCAATCTCCCAGATCCCCTCTTTTCTTTTACCGAACCAATCCATCGAAACTCCAGTAGAATCCTCTCTGCCATATCTCCCTCTCGCTTCCGTATATTTCCATAATCAGCACCGTGATGATAATCTATCCCAAACCAAACCGCCTCGCAGATCCCACGTCGAGAGACCATAGAAACCCTAGATCATTTACCAAAGTTATTAATTAACCTATCTTTTAGGATTTTTGTCTTTCTTTCTTTAATTAATACATTTTCAAAATTAAATTCTAACTAAAAATTATGGTAATAATCTTTATATATAAAAGATAGTTTGCTCTCTTCCGGTGAAGCCACCTCAGCATCCAGATCACAAATCCGTACTATGTGGTGCTGACACGTGTCACTTTAAAAAAAAAAAAACTGCTTAAAAGACTTTGGACTTCGACTATTTTTTTTTATTTCACGATTTTGTTCAAAGGTCATATGGGCCCCTCAATATATTCAAGTTAATTCAGCCCAAAGCCTTAATTGAAACCTAAAAGCAAGATGTGTTCACGCCGTCGTCTTCTTCGAACATCTTCGCTTTGAGACTGTGATCAAGTTAGTCGCTCATAGAGGTTGTTCAAGTTTCATAAACTCTACCGTCTGCAATCATGGAGATAAGTACTTTTGATACGTTTCTATGTCTATGTCGGCGTCGTTTTGTTTTTGATTCATCTCCTCTTAGGCTTTAAAACATGTGTTGATTCATCGTCATTAATGAAGTCTTAACTATTTCGATCCACTGGATCCACGATTACACATTCAATGGTTCTTATCCCTCTTCCTAGCGGTGGATCTCCCATTATAAAAAGGTAAGGCCTCATCTCAGGAGAATCATCCTCACAATTCCAATTGCATTCTAAAATTTCTTTCTCTATATAATGACTAAATTCCGTTTTACTTGCTGAATTGAAATTCGGCTGTTGATCTTCCGTCGTCAAGGTGCGGCTGCTCAGAAACTGAAAATCGCAACGCTGTGACGAGTTGATGGGAGTTGACATAATCCTCTTCGATGATAAGGTATTTCATTCTTAAAACTCTTTAACAGCTTGTTCTTAAACTACATGGGCGTTTTAACTCATAATTATCCAAACTTATGTATTCAGATATTGATTTAAACTCTTTTGAATGAGAAATCTTGAAACTGTTTGCTGATTAGGCTTTTTTTCACATGTGATTCAGTCGACACTCATGCTAGCCACCGTAATGTCAACCGTTTCGACACCTTCCGGCACCACCGTCTCAAGGCGGGTACTCTGTTCACTGTTAGCGGATTCGAGGACGTCTCAACCGTCTCACCACCTTTCACTCTAACCTCGCTCTCCTCCCTCCTCTCGAGATCTTGCTCATCATGGTCAATCTCTCTTCTTCATCTTATGATTTGAATCAGAACTTTGATATTGGATTACAGATTGTGGAGTTTTAGTTCCTCTACGGAATTAAATTGTCTCCTTGATGTTATGTATGTTGTTTGATTGTCAGTAAAGTCTAAATGGTGTGTCTTTTTAACATAGAAAATTTAGATCTTGGATTTTTTGGGTTTAACCACAAGCGCAACATTGTTCTATAGATGTGTTTGAGAGAGATTTAGTGTGTATCCATGTGTTTTCGATGCAAAAAACATTATTTTTTTGCTATTTATCTGTGTTTAGATAGTGGAGCATTACGTGGCTCTAAGGTTTGAGTATTGTTGGGTACTTTCACACTAACAAGAGGTTTGATGATGTGGTGATCACTTCTCTCGCTATTTTCCTTTCTCACCAATTCTCTTGGTAAAATTTTGTATCCTTTTCACTCAGGTACATCAGTTGATTGAAGCACTAACTAGGTAACCATCTTATGCTCTTTTATTTTTGAACAACAAAAATCTTGAAGCCTTATCAAATGGTAAAAATCGAAGGCATGTGATGCAGGTTGGTATTTTAAGGAAACAGCTTAGGCCTTTTTTTTTGTTCTCATACAGTTTTTTTGTGTACATACAACTTAGTATAGCTTGGAAATGAAATTTATAATTAGCCAATTATGTAAGGAATATTTATATATAAAGGTCACTCTACACAAGTATATTGTTATTGCTATATAAGAAATATACTGTTAATAGTATAGAAAGTTTTAGAAGCTCGAATTCTTTTAGTATTTGCATTCATTATTTTTATTGCATCATGCACAAATGCTGTCAATGTAAAGATATAAAACATGACTAAACTGTCTACTTGAATTGTGTGCGCAACCGTCTTGACACCAAGCTCATATTGTTTCTTTTTTTTTTACTTTCTATTTGGTGCAATTTAATTTTGTTGCTGTTAATGTCAATTATTTCAATTTTTTTGTTTTTTTTTTCTATATTACATGATAGCTTTGTGTGAAAGATGCTTCTAATAACTGGAAAATGGTTGGAACAGATGTAGGAAACAAACTATTCTTGAAAGAGCCATCAGCCAAAGTTGTGACATATTTTGTCAGATTACATTTGATTATGTCTCCAAGTAAGCTATAATATATACACGACCTGAAGATGAAAATACATGGAAGACATGAAGTGCTTTCTCTATATTTCTCTAACGAGCAAGAATTTCTATATTTCTCTAGCGTGCAAGAATATTTTTTCCCTACAAATAATAGGAATCCTAAATAAGAATTTTGGGAACTTTTTCTAATATTAGATCATTATCCCTACATGATAAGAAAAATATATGAGTAGAAAGAATCATTTAATAGACATTAATAGTAAAAATATATTATGTATGTTAATATCATTTAAATTTAATTACATATCCTATCAAATTTTTTAAAAAATTGTTTGGATTAATAAAATTGATTTATACGTTCGCACCAATTTAATTATATATGTAATAGTTACTGACTTTTAATTATTCAATATATATTTATTATTTCATAATATGTAAGAACATATAATACATAAAATAATTTTTATATATAATGTTTATTCCGCGCAAGGCGCGAGTCTTAATCTAGATTTTTATTAAAACAAAATGAGCAGTGGACGACATATACATGCATATACTGGACAATTATCATAATTTAATCCCTTAAATTTTAAACCAAAAAAATGAAAAATCTAACTAAACAAAATTTACAATACCCATAAAAGATCAGGACTATTAACACAACAAATATTAAAGACCAAGAACCAGAAAATACTATAAAAAAGCAATACCAACAAAATACAAGCTAGAATGCACTTGACATTTACAATACCCATAAAAGATCAGGACTATTAACACAACGAATATTAAAGACCAAGAACCATAAAAAAACTATAGAAATGTAATACCAACAAAACACAAACTTTAGTAAAAAAAAAAACACAAGCAAGAATGAACTTCATGCCAAGAAATATGTAATATTGGTATTTCAATGTAACTTAAAAAAAAGACCCCAAATTGGTAACATTCGCAAATATATAGTAACAATCAAAACATCCTAATACAAATCCAAAAAGCAAATAAAAATTGCATACAAAAGAAAAGAATTCAAACAAAAAATACATTACATCCATATGCGCGGGATCGATTCTAGGCACTATGCATTTACGTTAGTACATTTTGAAATAAAAAAAAAATAGCCTTACACTAATCACTATTTTTTTATCAAATCACTATGTTATTTTGATAGAAAAAGGTATTAAATAATTAGCTATGTTTTGACCAAAAGATAAATAATTAGATATGTAGGAACACTTATACACACAGTTAAAAAACCAGAGAAATGCTCTGGTTTAAATGTTAACTAATTCATTAACTAAACCAATTGGTTAAGCAAACCATGTCATTACAGTTTTAAAAAAAAAACATAAAATGCTTCTACTCATTTTTTTTCTCATTGAAAAAGCTTCAGTCAAAATATAACTAATTCATTAACTAAATCAATTAGTTAAGCAAATCGGGTTAAGTAAATTTTGTTGGTGTTATATAATCATAAATTTTTGAAAATTTTAAATATTCTTTTAAAAAATATACTATTGGTTGTAAATTTAAGGAGATAGTCCATTAAATTACTTAGAGACTAATTGGAAAAAATGTTATAAATAGTTTTAAGTGAATTGAAACATTAAAACAATTTAACCAATTAAACACCATAACTAAAATTTAATTAATTTTTGATCATTCTGCTCTTCACTTTATATATAATTTTGAATAACAAAAAAATGGATACACAATTATTTGAATAGCGTAAGACAAAAAGATTGAATAATTTAAAATTATTTTATATTTGTCGATAGCTACTTATATGTTTATGATAAATTATAAAATTTATATATTAAAATAAACATACAAAATATATAATCAAAATTTAAATTTAAACAAAAACCCGGGCGTAGCCCGGGCCGATCCTAGTAATTAATAAACCTAGCTTTTAGTATTGTTCGTATTTTTCTATTTTATTATATATATGTGTATTTAAAAATAATTAATTTCATATATACATTTCGTAATTTAATACATGCATTATATGGTACTTATTTTACTAATTCCACCTATACATAATAAATAGTATGCAATAATTTTATTATACATAATCATAAAAATTTGATCCACTAAAAATAAAAATACATTTGCGTAAATTTAGAGATCATATTCTAAATAAATAGATGATATAATTAAGGGTTTACATGATAAAATAAAACTATTCAATATAAACTATAAAATTATTATATTTAGAAATTTCATGCTAAACAATTTCTTAAACAGATAAATTTTAAAATATATATTATCACTTATACTAATAGATATTCATTTATATAAAAAAAATTAACATCCGCTCTAGTTAAGCTTTACAATCACACACGTTTGTGTATGCCTTATGGGGATGAGGATTTGACTTTTGACTATATGGGTTGGTTGATACTTTCAGACAAAAGATATTAAAATCTCTTAAATCCTATCAAATTTCACTAAAAAAAAACTGTTAAATCTACTGGCCCGAAAAGCTGCCAGTTATGTTTGATATTACATTATTAGGCTTTTGGGCCGTAATACGTAAATTTTTGCAACATACTTGAGATCACACTCCCATGATGTTATTTGAGTTAATTGGCTTCTATACCCATAATCGGGTCCCTAATTAGCTCTATACACATGAGTGGACATTAATATTTGTATGAAGATTTTGCCCTTCCTGCATGTACATCCATAGGTCAGTAGTGTCAGTCCCTCTGAAACCTATTTGTGCATGTCTGTTTTTCATTCCCCGAAACACACAAGTTATTCTCTAGCTATCTCTCATCTCATTTTTAGTCCTTTCTATTTTTATTTTTTTTTTCTAGTTCTTTCTCATCTTTTTTCCGAACTATTTTTCACTTTCTCTCCTATTTTTCTTTTCTCTCCTACTTTTCTTTCATCTCATCTCATCTTATAGTTATTTTTTAAAAAAAAACAACGTTAGACAAGTGAATCAATTCAATGACTTGAGTTTGATACCAACTAATATGAAATAGTTAGATTGTTGCTATTAAAACTGTTAAAGGTATAATAGTAAAGTTTAATATGTTACATTCATAAATTGCCTATAACAAATCACTACATCAAAATATGATTTATGTTCTAATGAAAAATAATATGAGGCTTAACAACTAATATATTTATTACCGTGTAGAAAAAAAATATTACATCTATGTAAATATGTATGTTTATTATATGTGTTACAAGATAAGTTTCAGCTAATACCTATGTTAACAGCTACTATAAATTTTAAATGATACATTAATTATTAACAACGTACCATAACTATTATTACATGCTATGTGTTGTTTTACTCGTTAACTTATATTTTAGTAACTAACTTATTTGTTACATGATAAATTATATATTGGATTAATAACTAATACTGAATTATAAAAATTGGTATCGTGTTATTGATTTGTTTAACGCCTACATATACCACTTAACTTGGTAATTAAATAAGTATCTTAACATATACTATAGTGTTAACATTTTTTACATGTATCATATTTCTATAAATATATGATAATACATCATACCCCAAAAATGGTAACACATGCGTTCTAACTGTAAATAAAAGATATATGAGAATTACTAACCTTCATCATCAATGGAATCACTATCATAAATTTCACTAGTTTTATCAAGATTTGGTATCACATCATCTTTGGATTTCGTTGAAATTTCAAGAAATTGGCATCCAAAATTTTATGTATCTTGATTTAAAAATGATGGATCAGCAAAGACATTCAAAGAAAGAGAAAGAAAAAAAAAAGAATGAGAGTAAGAAAGAAGAAAGAGAAGGGAGAGAGAATGACTTGGAGAACTACAAAGGAGAGAGACTGTCAGAATGAGTTGCAGGAGTGCAGCTACGGAAGGGCACCTTCGTAAGTTCGTCTCTCCTGTTGTGTGGGTTGGGCTGGATGTGTCTCATCATGGGCAAATTTCAAATATGGGCTTTCAATATGGGTAAGACTAATTCTCCCATGTTGTTTTATATAAGGCCGTTTTTGTTTTTTTTTTATATTTTAGACAACTGATTATATTATAAATTAAAGGCTCAATGGACGAAAGCGATTAAAAATATTCGACGGTAAACTGAAAAGCGAGAATAACTTAAACATGACAAATGATAGATATGGCTAAGGAAAGAAAAGATCTATAGAGAAACTTCATTTGTAATCTTAGAGCATGAATTCGATGGAACGCGCTGAAGTCGAAATCGACGTTGAAAGATCCAATCAATGGGTTTTAAGAGCAGCTGAAAACTGTCTCAGAGGATGCATTGATCTCTTGACGTTGCAGTGAGGTGCGGAGAAACTGCCTGAGTAGGACTAAACACAGAGTCGTCGATGGTACAACTTGCTTCTGAAGGATAGTAGTAGACAGAGTCGGGAAATACTGAGTTTAGGTTACACTGCATTAAGATGCGGAGAGGAGCCGACGAAAACATGAGCCTGACTCTAGATAGAGGCGGCATCGGAGTCATGCGTTCTGGCTGATCACTCGCCATTAACACTTCTGCAGACAGTGAGCTCCTGGATCTAACAAACAAGGGTCTCAACGCGCCAGTGAAAACTCGATGAGTAGGAGTACGACCTAAGCAAGAAGCCTGAGTTCCTCCGTAAACGATATAAGCTCTGGTTTGAAGGCCGCATAGTTGACTCTGTGAAAAACTGTCAATGCTTGAGACTAAGAGCACTTTGGCTGTTGTTGACTTATAAGGTGGTTGATGCAATCATGCAAAGGTCTTCGCATCATCTTCGAGAAACAAAAACATATGTTATGATTTAATATGTTCACAAACCAATTGTTGCAGATAGGAACTGAGTCTCAGTTCCTATCTGCAGCGATGATATAGCATAGATGAAAGTTAAGTTTTCCGCTGAAATAATGACATCACTAGGCTAAGACCCGCGCCCATGCGCGGGATCAACATTATATATGTGGGAACCGAAATTCACACCGTCGAGTTTTGTTAATCGGAGGAAAGCCAAGTTAACCTAGCCTTTCCTGAAGGTCCCGATAATCTGCTGGGCCACACACGACACGATCAATATGAAAGAATAAAAAGAAAATAAGCAGAAAAAGAGAATAAGAGGATCTTATTTCCGAATTCGCGTTTGAGCGTGAACAACAAGTAAAAACCTTGGCTACAAGAGCTGTCGGTACGTTCGCTAGTCTAGAGACCTAAATCTAAACTAGTTGAGTCGCAGCTCGATTAGTAAAAACGGAAAAAGATGTCTAAATTGCTCTAAGTGCTAAGTTGCTCTGATGTGCTCTGATCTCTACTCCCTCTTCGTCCTACGTCCTCCTTATTTCCTTCTTCTTTGTGATTATCTTCGGAAATTTGACATTTATCT
>NC_027756.1:15471965-15473419 GCF_000695525.1 Brassica oleracea var. oleracea | reverse complement strand
GTTCGTGCAGGGGATGAGGGTGTTCAATGCAGCGCTCGACGAAAGTTTCCGGGAGTCGTGTATCTCTCACTTCAAAGCCGAGGAGGCTGAAAGAGAACTCTTTCGGTTTCGGAAGGAGGTCGAAGAACAGAGCCGAAGACAGGCTGAGCTCCATTCTCAGGCCCTTGTCCGTGCGGTGAGGAGAGGAAAGAGAGCGATTGTCGCCGAAATGAAGCGCAGGGCTGCTTTGTTTGCCACCGAATTCGAGAGCTTTAAGGATGCTCAAGAATTCGTGGGCGATTTTCGCCAGTGCCGTGGCTCGGTTGCTACCCTCTACAAGTCGCAGAACGAGGATTTCTCTTTTCTTGCCGAGGTCGCTGAGATGTCGGGTCTTATGAACGGGTGTGCCCATTCCGAATCCTTGGTTCCTCCGATCGAAGGAAGGGTACGACAGCTTTGGGATTCCATCGAGGTCTCGGAGGACACGGCGGAAGCGGGAACCGGTGTTGGGGATGAAGGTGCCAGAGTCGCGGACTGAGAGGTGGACCAGCCTGCGAGCTTGTTTGGGGTCTCCATGTCCGGGTTCTTCGACTTTGAGCTTTGAGGATTGTTGGGATTATTTCCCTTAGTTTTATTTCGAGGTTTGATGTATCTAGGCCGAGTGTGGCCGTATTTGATTTATGTGTGTTATGGCCTTGCGAGGCTATGTGAACTATGTGTTTAAGATTGGTCGTTTGGTAGCTTGGGGTCCTAGCCGTTTTTTGCGGCTTCTATATATATGATGAATGATTGACATTCTGTGCATTTTAGTTTATACTTTTGCCAACTGTGAGGGAAAGATACGAGTAGTCACTTTGTATCTTAACTCTTAGTTTATCGTCTTGTTCGTTTGCTCTTAGTGAACGAGCGCGTTCGGAAACGTTTAGGAGTTTCGCGAAGTTTCGTGAGCGTATTAGATATAGACGATGGGACATGTTTTTAAGATCTCGTATCATGTCTTGAGATGTTAGTGGACCAGTAGGACTGGGTTTAGGGCAAGACCTAGGTTTACTTTCGGCTCTAAGGCTGTGCGACGACTGATCGGCTCTCGTTTTGCCTGTGGGAAATTTCCACCTGGTTCTTTTCGATTTAAAGTCTGCGACTTGGCGCCGGCTTATATGACTTGTATGGAACGAACCGAGCACTCTCCAGAGACCGTCTGGAGTGCTGACCAAAATTTCAGATTTCTTGTATAGCGCGCTATGGTATCCTCGTCGGATGTAAGAGAACCTTTACTTTTACGAAAGGTTAGAGTACGAGTTCTTTTTTTAGAACGTTTTGGGTTTGTCCGTCGGGGCCAATCGACGGACAAATTTTTTTTATTATTATTTTAGAGCCGCGGATGGACCGTGTGTTTGGATAATATCTCTCGAAAATATTTACGACGTCTAGCTTTTTCCGAAAGGTATATCCTTTGTAGTGAGAAAGTTACGATC
>NC_027756.1:15471184-15471815 GCF_000695525.1 Brassica oleracea var. oleracea | reverse complement strand
CTGTTCCGTTTGGTGTTGGGAACTTGATGCTAAGGTGGTAAGTCCACGGTACTGCCTTCATTGCGTTGATCCATGGGGTTCCCATGATAACATTATAGATGGCCGGGTTATCGACTACGGCGAAGTCAACGATTTTCGTGACTTCCCTTGCCATGACCGGAAGTTTTATCGATCTGAGGGTCATTGATGTTGTGCCCGAAAAACCGGTCATGGGTTTTGGTTCCGGGACGACTTCCCCGAGTTCGATGTTCATTCTCCGGAGAGTGTGGCGGAAAATGACGTTGACCGTGCTGCCTGTGTCGATGAGGATTCTTCCCACTTCGAGGTCTCGAATCACCAAGTTGATGACCAGCGGGTCGCAGTGAGGTTTATCGAGTCTGACGGTTTCCTCCTCCTTGAAAACAATCGTATCGTTTGCAGCGTTATCGGTCGGGGACCGAGTCATCCAGTTAGAACTTGTTTCCGCCTTTCTTAAACTCGCAGTAGGAGTTATCCTTGTACTGGTTCCTGGTACAGGTGTTTCCGGAGGTCTTTCCTTGTTCGGAACTGATAGTGTAGTTGTGCTCGCTCTGGACGTCTTCTCACTTGTGGTGGACATACTTGTCGTTTCGAGAGCTTTTCTTTTTTGTGG
>NC_027756.1:15470744-15470917 GCF_000695525.1 Brassica oleracea var. oleracea | reverse complement strand
GAGTAATCCGGGCAGTGAACGGGGTTTTGCGTGCTTCCTCGAGAATTGTGTCGATCTCGGGCGCAGCACTTGTCGCGTGGTGGATTTGTGATTTCACCGCTTTCACCTCCGTTGCGGTTTTCGCGATGTACGCGCGGAGATCGTGGATCTCATCAGGATTTCTGGCAGCCTTG
>NC_027756.1:15449474-15469971 GCF_000695525.1 Brassica oleracea var. oleracea | reverse complement strand
TGACTTCCCTTGCCATGACCGGAAGTTTGATCGACCCGAGGGTCATTGATGTTGTGCCCAAAAAACCGGTCAGGGGTTTTGGTTCCGGGACGACTTCCCCGAGTTTGATGTTCATTCTCCGGGAGTGTCGCGGAAAATGACATTGACTGTGCTGCCTGTGTCGATGAGGATTCTTCCCACTTCGAGGTCTCGAATTACCAAGTCGATGACCAGCGGGTCGCAGTGAGGTTGATCGATTCCGATGGTTTCCTCCTCCTCAAAAACAATCATATCGTTTGAAGCGTTGTCGGTCAGAGACCAAGTCGTCCAGTTAGAATTTGTTTCCGCCTTTCTTCCGTTGGCCTTGATGGATGAAACAGAGTCGCAGTAGAATTGCGATTCTCTGATGATCATGTTTATCCTCCGGCGGGTACTATTGTCTCCAAGGTCATCTTGCCTTCTTCCGCGTTTCTCGCCAGACAGGTTTGCGCATGCGTCCGTCTCGGGAGACTCTTTATCAGTCCTGGGAGGGCGGTCGGAATCCAGGATGAGGTCTTTTATGCTAGTGACCTTCGAGAGGTCGCCAGCGAGGAGTTTTGCGGCTGGCCTTGGGCCGAAAACTTTGCAGTTCGTAGTGGAATGACCTTTGGTCTGGTGGAAGTGTAGTTTTGCTCACCCTGGACGTCTTCTCCCTCGTGGTGGACATACTTGTCGTTTCGAGAGCTTTTCTTTTTTTGTGGGCGTCTTCTGCGGGTTGTACTTCTGGGAGAGGATTTTCATCTCCTCTTCCAGTCCGATCACTCGGATGACGGTGCTGACATCCACCCAAGAAGAACGCGAAGCCAGTCCGCTCGGCAAGATGCGTCCTTCAAAAGACCCATGACCGAGAAAGAAAAAAACCTCTACTGGGTAGAACAGGAGGAGCTGGCCGAAAAGCAGGCCAGGATCCACCGCAGCCAACACAGACGCATGGTTATGGGATGGGACCGGGTTCGGAATGGTCCACGGAGAATTGGCCGCGCTCACCAGGAGCGCTGATCCATGCCACGGTCGAGCTCGCCGGCGAGTCGACCGGCAACACGGTCGTGCTCGCCGGTCGAGCTGGCTCGTGTCGCGGCTGAGCTCACCGCCGAGTCGACCGGCAACACGGTCGTGCTCGCCGGGCGAGCTAGCTCGTGGCGCGGCCGTGCTCGGTGGCGAGTCGACCGGCAACACGGTCGTGCTCGCCGGGCGAGCTGGCTCGTGTCATGGTCGAGCTCGCCGGGCGATCTGTTTCGGCTATTCGTTTTCTCAGTTTTTGAAGTTTTGACCGAGATTCGGTTTTTCTGAGGACTTTCGGACATCGATTCCGTCGTGACCGATTTTTACCCCAACAATATATATAAATTATTTTATGTATTAAACATTTTTACATATTATGAAATAATAAATATATATTAAATAATTAAAAGTCAGTAACTATTAAATATATAATTAAATTAGTGCGAACATATACATCAATTTTATTAATCCAAAAAATATTTTTTTTATATTTGATTGGATATGTAATTAAATTCAAATGATACAAACATAGATAATATATTTTAGTATATTTTTAATATTAATGTCTATTAAATGATGATTTCTATTCATATATTTTTTTGATCATTTGTATCTTTTATAGAAAAAATATTAAATTACTGATAACAAAATTTTCATTGTGAGATTAATAGTTTTAGTAATTTATTATTTTTAAAAAAAAAATAAGTTGTCAATGATCGTTTAAAATTTTTATCAAAAAAATTGTTCAAAGTAAATTTTGAAACTAAAATATTGTATTTTATATCGTTTATTGTTTAATTTTAAAAGATATATATATATATTAATCTAAATAATTAATTAAATTAGATTTTTTACTTATATAATTTTTGTAATCATTTGTATTTTGTCATAACAAAAATTTTAAACCATGGATCATAAAATTTGAATGTGAGACTTTTAACAGTTTTAGTAATTTATAGCTGTTTGTAAAAATTCAAAATATAACATATATATAAAAATATAAATTTTTAGTATATGGTTATTGTGGTTGTTTAATTTATTTAATATTTTAAAATTAAACAAATATGATAGAAGATACACTATTTTTTTTATCAAATCTTTATTATTCAAAATCATTAATTGTCATGTATACTTCAGCCACATTAGGCAAATCCGTAAATTTCATTTAAAGAAATAATAATGTACATTAATGATGAATTTATTGTTAGTTTAATACAAATCTTATTATATAATTAGATGGACCAACATATTTCTCTAATGATTCTAAGAATCATCCTATTGATGACATGTGGCTACAAAAAAAAAATTTAATGCTTCTCCAATAATATATAGGGGATTTAACATTATGCAATATATGGATGTATGTCATTTAAGATTTACGATGAAAAGCCACTGGTTGGGGGTTGGGGCATAAGTAGGGGTGTTCAATCCGGATCGGTTCGGTTTCGGTTCGGTTTTTTTGATTTTTTGGTATTTCGGTTAGTAAAATATAACTACCATTCTAAATTCATATTTACTTCGGTTCGGTTCGGTTTATATACCGTCGGTTTTCGATTTATTCGGTTTTATTCCAAAAAACATAATTTTTTATTTTGGGATCATATTATATGAATTTTAAAGTCTTGTTGTCAACACATTCATTTATTAAAAAATATTATAAGTTTAAATAAAAGAACAAAAATAAAAAATGTTTCTATCATCTAATAAAATAATCAAATCTATAATTAAAATCAAATCTCAAAATTTTGATGGTAAAAATAAAAAACAAAAAATAAAACAGAAACACGAAGCACAAAAAATAAGTTATTATATTCTTTTATATTTAGCGTTCATCAAAGTCATGTTTCTTCTATTAAACACGAAACTCTATTCGTCTATAGATAATAAAAAAATTGTGAAGAATTTCCACTAATTGTTATCATCAAATTTATAATCTCTATTTCAATTTAGTCAATGCTAAATTAAAGCAAAAAAATGAAAAGAAGACTAAGAAAATAAAAAGCATGTTTGCGATGAATTGTTATTTAATTATAGTTCAAGTGTTTTACAAATCAGGACTATTTTATTAGTGTAAAAAATATGGTAATAGTTATTAGCAAAAAAATTAACTTATGATTTTCATACGTTGTTATAAGATATATACATATTTACATGTTTCTATTTTTTGATCGGTTTTATTCGGTTTATTCGGTTTTATCGGTTATATACCGAACCATATCAAAATCCTACGGTTTTTTTAAAATCATATCCATTCGGTTTGTATGGTATATACCAAATCCAAACCATATTATCTATTTCGGTTCGGTTCGGTTCGGTACGGTTCAGTTTTACCATATTGAACAGCCCTAGGCATAAGTGCCGAACCCAAATTGATCAGAATTTCGTTGTAATCAGACTTAAGATAATTTTTAGGGAGTTTTGCTAAAAAAATGACAACTTATTTTAGATATTAATATATTATCCCCTTAAAATGAAATCAACTTTAGGCACTTTTAGATAATGACTATCCTTACACTTCGTAAAAATTCATATCAATTTAATGAGAAGTCAAAAAAGTAAAGAAAGATAAAAAAATATAATCGTAATATACATGTGCATTTAGGAAAAATATATTTGTTATTAAATTATTGTGTAAAGAGCCATTTCAAAAATTGTCTAAAGGTTGTAGAAGATATGATATTCCAGCTACGATAAATTAGAAAGAACGATTCGCAGAAAACACATTAATCTACTGGAACTAGAAAAACGTAATATGATGCATATGTTTCCATCTACTTTCGTAGAATATTCAATCTATTATTTGTACTATGTTCTAAAAGACGGCAGATCTGATCGTCTACACTTTAACTCATGTCTACTACTGATAATATCTACATTCTACTATTTTATCTTTCAACTACTATCAGCAGAATATAACATCTACAGCAGTGGCAGATCCAAAAATATTTTTTACCAATGTCATAAATTAATTTAATAATTTAAAATTAAATATTATTAAAAATATTTAGTATATTTAATATAAATTTTAATTTATTTTATTTTGTGAACTGTAGCAAAATTGGGTAAAATCGATACTACAGTGGAGGTTTGTCTTCAAGTTGCATGCGTCTCAACTCCTTTGCTGATGTATTTGCCTGCTCTTCGTTTCGATCTTTCATCTGGTTGTTTCTCAGTCTGATGTTTGAAAGGTTTGTGGCGATTCGCTCCCTGTCTACGACTGAGAGGTCTGATCGAGTTCTCGTCTCTCACTTGCTTCATCAAAGGCATCTCCTTGTCACTCCTTTATCGAGTCCGACTCCGTGGTTTCCGGGTAATTTTGGAAATGTATTAATTAAAGAGGAAAAGACAAAAAATCCTAAAAAATAGGTTAATTAATAATTTTAGTGGCATATCATTGTAAATAAGTTAAAAACTAAGGGGTATTTTATTTTTGTACTTATCTTTTAATAATATAGATAGTTTAATATGATATGTAAATTTATATTAGCTAGGTGTTTGGCCCGCAGATGCGGGCATAAATATTTTATAGGTACTGATTAATACACTCATTAGTAAATAAAAACTATAATATATATTATAATTAATATTTTCATCTAAAAATTCTTATGTCTTATAATTGTTTGTAATTTTCTTTGCATATTACAGTATATTTAGGAAATATCTTCTTTTTTTTAAACACATCATCTTTTCAATTATATAAAATTAAGAATTTACTTGATGAATATTTAATTATGCGCTTTTTTATTTTAATTTTTAACTTTTATTAAAATATTTTTTTCAGATAACAACACTATATGACTGAGATGTATTTATGTTTCATTAATTATAATTATTAACCAATAATATGATTAAGATAAACTATAAATCTACTATTCCATCTGTTTCATAAAAATTGTCACTTAGACATATCTCATACATATTAAGAATAATGATTGAGATGTATTTGTGTTTTCATTAATTATAACTAATAAACCAATAATATTTGAGATAAACAAATTTATTTATAAAATCAATGCATTTTGCAATTAATATTTAGCTAAAAATGATTATAAATTATATTGAAGTTATAGAATGATCGTCTTTTTATGTAACAAGAAAAAAAATGCTAAATGGACACTTATTCAGAAATAGAGGAAGTATAAACTTGTGTCCTGAACTAGTTTCTCAATAAGGATATACAACCAAATTAATTCTAGACCATGGTCATAATCTAGTTTCTCTTTAAATTTAGGATAAACATGAACAGTTGGACAATCGATCAACCTTGTTGAAAAACTAAAAGTACAGAACAGATGGAGATTTGAAAATAACTAGATAAGATTAGTTGAATATTATATTTTACTAATTGAGAAACAACTAGAAATTAGAAAACTGGTGATACTTTCTATCTTATCAGATTATCTTTCTAAATTTGCTCTAAAAGATTCACTTTCCTTCTCCAAATACGCGCTTTCTTCCTATATAAATACCGACTTAGTTAATCGTCTTGTAATATAATTACATTTAAGATCAAAAGAAAAATTAAGAATGAGAGGTAAATATCTTTCTTTACTAGTGGTGCTGATTGTCTTGGCCTGTAACGAAGCCATTGCCAAGAGCAGCTCTTCAACACCTAAACTGAAACGAAGTGATTTCCCAAAAGATTTTATTTTTGGATCTGCAACGTCTGCTTACCAGGTAGAAGGAGCAGCTCATGAAGATGGTAGAGGACCAAGTATCTGGGATACCTTCTCTGAAAAGTACCCAAAGAAGGTAAAAGATGGTAGCAATGGATCTGTTGCAGACGACTCTTACCATCTTTACAAGGAAGACGTGGCTTTATTGCATCAACTTGGTTTCAATGCATACAGATTCTCAATCTCGTGGTCTCGAATCCTGCCACGTGGGAATCTAAAAGGAGGAATCAATCAGGCTGGTATTGACTATTACAACAACCTAATCAATGAGCTTTTGTCCAGAGGAATCAAGCCTTTTGCCACAATTTTCCATTGGGACACGCCGCAAGCCCTTGAAGATGCTTATGGTGGATTCCGTGGCGCAGAGATTGTGAATGACTTCCGCGATTATGCGGATATTTGCTTTAAACATTATGGAGATAGGGTGAAGCATTGGATGACACTGAACGAACCATTGACAGTAGTGCAACAAGGGTATGTTGCGGGTGTAATGGCCCCAGGAAGATGCTCCAAATTTACTAACCCTAATTGTACAGCCGGAGATGGATCCACCGAGCCTTATATCGTAGGTCACAACCTTATCCTTGCTCACGGAGCAGCCGTCAGGGTCTACAGGAAAAAATACAAGGTAAGTGTTAATAAATTTCCGGGTTTTTCTTGTTAGACAAGTTACAAAAATTGACTGTGTATAATTCTATGAATCACCCAATCTTAGTATGTTTATTCCAGTTCTGATTATATATTAAAATCATGCTCTTGAATGTTGTATAACTTACAGGCGTTACAAAAAGGTCAAGTCGGTATTGCTTTGAACGCTGGTTGGAACTTGCCCTATACAGAATCAGCCAAGGATAAGTTAGCCGCGGCACGCGCCATGGCCTTCACATTCGACTACTTCATGGAGCCACTTGTGACCGGTAAATACCCGGTCGACATGGTCAACAATGTGAAAGGCGGTCGCTTGCCTACATTCACGGCAAAGCAATCTAAGATGCTTAAGGGCTCTTATGATTTCATTGGCATAAATTATTACTCTTCATCATACGCAAAGGATGTCCCTTGCTCCACTGAAAACGTTACAATGTTCTCTGATCCTTGTGCAAGCGTCACAGGCGAAAGAAACGGAGTTCCCATCGGTCCAAAGGCTGCCTCGGATTGGCTTTTGATATATCCGAAAGGAATTCGTGATCTTGTCCTCTATGCAAAATACAAGTTCAAGGATCCTGTCATGTACATAACCGAAAACGGTAGAGATGAAGCTAGTACCGGCAAAGTTTTCCTTAAAGACGGTGATAGGATTGATTACTACGCTCGACATCTCGAGATGGTTAAAGATGCTATCTCTGTTGGAGCAAATGTAAAGGGATTTTTTGCTTGGTCGTTGCTAGACAATTTCGAATGGGCAATGGGATACACGGTTCGGTTCGGGCTGGTTTATGTGGATTTCAAGGATGGATGTAAGAGATACCCAAAGAAATCAGCTCAATGGTTCAGAAAGTTGTTGAATGGGAAGAAAAGCATGTGATGAGATTATGCATTCCATTTTATCAACATCTCTGTTATTCTGAGAGATTTACTATTATGTTTTTCTACTTTGCAAATAATAAGCAGTGGTTATTTTATACAACTAATCCAACTGATATGACAAAACCGAATTAATACCGTGATAAGTACTATTTCATCTTTTGATCATGGACTATGCATCATCGAACAAATTATATAAATGATTGGCAGCACTATAAATGATGAGTAAAATGCACATACATATAACTACGACTAATTTAGCTGACCGAAGCGACTATGGTAACAGTATACCTACACACAGATGTTGGTCAAAAAGCGGAGTCATGACAAGGTTGAGAACAGAGAGCTTGGGGTGATTGGTTGGACTATTATAACTGTATAAATTTTACTTTATGATTTAGTTTGTAGAATTTTATGATTTAACTTTATGGGAAGCATCTTTAAAATTTTCTACAGCTAAAAAGATGGGGTTTTAGAAAATAAAATTTTTACAACCATTTTTTATGTTTTTTGGCTGTGACTTTATTTTTTTGTTGTAGCTTTTAAAACCAACTAGAATTATTTTTTGCTAACATATTTATGAATGGGCAAATCTCCAAAATAGCACATTTCTAAGTTTATATCACAAAAATAGCACTCAAAAACCAAAATGACCAAAATAGCACATTTCTAATTTTATCCTTTGAAAATTTTAATTTTTTTTATTTTTCAAAATTTGAAATCTTATCCCCAAAACCTCATTTCTCAACTCTAAACCCTAAACCCTAAACTCTAAACCCTAAACCCTAAACCCTAAAATCTAAACCCTAAACCCTAAACTCTAAACTCTAAACCCTAAACCCTAAATCCTAAACTCCACCTTTTAACTCTAAACCCTAAGTTTGTGACTTTTGATAAAACATTAAGTGCTAGTTTTGTGACTTTTGACCTTGAATGCTAGTTTGGGAACATAAACTTAATTTAGTGTTATTTTTGTCTTTTTCTCTTTATGAATCTATATGTCTGTTCACTAATATGTTTAGATCTAGACTTGTGTTTTTTGTTTGGTTCTAAATTTATTTTGCAGTTTGATTCCGGTTGGGAAAACTGCATATTTCAACATGAACTATACGCGTCGTGCATTTTACTTCTTAAACTTTGTAGTAGTGCGTATTCTATACTGAACTGAACAAAAATTAAAAAAATACTACATGAACTTTGCACATTGCGCCTTTTCATTCCCAAACTTTATGGAAATGGTGTAATCCATACTGAACTAAACAAAATTCAAAAATACTATATAAACACTCAAAATTGAAAATATATATATTGACTGTCAAAGGTGTTAGTCATCCGTTAATTATCAAACAACGTCATTTTGGATAAATTCTGTAAAATTAAAATTTAAACTGCTAAATAAACTCTCAAAATCGTGCTTATATATTGACTGTTTAGTCATCAATTAATTTTTCAAAACAACGTCGTTTTGATAAATTTTGTAAAATTTAAAAATACTACATAAACTCTCAAAAACCTTGTTATATATATATTGACTGTCAAAGGTGTAAGTCATTTGTTAATTTATCAAAACGGCGTCATTTTGGATAAATTCTGTAAAATTAAAAAAATGAAAAATACTAAATGAACTCTTTAAATCGTGCTTTAAGATATATTGACCGTCAAATGTGTTAGGCATCCGTTAATTTATCAAAATGACATCATGTTGTATAAATTTTGTGAAAATAAAAATTAGTTTTTTGACTCTTACACTGGTGTTAGTTGAACTGATGACGTCGTTTTGATTGATTAACATCAATTTGATAAATTAACGGTGAATAACACATTTGACGGTCATGAAATATATAAGCACGATTAGAGTTCATGTAGTATTTTTAAATTTTAATTTCACAAAATTTATCCAAAATGACGTCGATTTGATAAATTAACGGATGTCTAACACCGTTGACGATCAATATATATATATATATAAGCACAATTTGAGAGTTCATATAGTATTTTGAATTTTTGTTTGGTTCATCATGGAATACACTACTATAAAGTCCCGGAATGAAAAAGCATAACACATAAAATTGATATAGTATTTTTAATTTATTTTTTAGTTCAGTATGAAATACGCACTACTTCAAAGTTCGAGAAGAAAAAGCACGACGCATAAGTTCAGGTTGAAATAGGCTCTTTTCACAATTCCAGTTCGGTTATCATTTTTCCCCGGTTCAATAGATATAAGAACTGTTGAGTTATTTACGAATTTGAGTTTGGTTTGGTTATTTTGGTTTTTGGTTTGGTTCAGATAACAATGTTAGAAACCCATTAAAACTTTGAGTTCAATTTGGTTATGGTTTGATTCTTGCTATTTGGATTATTTCAAATAAGATATCGCATAACTCGGATAAATTTAGATATTTTGGATAAACATTATTCAGATGATTCAGTTATATTGGAAATTAAGATAATTTTAAATATTTCGAATAAAAAGTAATAGGGTAATCTGTTTTTTTGGGTAGTCCGGTTTATAGGTAGTAGTTTTAGAATATAATCTGTATATTGGATATTCAGTACCCATTTGGTTTTCAGTTTGGTTCCAGTTTGATTTTAGTTTTTTTTCCCGAAATATAAGAACCGCTCAAATATTTGTAAACATTGATTCAATGTTGGTTTTGTTTTAATACTACATTTTCGGTTCTTGATTTAGTTCGAACACAACTAAATATGAACCAATATATATTTATGAGATATATAGCCTTAAGTATGCTATACATTCTCATATGCTATACATTCTCATATGCTAAGATGAATTTTATAGTTTCTCATGATGTCGAACTGTATCATTTTATATGTGTAGCACTTCTGCGTGTATCATCTAACTTGTTTTGAAAGATTTACATCTTTAACCTGTTTTAAAACCAATATTATCTATTATTCTCTCTGTTTCATATTAAGTGTCACTTTAGCATTTTTTTCCTTGTTACAAAAAGAGTGTCATTTTAGACTTTCAATGCAACTTTCAGCTTAAACTTAATTACAAATGCATTGATCTTATAAATAATTTCATTTATCTCAAATACTATTGGTTGAATATGTGTAATTAATAAGAATTTTATTGCATTTCAATCATTTTTTTAATCTGTGTGAAAAATGTCAAATTGGCATTCTTTATGAAACGGAGGAAGTATAACATAAGTACATAGTTTTATAACTAAACCATGTCTTTAAAATTTTATTAAAAGTATTTTTTAACATTTTATTAAGAGCATGTTTGACTATATTGTTACCGTTTTTACTAAGTGTCGTTGTAGAGTAAAAATTTTCGTTTCAAGATAAGTGTCGTTTTATAATTTCAATATAAAATTTATTGACTTTTTATTTAAATCTATTTTACTATTGGTTGAAATGTTGTTATGTATTGGTAATGATGTTTTTATTTCAGAAATATAAAAAATTAAATGTTTTATTAATCTGTGTGTCCAAGTCTAAAACGATAATTAAAATGAAACAGAGAGAGTAACATTTTTTATCTATTAAAACAAATACACAATATTTTCGTGTGAATTTTGTTATAAATGAACCTACGTTTAAAATTTTATTGAATGTTTTAGCATTTCATCAAGAGAATGTTGAATATATTGTTACCTAACAACTAATTACTACTCAATCTTGTTTGTTATTTGGTTTTTGATTTAATTCCTAAAAATGTGCAATACAATATTACCAATTTACCATCTAATTTTAAGGAATTAAATGATTCCTTCCTAAAAGTATAAGATTCCTTCGCGTGTGCGTAAGATTTGATTACTGACATTTGAAAATAGAAGCTTTAATTCATTACAATCAAACTACTCTAGCTTTCTTCAAATGTACAGAGACATGTAAACGTTTCGTTCATTGTTGCAAGCCTCAGTAAATGCAACGGAAAAGATTTTTCTTAATTTGTAGTTTGATTTTGACCGTGAGTAAAAAAAACAAATATAATAAAACATAGTTTCTTTTACATTTTCAAAGAACAAACACTGGAAACTAACGATTATGTACATTATGTGTGGCCCACCATAATCCAAAAATTGATGATAAAACTACAATCAGTAACACTCGGTTAAATTTAAAACGCATTCGTAGGGTTCGGTTTAATTTAAAAACAAAACTTTATAAAGATGTAATTATTGTGAAAAAGTTTGGGATAAGTACAAAATGTACTCCCTTTTTACTAGATTAGATAGATATAAAACATGATTTGTAGTATTTAAGGCTGTAAATGAAAATTAAAACTAAAGTCAACTCCTAAGACCCAACTAATCACCTCCGTATTTCTTTGACCACTAATTTAGCTGACCGAAGCGACCAAAAAGCGGAGCCATGACATGGGTGAGAAACTGAGAACATAGAGCCTAGAACTTTTTTAGCGTTAAAGACGATTTCCAGTAAGAAATTGAGAAACTTAATGATTGGAGATTTCAACATGAATTTAAGAATCATCTTGAAAATGAGTTTCTAAGAGCATCATTATTCATGGTTTTTTAGAGCGGAGTTCTTAGGGGAATATATATAAGAAACTGTTTCTTAATTTTTAACTAAAAAGTTAAGAAACGGTTTCTTACCGTACTTTTTTAAGAGACAGTTTCTTAACTTTTTAGTTAAGAATTAAAAAAACAGTTTCTTATATTTTCCTAAAAATTTCGTCCTAAGAAATCTTTGATAATGATGCTCTTGTATCTCTTAAAACGTCATGTCGATCAATTACATTGGAATTCAAAGAGATGTCCATGGATGAACACATATTGCTATCTCTGACAAAAGTTCTTGAATAATGATGATTTCAGTAACACCAGTCTCATCTATTATTTCAAGCATGCTAGGATAATGGAGCTTTGATTACGCTTTATCAATTTTTGAGGCGTTTATATTAATCTATGGTTAATAACATAATGATAAAATTAAAAAAGTTTCTTGTTTACCAATTTATTGGTACTATTATTAATGTTTACCATCACTAAAGAGACATTTTCAAAAATATATTTTTCATTAAGAAGCAAAACACTTTTTTACTTTTATTCTATATATATAATAACTAATTATTTAAAAAAATAAAAAAAATTTAAAAATTTTTTATGTTTTCTAAATATACATTTTCAAATTTGAACCTTTTTGAATTTTTTTTTTCAAATTTTCTTTTTGAAACTATTTTCTAAAATTTTTTTTAAAAAATTTAAGTATTTATTTATGTATTTATTAGAACCCTAAATTTCACATTCCAAAAACCCTACCGCAATTATTAACTATAAACTCTAAATCTAGATTAATTAACGCTAAGGTTATAAATGTATTTTTTTTCTTTAAAAGTGAAGGTAAAAGTGGTTAAGTTAAACATAAAAAAAGGTACTATGAATGTGATATTTTTGGCACTCTAAAATTTAATTATTTATTAATAGTATATCAATGACATTAATCACTCAAAATTTTAACATTATAATTTAATTTCTTTTTTATTTTTTATAATTTTTAATTTTAAAATTTTTTGATGAATATATTTTTTGGATAATAACACAATACATAGTATTTTCAAGATAATAACTATCAAAATCATTAAATATTTTTTCTATTATTTAGAATTTAATTTTTTTTTTTTGCTTAATTAATACATAACTCATTTTTTAAAAAAGAACATGCTCAAACCCTAAGATTATTTTTAAAAAAAATGTTCAGCAGCTCGTTCAAGATTTCCATTGATATTTACGTCGTTTGTCGCCCACATGAATGCGGAGTTTCCACTTTAGTTTGCAGAGTATTTATGATTATATTTATGTTGATGACAAAAAAATCTAGATTATTAAATTGAAGTACCTTTTGGTACTCTTTGGAAACATAGATAGCTGTATAACTGAGAATTGTACGGAAACATGGATAGCAAAAAAGTATAGTATCTTTTTATTAATTTCATTAATATAACTACGTTAACTGTATTTCTATATTTCACTTAGTTTAACAATTTCATTAATTACATTACTTTAACAATACATCACATCATTAATAATATTACTATAATAATAATAATGGAGATTATATTTATTCAACATTAACTTTGTGCCAATTATAAAATCAAAAATAAAAAATAACTGGATTTTCCATATTGTTGAACATTCGGTGTAGTTTGTTTTACTAAAAAAAATTGTTATTTATTTTAGTTTCAACGGTGGAAAATTAGGTAGCCAAAAACATAGTTCAAAGATATGTTTTATGAATAAAATAAGGAGAAATTTCATGTTTACCACTTTCATGGTACCACTTTTCATTTTTACCACCACTAAAGAGACATTTTCAAAAATATATTCTTCATTAAGTAGCAAAAAAACTCTTATACCATTGTTCTCTATATATATAATAAATCATTATTTAAATTTAAAAAATAATAAAAAATAAAAAATAATATTTTATATATTTTTGAATTATACTTTTTAAAAATTCAAAGTTTTTCATAATTTTTTTTTTTGAATTTTTCTTCGAATTTTTTTTTTTCAAATTTTCTTTTTGAAAATCGAAAATTATGTTTGAAACTATTTTAAAAAAAAATTATATTTTTAAGTATTTATTTATATATTTATTAAAATCCTAAATTTCATATTCCAAAAACCCTACCACACCCCCTCAACTCTAAACCCTATGTGTAGATTAATTAACCCTATGGGTATAGGTGTATTCTACCCTTCATTAAAAGTGAAGATGAAAATGATTAGTGTAGACATGAAAAATGGTACTATGAATGTGATATTTGTGGCAATTTTCCATAAAATAATAATTAAATCAAAATAATAAAAATGTATTGCATTTATTGTCACTTAATTTTTCACTCTACATAATTATTTTAGTAAATAAAAAATTCTTTATATTTCACTTAATTTAGCCAAACACATAGAAATTTTTTTTATTAGTTTATAAAATAAGTTAGACATGAACATTGGCTATCCATTTAGGTATATATTGTTCTTTTCGGTATCGTTTTTTTAATTAGGCCATGGTTGAATATTATAAATTTATGTGTAGGTTTTGAGTTGGCTCATTCTAGATATAGATGAGTTCGGTTCAGATGTATAGAAACCTAAAAAAATTGAAATAAAAAATGTATATGAAACAGGTTCGGATATTTGTACCAAAAATAATCTTATTACCCGATTTGGTCCAGGTCATTTGAATACAATTAGTCATATTATGATTCATTTAAAATATATAACACTAATTATGAAAAACAAATATCAATGTATAAAAAATATAATAACCAATACTGATACGAGTGCGCGGGTCAGTCTCTAGTAAACTTTAGCTTCTTATTCTTTCTATTACTTTGTAAAAAAACTCCAATGAAAAACTTAGGAAGGGCACGAATTCAAAAACCAAGTTCATATTACTAATACGAATGTTTATATTTTATTAATTCAAATATTCTCAAAAAAGTTTAATCAAACATCAAATTATTTATGTATCACAAAGTTTTTTTATAAATATATATATTCTTATTATTGAGTCAAATTTTTTAACACTATTAAAAATATTTTTAAAATATCTTTATCGAAATGTTTTTTAATTAATTTTTAATTATAAAATGTTATTATATTAATTTTTAACTTTTATAGTAGAAAAATATTTTTTCAAATAAAAATAATATATATATGAATTATCTTTATTTTTAAAAAATATGATTGACAATAAATAAATAAATGTACCACTGTTTTGAAAATATTTAGGCGAATTTTTATGTCTTAAAATATCTTTTTTTTCTTTGCATGTTTTTTTGTATGTCTCTTTAGGACATATAAACGTGTACCAGGTTGTGGTAACACATATTAGCAAAATTTACAATTGTGAAAGAATATATTTTTAAAATTAAAGACAAATAAATTAAAATAACAAACTGTATATTCTATGGTTGATTTTATATTAAAAAATCCAAAAATATATAAATTTTTAATACCAAAAATATAGATATAATTGTAATAAGATAATGTCAAATTTTTTTGTAGGTGATAATTATCTATTTTCTTAAAACGGTTTATTATCTAATATAAATATTATTAAAATTATTTATTAAAACCATTGACTCACCTAAGAATTTTTTTTAATATAATAATAAATAAGATAATATGAAATTTTTGTATAGATGAAATATTGTAATTATCATGTTTCCAAACCTGCTTATTATTAAGATATACAATAAAATATATATGAGAAAACTATTAAATAAGCTCAAAATCATGGAAAAAATGATAAATCAGCAAATTAACTTCTCAAATAATAGTATGTATATGTAGATAATAAGGTCATACTAAGAAAATAAAATCTAAATATAATTTGTGATACAAATATTATTATTTTTAGATTTTGGATAATTTTTATTATTATTAATTTTAATCACTAATCTAATAAAATTAATTTCACATTATTTTTTTATTTTTTGGGTAATTTATAAATTTTATTTATTAATGGTATAAATTATAGTAGTATATATACTTTAATTAGAGGAGTATATCTAAGGAAAACCATAACCCATCAAGTTTAAACTGTAAATCTTAAGGGTATACATGATTTTATTGTTTTTAATGAGCATTATTTTGTGACCTTCTGTATGTTATTTTTTGGGATTAAAAAATTCTTTTGGTGATATTAAGAAATATTTATCATATGTATGTATTAGATACAGGCCGGGTCCGTTGTTTTAGGACTGGAATTATTATACCGAGATCCAGATTCCATCCAAGATCCAATCCGGAACCGCTCCAAAAATCCGGATATCCAGAGGGGCAGATCCGGATTCGGATATTAAAAATTTGGATCCATCAAAACCGAATCTGGATCCGGATATCTTGATTTTTTAGTCTGGATATCCGGATCCATAATTTTTATTGATAATTATTTCATAAATAGTAATATTAATAAATAAAAAATAATTTTATTTATTATATTTTTATTTTATAATAATATATATAAGTATATATAGAAATAATTAAAAACATTATATACATTCTTTTTTAAATTATAGTTAATATTTTAATATATTTTAACATTATTTTTTATTTATTTTAAGGATCTAAATCTTGATATCGCTAGATATTACAATTTTTAAAAAGATATCTAATACCCGAATATCCGGGAATCCCATATACGAATATCTTAAAATTATTTTTCTGAATATCCTATCTATCCCACCCCTAATTGTTTTTGGGCGCCTAAAGCCCAACCAGTTAATTTTCCTAAAAAGAAAAGTTCAAGCCACGAACCTTGCCACCATGAAAGACTAATGAAAACTTCAACCACTATGCCATAGTTAATTTTTAGGAATTTGTTGACCTTTAAATTATTAACATAATTTGATGCAAGTATGGGCTTTACCAGGTTTAACCAAACTCTGATTATATATAATGAAAAAAAATAATAACTATTAGTTTCATGTAATACCAGAGGGTGAAAAGGTAGATCAATTATACAAGCAAAGCTCAAAACTTGGTCGCTTATTGTATCTACTTAGATCATTGTTGGAAATTTCCATAGACATTGACATATAATTTGACCTTTAATCGTCTCGATCAAATGACTTACATTTATAAATTACTTTTCTTGGAGAAATTTTGAAAATCAAATGTTCTACAGCAGATACTTTACTTAAGATTATCTTATCGACAGAATTGACATTTTTATCTTTCATTGAAATTTCGGCGTGAATTGAGTATGTACCTGGTATTTTGCGTTTGAACATTGATATGTCTCCACGAGAAGTATCGCATAGCACCAAATGTCTCCCAAACTGTGGCTTCATTCCCGATTTCCCTAGAATAAAATTTCAAAACTTATTTTCCTACGAAACTTGGTTCAACATTGGTTAAGACAAATTTTCGGTATGATCGCAAAACCAAACAAAAAAACTCAGAAATAGAACCAATACCGGTTTGAAACTAAACACTTACTCAGGATTGATGTTGGGGTCAAAATCGGTCACGACGGAATCAATATCTGAAAGTCCGTAAAAATCGGCATGAACGTTTTTACAAAAAATAAATCTTCAGAAAAGATTTATTTTTACGAAGAGCCCTACGGAAGAAACACGAGACATCGGAGAAAAGCCCGAAAAAGGTCGCACGGTCTCTACGTAGCGACCGAGCTCGAGCCAAGCTCAGTCGCCACGTAGCGACCGAGCGTCCGTCCCGCCCGGTCGCTACGTAGCGACCGAACACACGTCCCGCTACGTAGCGACCGAGCGTCCGTCCCGCCCGGTCGCTACGTAGCGACCGAACACACGTCCCGCTACGTAGCGACCGAGCGTCCGTCCCGCTTGGCCGCTACGTATTGACCGAGCTCGAGCCAAGCTAGCGACCGAGCGTCCGTCCCGCTCGGTCGCTACGACCGAGCTCTTCTGAAACGTCGATATGACACGAATCCATGCATTCTCGTCTACCCTTCGATGTTGTCTCCCAAAAACCGTAGCGAACCCATTTCATGATTTCTGCCATTCGAAGTCATCAATCAAACTTTACGATAAAAACCTCAGAAAGTTCCTTTTTATCGAAAGAAGTCGTAATAAACGCTTCAAGTCGAAAGACGGCCCAAAGGGACCTAAGGCATGACTCGAAGCCCACCTTACGATTTTTTAACCAGCAGCCCGTAAACCGTCCCACGGTTTACGCTTGGTTCGCAAGGAAAGATAAATGTTAAGTTTCCGCAGATAAATACGAAATTTTGAAGATACATTATTCTCGACATGCTCTGTTTCCATGACTGGCACCCGATTACCAGACGAATGTGCACAAGCAGTTCGATCTCTTGGTTCACTCTTGAACTACGTTCGGCTTAATCCTCGAAAGGGGTATGTAGGCAGCCTTTCATAAGGTTCAGTCCGAAATCAATCAAAAACCTTTTCTGTATTTTCTTCGTCTTTAGTTATCGAGCTGCGAGTCAACTAGTTTTGGGCTTTTAGGCCGCTAGAACTATGTAACTCGCTGACATCCTTTGCGACCAAAGCTTTTATGATCACTTGTAATGATCGCAATGCTCTCAAGCGGACTCGAAATAAGATCTACTGTTTTCTCTAAACTCGTTTGTTATCTTTTCATGATTTCCGCATATATTTGGTCCCTTGCCATTGGCTCTCGCAGAGATCCGAGACCTCTGGGAAATTAGGGTTTTCCTAGTTTCCTAATTTAAACGTAAATCGACTGTGCGAATTTCAGTTCCCACAATTGACTAGACCCGTTAACCCACTTTCTTAAAATCCCAAATTGACTTCCCCTATGAACACTAAAATCAATTAATCAAATTCAGTTCTATTCGCCACTGGCATCAACAACTAAAGCCATTCGACTCTGCCTTCTTCTTCAATCTTGAACTACATGTTTCTCTTCTCTCTTCTGTTTTCTCTTTGTGGTTTTGGGATTTTTTTTCCTCAGCCTTCGATTTAGGGTTCTTAATTTCGAAAGGGGAATAAAATCAGATCTCGGTTCACGGGTTTATGAGTTTGTTGGGTCTGGGTTTTTAATTTTGTGGTTTTAGTAGATGTATTTGGATCTTAATTGGGTCATTTATTGGTCTAAAGCTGGTTTCATTAACCAAAACGGTTTGAATTTATAGGTTTAAACCGAGTAATTTAATTTTGTGGGGTTAGAGATTTCGAAGTTTTAATTCATGGATAAATAAGTGTTAAGCTTAAGTTTCATGGGGAAATAGGCATAGACTTTTATTTTGGTGACTTCTGGAATGATGCCATAGTTTGAAAGATATTTGGTGCTATACGATACTTCTCGTGGAGAAATAGATCATCGATCCATACATGTACAAATAACTTACATTCTAACGAGACTTTGACGATTTCGTCGTCTGAAAACAGTGCATAATTATCTGATTTACAAAACTTCATACAAGTTACGTTTAACATTTCAAAGGTAATATAAACCACGACGAGTGATGAGGCAATGCCCAAACATATGAATGAAATAAATAGGATATTAAAACATGTGCAAATCAAATCCCATATGTTTAGAGAATAGATTAGCTATCTTGCAATTGAATGGAAACAAAAATGAGTAAGCGGAAGTGAATCGTGTGGAAACGTGGAATCGGCTTTGAAAATATATTGTATCAGTTTTAAAAGACAATTAAAACTTATATGGTTCAAAATGAAAATGAAAATCAAAATCATTAAATTCCTTTTAAATACATTATCACTACTATAAATATTCGCTACCTAGTCATAGATAAATGATGGTTATAGAGTCGAATATCGTGGTTATATAAATTTTAGTTATGATTTTCAAATGAAAAAAAAATCCATGACTATAGCTTTGTGGTTAAAAAAAACTGTGGATATTTAGCCATGATTTTGCCAAGATAATTTTGTAATTAAAATAACTATTGGTTTGTCACTATTTTATCGTGGATACAAATGATTCAACCATTATGTTATCAGAGACAAAATCGGTGGTTGGAAGAGATCTTTAAATAATATATAAGATAGATGACCTATCCACTTATCAATTTTATGTTGGAAGTCTATCTAGGTTAATATGATATCAGAACCCGATCCATGCAATCCAATCTGATTCACATAGACCCGGCCTAAATTTGGCCTTCGATCCTTACCCGAATATTATGAGGTTGACGTTCAAAAACTATCATCTTGAGTAGGCGTATTAGAGACAAAGTCTCACATATCAGTAGGTTGAAGAGATCTTTAATAATATATAAGATAAATGGATCAATCCACTTATTACGAGCTCGTTTTAGATTTGAAGCACATCTAACTTAATATATGTATGTTGATATTGTTGAGGTTTATTAAATCCATGTCCAACTCTATATTGTTTGATTAGTACGATATTGTCCACTTCGGGTTTTAGGCAAGCCAGCATGATTTTACTTTTGGTTTCCTTTTCCAAAACACCTCGTATTAATTAGTACTAGACATCTCTTTATATATTAGACTCTCATTTGTCTAATTTTTAATGTGGGACTATGTTTGATATATCACATTCTCTCCCTCATACTAAGGACCACACTCATCTCGTGTCTTCAACCGTCTCGTTCCTTTAAGAAAGTTTATTTCCCATAACTTCACATGTTCCTAAGGTTCTCACTTATTTCTACCACAAACTTCCTCTTCCGACTTGAAGGGTCCATTTGCTACTTGAATAGTATTTTGGTTTTCTTGCAGATCTTCGTCAACCTGACGCTCTGATATCAATGTTGGGGTTTATTAAATTCACTAGGATGAGACCCGCGCCTTGCGCGGGGTTAAATATTTTTTTGAA
>NC_027756.1:15448525-15449374 GCF_000695525.1 Brassica oleracea var. oleracea | reverse complement strand
CATTCTCATCATTCTACCCCTTTTTATAAGTGATTACAAGTTCTACCATTTTATCATCATCTCAAAACCAAAATAAAACTCACTCACATCACTCACCCAATGAACAACTCTCTTTTTCTTTTGACTCAACCAACTAGGGACTTTAATTCACTTTTTACAACACTTAGCTCTAACTCTTTCTCATTTCCCTCCCCACCTTCTCTTTAATTCTTTTTTTTTTTATAAGGGGGAAGGTTCTTTTGTACATAATCTAGAGCTTCATACTTTCCTTCTGTCCCTAGAGTTTTCTTTTCTAACGACACTCTTTTGTTCATCTTTCTCATATTTCTCACTCCCCACACCCAAAATATTAACATTTAGAATACACAAACCCCTCTCACCATCCCCAAATGCTAGCTCATTATGCTAGCAAGAAATGAGAACAAATCTATGTTGCCTCCAATACTCTCAAGATTTTGTACATGACAAGCTATCAAAAGAGGCCTCACTCATGCAATTCAATGTTTGGTCTCAAAGAATGGCTAGGGTTGTAGGGTATGGAGTGCCATTTGGGTTAACAAAGATTGGTATAATGGAATAAGATAACCCAAATGTGTATGAGATCCATGATCAAGTATGCAAGTGCCCATATGCAAGAGGGGTTAAGTTCATTCAAGCCAAGTTCAAATTGGAGCTGATCTTAAGAACAATGCCAATATCAAGCAAGCAAACAAGTTTCAAGAAGAGTTTTCAAGGCTCGAAGCATGCAAGTCTTTTAAAAGATGCTTAAGCTACTTGATATGTTTAACTAGGATGTCAAATACAGTGCAAACCAGTGTTCTATACAAGGCAGTATCAATCAGCTGCTCC
>NC_027756.1:15446047-15448367 GCF_000695525.1 Brassica oleracea var. oleracea | reverse complement strand
CCCCCACACTTAAATCACACAGTCTCTGTGTGAGTAAGGGAGAGATACTCAAAGGAAAGTAATATGCAAAGATAAACTGGTATGTACACGATTAAGGTGGAGGAGTACCTCTGATGGAGTGTTGGAAAGGGCAGTGGTTTCTAGGGAGCAATGTCTGGCCGCTTTACTCCTCAGCCCAAGGGTCTTAAAAACGAAGATCTTACTGATATGTACAGGGATAGTCATGGGACTTCCTCCCAAGTGAGCTTGTTTTAAGTCTCTAGCTTGACTTTCCTTCCTTTGGCTAGTGAGAAGGAGGGTCCTTCCCCCGTTCAAGAGTGATGGTGAGGACGTGGGAGAGAAGCTCTTGAAGCTTGATTGGATCATTCTGGAGCTGAGGAGTGATGATGGCCCTTGCACTTGAGAATGGCTTGACCTTCCCTTGCACTTGATTTTGTACTCAATGGCCTATCCTTAAGCTTCATTGGGTGGAGAGTGAGGGTGTGAGGAGTTTTATCAAGAGGTGGAGGATGAGGTTCTTTCACAATCTTCTTCTTATCATGAGCAGCCTTTGTAGCTCTACTCACCTCCTTCTTTTTAGCACTTTTCCAAGTGCTCATCACACAGCTCTTTAGAGGACTCTCCAGCAAGACCTTCTTTCTCAATACAACCCCTTCAGCCTTGCTCTTCTCAATGGAGGATGCTCCACAAGTAATTGTTCCACAATACTCAGCATTCATCTTTGGGGATTGTAGTGGATAGGAGACAGCTTTGTTCACATTTAGGAGTGTGACCTTCTTGTTGGCAAAGTCTATGCAAGCTCCCACTGTTGTGAGGAATGGAGTGCCAAGGATCAATGGGACTCTCTTCTCAGTTGTCATCTTCAGAACAGTTAGGTCTATAGGAATGGTGCATGCTCCAATCTTCAAAGGGAAATCCTTGATGAGACCAATAGGGGTTGTAGAAGAGAAATCTCCAAACTGTAGGGAAGATGTGTTTGGCTCCATGCTCTTAATCCCTAGACTCTTCATCATCTCCATTGAGATCACATTCACACTTGCACCAGAATCAACAAGAGCATCATCAAAAGTGAGCTTACCAAGGTAGCAAGGCAAGGTGAACATCCCTTGAGACTCAAGCTTAGGGAGGGACTTTGGAGGGATTGGTGGATCAATCTTCAGAATGAAGATGTCCAAAAGCTCGGCCACTTCAGCTTGGTGGTCTAGAATGTCGTTGATGAGCATCATCTGGACATGAGCTTCACGCATACCCGAGATTTCTGGAAGCCTGACCCCAACATCACTAAGATCTTTCCTGAACTTGGAGAGCACCTTCTTCTGAGCTTTGGTGGGAACTCTTTGGTGGGGGGCGGAAGGGAGCTTATCCTGGGGTGATAACTCAACCTCAGTGGCTTCCTCTAGCTTAACCTATTTCAGCTTGTTGTCAGCTCTCTTCTCAACTTGTTTCTCAGCCTTGAGCTCAGCTCTTTGCAGATTCGTTGCTTCAACCTTCCTGGCAGCGTCCTTCACAATCTGTGCTTCAGCTGTGGCCACAACAAATCTCTCAACTTCCCCAAACTCAGTTCCAAATATCAGTCTTTCAATCTCATCCTCCTCTTTCCCATGATCACTCAGCTCAATCTCTGGAGAAGCAATGGAGAAGACAACATTGCAAGACTCCTTGGGGTTCTTCTCTGGTTTCCCTGGTAGAGACCCCATTGGCTACTTGGAGGATGAATGTATAGAAGCAACTTGACTCTCCAAAACCTTGAGATGAGAGGCAAGTTACATGTACTTGTTGTTGAGGTCAGAATAGTTCCCATCAATCTTTGCATGGATGTTCTTGAACTCATAAATCATGGTCTTCTCATTTCTGGCCTGAAATTTCAAGAGTTGCTTGAACATAGAATCCACACTTGAATCTGGAGCTTGAGCTTTAGAAGAGCTTCCTTGAGTCTGAGGAGACTGGTTGGCTTGAGGATAGTTCTGGTTGGCTTGGTAACCTCCTTGCTGATTGTTGTAGTAAGGCCTTTGCTGATAGTTGTTTTGGTACTGAAAATTGGGCTCTTTCATGTACCATGTGACATTAGCATTGATGAAGCACAGCTCCTTTTGGCCTTCTAAACCATCAACCTCATTGACCTTAGGAGGAACCTCTTGACTAGGACCACCCACAAAGTTCATCTGCTCTTGTTTAGCTTGGTTGGAAAGAAGCAAATCCATCTTCTCTTGCAAGGACTTGATCTCTTTCTCTGTCTGCTGATCATCACTTCTGTTGACCCTATCATGCTCCTCACTGTAGACCGAGTCACTCTTGGCCATGTTCTCTACCAGTTCCTCTG
>NC_027756.1:15430864-15444499 GCF_000695525.1 Brassica oleracea var. oleracea | reverse complement strand
TGGCTTTTGATTAGATAGAAAACAAGATAAGTCCTAATTTTAGGTTTAGAGAGTATTTATAGGACTCCTAAAAACCTAGTGGGCCTCAAAAACAAGTCTGAGAAGGTCCAGCAAAACATGAAAAATCGACCAAATATAGATCTTGCGCGCAGGTTCGTGACCCCGTGACCCCGTGACCCCGCTCCAGTGGGTCGCTCCAGCTTCATAGCGGGTTCGCCACCTCGCTCCGGGACGTCGCTATGGCTTCCTTCGCACTTCATGGATTTGACGCGCGATGTACCCACCTCGCTCCGTCTTGGTCGCTCCGGTTCTCGAAAGTTGTCGACGGGATTTTGGCCCCAGAGCGGATACGCTACCTCGCTGCGAGAGGTTCGCGCGATGTACCCACCTCGCTCCATCTTGGTCACTCCGGTTCTCGAAAGTTGTCGACGGGATGTTGGGCCTAGAGCGGGTACGCTACGTCACTCCACAAGGTCGCTCCAGGTCACAGTGGCTACTTGACCCCGCTGCGCTCGCCCGCTCCAGATCATGCTCGTATCGCGACGAAATGCCGAGCGGGTTGATGATGTCGCTGCGAGAAGTCGCTCCAGGTTAGAGCGGGTTGCTCACTTCGCTCCAGTAGGTCGCTCCAGCTCCTCTACTCGTCCAATGATCATTTTCTACTTCTTTTTTAATCACAATGCTCCCAAACATCTCCAATCACTCCATAGCACTCTCCAACACCTAATAAAGACAATGCATGCAATATGGACTCTAAAGATGCCTAATTCCTAATCTATATAATCAGAATGTACAAGATATGAAGGCTAAAAAACATGTAAATATGCAAGATATCACACAATACAAAGAACATAAAGTCTAGAGCTTGGAAAAGAATTTTTTGTGGACCTTGTTCAATGTAAAAAGATATCAGTATGCATCAAGAAGTGTTACAATGTGATCATTCAAAAAGTGATCGATTTCCCGGTCTTTTGTTGTAGAATTCTTTTAGATTGTATCCAAGCATGCCTTTAAAAATTCACCCAGGGACTATAAAAACGAGTACAATATGTACTTTGTATGGAGAAGTGATACAATAAAATTGAGTCTTTGTCTAGTGTCAAGTTAACAGTAGTTGTTGTAATATTTTAAATTCAATTTCAGAGGACCAGATTAAATTTCTATGGGATCAATATCAAGCTAAAACATTCGATGATTTTAAACTAAAGCAAAACGTGACAAGCAAGTAAACATGGTTGGATTGGGGTTTTCAGATTATGAAGAGGGCTAGCCTAGGATGGTTTGATCGGGTGTTAATAAAGTGTGAGACAAAAATTTATTCAGTTTCAATTAAGCATGAGTCTAGAACTCATAACACATAACTAGATCAATCCACTCTCGTGAAATCTCACATTTTATCGATCAATCTCAATACCTAAAATGTCGTTTGGACCGAGATGTGATAACAAGCATTAGCGATCAGATCCGATTAGTTCGTAAAACACCCTAACATCTACTTTCGCTGGCTAGGGAAGTGATGCTCAGTCAAGTTATGTCGAGCAAACTATTACATGTTTAATGTATAAGTTAAGCATAGGTTCATGCACTAAGTGATCAGCTTAATGCAAGATTTAATAACAACAATGAATAAAGACAATCAATTTATAACTTATGTATTTCTAGCTCATAGATCTAACATCCTAACACCCTAGACTAAGCAAGCCGACTACTCAGCAAAGAAACAAGGAAACACATAGATCAATAAAGAAAACATGGAATACAATTGCAATAGATAATAAGAAATAGGGTTCATGGATTTTTTCTCTAAATCGAGAGAGATGGTCTTCTCCCTTACAAGGTATCCAGTAGCAAATCACAACAATGGAAAATTCAAAAGTCTGGTTTCTTTGGAAAAAGTAGCATAGAAAACAAAGGAGAAGAGAAAAAAAAATATATATTAGAGTCGCTGGCGGCGACTCAGAGGAAAATATGAGATTGGTAGGATAAATCCTGAAATATCTTGAAAGTTTCCATAAAAATCTCCAGCGACGGAGCGACTGCTCCAGGTATGATCATCCACTTTGGTACTCTATTCGGCTGCTCCGCATGAAAATCTCTAATTTGTACTCTTTTTTGCATGCGCCATTCCAAAAGCCTCTCAACCTACTACGGACCTGAAATGATTCGTAAAGGATTAGAAGGATTCGAGAAAGATTTGAAAACACTTTAGAAAATATATATTCAATGTGTCAAAAAACAATATAGAAAGACATGAAGGATATGGTGGTTGAGATGAAGAAGTAAATCAAGTCATTAAAAAAATTTAGTCAAGAAGTATGGCAGAGAATGCATTAAAGTATGATGCAATACTCTTAAGTAATATATTCCGCTGCCACATATAATGTATCATGATTACACATGAGCAGACAAGTGTGTCTATAAAGTAAGTTTTGACATCTAAGTTATGTTTTAAGTTACATGTTCTTGATTGTATAATAATATTTCATCTGAATGCTTGATTTATGTATTTATTTTGTTATTGATATTTGTATGTGTATTATGGTATGTTGCTAAGAGTTTGTTTGTCGGACTTCTATTAGTTGTAAATAGATTCCAAATCCGACATATTATTTTAGCTATTGGAATGATGTTGATAGTGTTAACCACATAACACATAATAGTTTAGGAATGTTATCATATGAATCTAGATATATTATTTTTGTCCAGATGTATAGCTATACGGTGGTCTATCTTGCGTAGGGTGACAATTGCGTAGGGTGACAATTATTTTTCCTTTTTAAAATCTACCTGAACCCATAGTCATCACTGATCATCGCGGGTGTGATGATAATTTTCCATCCACTAGATGTCATTTTACATATTAATTTTTATGGTTTATAAAGTATTTTGTAACACTTTACAGACATGTATGCTCTTTGGCTATAATTATCATAAACTGTCAACTAAAACTTAATATAGTTCTTGAATTTTCACACATTCTAACGACTTTATTATTATACATGATCTGGTGATATATGAGGTTTCTCGCTCTACCGACCCTCTTTCACTATAAACATGCCCCATAATATATATATATATATATATATATATATATATATGTTTATATATATATAAACGACAAATATTTTAAATAGATTTTTTAAAAATTTATCTACTAAATAACCGTCAAAAAATTTAAATGATCAAAATATGTTTTATTAGATAGGCAATGATAATTTTATCTAAATTTTTATTTTTAATTTTAGTTATTTAGGAAAATCTTATGATTATCTAGGAAAGTCTTTCTAAACTCAAGTTTAAGAAGATGTCATATAGATTCAAGAAGGTCCTTATATTTTTTGTAACGAAAAATTATTTCGAACCAAAATCAAAAATAAATTTTGAAGAGAAAAATTTGTAAAAAAATAAAATTTCTAAAACAAAATTCAAACTTTTGTTGAAAATTAAATTTTACATTTTTATAGATTATTTTAATATTTATATATCTAAAGAAAATGGATATAGTTGTTTTGATCATTGAGTGCTAGTTTGAGAATAACAATTTGTTTTTAGGCTGAGGCCATTTTCAATATAAAAATATAGGATATGATTAAATATTTATAAGAAAATTAATTCATTGGCTGTGCCGCCCAGGTGAATCACCAATGGGTACACTTTTTCTTACTCGCTTTGAGTTGTTCGTTATTATTTTATTGAAATACCAATAAAAGTCAATAAAAAGAGCCCAAAAAGGAAAACTAAATAATTAATTTGTCACTTATCAAGATAAGAAAAGAAGGCCACTCCTTTGACACCCGCATTAAAATGTATATAATGAACATGAAAAGTATAGGACAAAGGCACTTTCAAGTTCTAACTTCCTTTGGAACTCTTTTTTTTTATAATTATTATTAGACATAAATATGGTTTATACAATTAACATCATAGACTATCATGACGCGTACTAACGTCCTTGTAGAATAAAAGAATTCTGATTTTCTCTTCAATTTTTTAATTATGGCTTTGGGAACTACATATACTTGTATACTAATACTCTTTTGAAATTCAAAACTATATATACTTATGTTATGAAAAAATGATTAATGAACAAAATATTTTTCTCAAAGTAAATGGTCAAGTTTCGAAGAAAAATAAATTAATGATTGACAGACACGAAAAAGTAATAAAATGCATATTTATTTCCTTTTCTCTGGTCGGCAAGATTGAGTTGATTTAGGTTTCGCTTTTGAGAAGATGATAAAGAACATGTAAACTAACAAAACCATTATAAAAAGAGCTAAGTAAACATTTTATTAGTGTATTAGTTTCGTTTTGTTTTTATTTATTTAACAGTTACGTTTTGAATTGTGCACTACATCCCTTTGTTTATGTTAGTGTACTTAATTACACAATATTGGACATACGTTAAAACGATAATTTCATTATGACATTCTGCATTCAACCAAAAACTTTCAGAGGAACAAAGAAACACGTAATAAACTTTCATCGCAGTTTCAGATATGGACCAAAACCTTAACTATACATTTGCCAAATGGATGTGCTTTCGGTAACGTCTTTGATTTTTGTTTTGACAACGTCGCGCTGATGGTTTGGTCAAAGACACAATTTTGTTACATTTTCTAATTAATTGGTATCAAAACATGATCTATTGTCTTGTGTTTATCCGAAATTGATCTACTCAAAAAGATACCATGTTATGTTACAAAAAAAAAAAAAAAAGATACCATGTTTGTCAATATTCTAAATTTATCAACATAGTGCATATGTAAGCTGCTTGAACTGTTTTGGTCAAATCTTTTTCTATTTTATGTAAACGTTACAAATCAAAACACTCACTCCAGGATAACTATCATCCGAGAGCGAGTATGTTTAAACATTAAATATAATTAAGAAAACATTCTCATGGATGGATAATGAAATTGATATACACATATATAATCAATACCAAAGTCCATGCTATTTCTGACAAAGTGACAACCAAAGTTGAGATACAGATATAATCAATACTCCATCCGTATCACTTTAATTGATGTTTAAAAATTTGAAATTTGTTTCATAATAAATTATGTTTTCACTATTCTAAATAAAAATTAATATCATTTAAAAGTTGTGACCAATTACAAAATATTATATTTTTTATTGGTTAAACTATTTTTATTTAATATTATTTTTATGTAACCAAAATAAATTACATAAAATTTTGTATTTTCTTAATCTTTGTACAAAAACCTTAAAAACCACTTAAAATGGTACGGAGGGGAGTATAAAGTTATTTTGTCTTCACACACAAAATTTGGGATTTTTGACTCATTCTTCGATAATAGTTATTGTTGAGGATTCAAGAGACGAAGAATTTGTTTGTTCTTTGTAGCTTTGATAATGTTTGTTTCAGATTCACATACTTATTAACGTCTGCTAGCCTTGAGTTCGGTAGCACTGAAATTAGACATGTCAATTAGGGCCGAAGCCCGTAGTCCGAGCCCGTCCAGCCCTAAAAATTACCGGACTTGGGCTTCGCTTTATAAGCCCAAAAAAAATTGGGCCTTTCGGGCTAAGCCCATTTGGGCTTTGGGTATTTTGGGATTAAGCCCGTTTGGGTTAGGGCCAGCCCGAAAACCCGAAATTTATATTTTAGCGTAAATATTATCCTTTTTTCTTGTAATCGAAACTATTATTAGTATTGATATATTATTTTAATATTTTTATCCAAACTCTAATAAAGCAAATATAAAAGTTGTTAATGCACTTTATTGTTTCATCATTACAAGTGTTACATTTTAAATTTTACAAAAGTACCTTATTCTTTCATGTACAACATGTTTTTATTTTCAAAATACAAAGTATGAAACGTTTGACCATGTTTATCATAAATTTTGTTCTCTTATATTTTTTGTTTTA
The DNA here is from genome assembly GCF_000695525.1 of Brassica oleracea var. oleracea. Taxonomy (NCBI): domain Eukaryota; kingdom Viridiplantae; phylum Streptophyta; class Magnoliopsida; order Brassicales; family Brassicaceae; genus Brassica; species Brassica oleracea. Next base: position 15,438,601 of record NC_027756.1, on the reverse strand, counting down.
ATTGATAATTGATTATTTAAATCTTATTAAATTTGGTTTGTGTATAAAATGTTTTTAAAGCATACGAAAAAATAAAAAAATTGTGATAGAGAAGAAAATTTTAAACTCACTTTATAAATTTTTTATTTTTTAAAAATGATACTTTTTTTTAATGAAAATTCACATGTATTAAAACGATAGAAGTGACAATGACAAATTATTTTTTGAAAAGCCCACAAAAGCCCGGAAAGCCCTATAGCCCTATAAGGGCCGGGCCGGGCTTTGAATTCTAGGCCCAAATAATTTTCGGACCGGGTCAGACCGGGCTCAAATATTTACGGGTTTAGCGGGTTTGGACCGGACCGGGCCGGGCCAGTCCGAATTGACACCCCTAACTGAAATAAATACTAAGAGTATTTATATGGAAAGTCACTATGTGAATGAAGGACAATTTATATGGAAAGTCACTGTGTGAATGAAAGGACAGAAATTTGGTTTACCCTAAGTGATGAATCTTTAAATTCACCCCACCCACTTTTTAGGACCAATCAAAGTGACACATAAATTATTAATTAAAAAATATTAAATTAAATAAAAAATAGCTAAAAAAAATAAAAATGTTAATTTTAACGACGCTAACAACTAAACCCTAAATCTTAAATTCTAAACCCTATACCCTAAATTCTAAACCCAAATCCAAACCCCTAAACCCAAACCCTATACCCTAAACCCAAATTCAAACCCCTAAACCCAAATTATATACCTTAAACCCACAGACAAGACTATAAACCTAAACTCTATACCCTAAACCTAAGTCCTAGACCCTAAACCCAAACCGTAAACCTTAAACCCAAATTATATACCCTAAACCCAAAACCTTAACCATAAATCCAAAAGGTAAATCTTAAACCCAAACTGTAAATCCTAAACTCAAAACCTATACCCTAAACCCAAATCCTAGACCCAAAACCCAAACGGTAAACCCTAAGCCCAAACCTCAAACTTAGATGCTATAGGGTTTGGGTTAAGTTTACGGTTGGGGATTAGGGTCTAAGAATTGGGTTTAGAGTATAGGATTTAGGTTTATAGTCTATTTTTTAGGTTTAAGGTATATAATTTGGGTTTAGGGTTTAGGGTATAGGGTTTGGGTTTAGGGGTTTGGATTTGGGTTTAGAATTTAGAATTTAAGATTTAGGGTTTAAGGTTTCGCTAACGGTGTCAGCGTTGTTAAAATTAGTCTTTTTATCTTTTTTAGTTATTTTTTATTTAATTTAATATTTTTTAATTAATAATTTATCTGTCACTTTGATTAGTCTAACGGGTTTGGTGAATTTAAATGCTTTGTTCGTGAATTAACCAGAAAAGATGGAGAAAAAGATATTCGCTTTCAAGAATGTCTGACAAATGTTGACTAATCCACTGTACAACATGGCATACAGTCTTATAAGCAAGCAAAAGTCGTCAAAGACCATAGCACTCGTGCAACCTATTTCACATCTATTGGTTTTGGGCAGTCTATTTTTTTTATAAGAAATATACTTTCAAACAACCTATTACGCAACCATCACATCACATATTCCAAAGACCAAGATAATTATGTGGTGATCCATTTTGAATCTTGATTAGGAACATACTTGATAACAGACGATGGATACTCAATTTTTCTATTTATCACATTATTCTTTTTACGTAAAAAAGGAGGAAAGGAATATTAGCAGAAATAAAAATGTTAAAGCTGTTAAGTGTGATTACAATCTTCTGTGGCTGGTTTAATTGGATTGAGGAAGAACCGGATAGGTAACTTGATTAAGAACCGGATATGTGTTGTTAAACCATTGAGGAGTCTCTAGAGGTTTCGGAAAACTTTGTAAACAGCTTATAACCTGTGATGCATCGTCTTCTTCAGTTGTAACAAACTAACAGAATTATCATCGAGAAACTGAAAACTCAAGATGATCGTCTTGCTCTGTTCTTGAGCTAATTATTCTTCATTGAGTGGATTGCTAGATTTATCTGGCCTCAGTGACTAATAAGTATTTCAAATCGGATGCTAACATTGGGTAAACAAAAGCTTTGTGTCTTGTGTTCTTACCTTTATTGTTTTTTTTTTTTTTTTTTTTTTTTTTTTTTTGTAACTGTACCTTTATTGTTTTTCCTTGCATTCATTCGATCAAACGAGAAAAAGTGAATGAGAGATCGAGAAGAAGGCGCGATAACCAACAAAAAAGTATTTATAAAATAGAGAAATTGGATGACAAAACCAACAAAAACACTAGTATTATTCACAAAATTAATTTCTTTTTTTTTTATTATTATTTCACAAATAACCCCTATAAAATAAGTGCCATCATTTTTCTTATCATGTATACGTACATCATAAGAGGAGATGTTGTTAATCTCAAAGGATCGAGAAACCATTATGATATTTTCTCTTATGATGTACGTATCATGATCTAACCCCTAATATGCGTATGTCATAACAGGATAACATCATACATATTTTTTTTTGCTAACCGAGTATCCTGGCCCCACCGAAGTTGTCCAGACAGACTAAAGACCAAAGTGAGCATAGACGCTGCCAGGACGTCACCATGTGGCTCACCGTGTAACGGTCTTCGGTTTCGGGTGCTGCAGCCCACATGTAAATTCTGCGGTGGTCAAAATTCGAACCCAGAAACGGACACTCCAGCTGGAGCTCCTATACCACTAGACCAAAACAACTTGCTTAACATCATACATATAATGATAGAAAGGGATCTACTGGGTTCTAAAAATATGTTGGTCATAAATCAATTCAAATTTAAAAGCTGAACACAGTGATGGCTAATACAAACGGGTTTCTACATGTTTTGTTCATTCTATAAGCATATTTTTAGCTTAGAAATTGCATAGAGGCCATAGCAAATAGCTATCTTGCTTGCACGTTGACTAGTCAAAGTTGTACGTGCATATCAAAATGGTGGTCCTATTGCACTTGCAATTTCTGGAAGAGGACACGAATGGCTATATTGCGTACCTCAATACCTTTTGCATAAAATATCACAATGGTTTCTCGATCCTTTGAGAATGACAACATCTCTCGAGCTTTTCATCTTTCTATTCTCATTTCAAAAACGTCCAAAAACAATTATGCAAGCAAAGAATATCTCATTTGACTTGTCAAAAAATACTAAACTTAGATATTTGGTCCCAAAGCAAATATATTCAATACATCTATCGCTCTTGACAATTGGCACGTACGGAGACAAACAATTTAGAGCACAAATAATTAATCCTTTGACGCTAACTTTACCTAGACATAGAAACACATGTGGTGGAAACTATAGTAGTAACGTCGTCACATGCATGTGTAACGCAAACCTATAGTCAAATAATTGTATGCATCTCCTTTTTTATCGGGACGGGACGAGAAATGAGAGTTAATCATGGATCAACGCTACAGATCCTAATAATTGATGCACAACAGAACCTTTCATGATGATGATAGACCTAAACCCTACACAATGCCTCAAGGTTTTCATATGCATGATCCCTATCTTATTAGGTAGACAAACTTTCGAGAGGAATTATGGTGTAAATAACAAACGAGAAAACCATGAAAGAATGAGCTGGGGAATATGTCGATATAAGGATTAGTAGTTTATGTCTATCTTCATATCATACGTCAGGTAAATTATATTGCCAATAAATTCGAAGAATGATGAAAAACACGGGATTTTTCCCTGATATCTCAGTTGTGCATAAGGACTTGCGTGTATTTTTATATCAAAACTGGGACTGTGAGCTATTCACATTCATAACGATTTTCAGTATGAATAATATGATTTGAACATTATAGGCCCAATTACGAACGAGTGAATATGGGTTCTCGATAGCTTAGAATAGGCAGTTTAGATAGGTCAAGGTGTTTGATCAAAACAAAAGATAGGTCAAGGTGCATGAATACATTTTAAAGACGTATAACGTGTAGATTTTTATGACTCATTCTAACGTAGAAATAACGTAGGTAGTTTGCATCATTTTGTTTGTATAACTTTGAGCATTTTTTAAGAAGAAATAGAAAGAAAACCCTAGTAATTGTATTGACAAAGAAAGAAAATAGGGTACATAGTAGGCTTTGCTTTGGAATTTTTTAGGATGAAATGACACAAGAGTTTCACTTTTACATAAGAAAACATTGGAATATAATACACAGACTAGGGGATAAAACAAAATAAGGGTCACTATCTGTGATTGTACAAAAAGGTTAGAGCGACTCATTGAAAGTGGGAGAATGATATATATAAAATTTATAAATTGCATATAGCCACCGACGAATTCAACAACGGATTTTAGCAGAGTCGAATGATGATTATTGCTAATGAAGTTTCAACAAAGTAGCCACTTCTGCTAATAAAGTTTCAATTGTCGTTCGACTGTGCTAAAATCCGTAGTTGAATTCGTCAACTCAATCAACCAAAATCTTAGCTTCGTCCATTACAATGGGTCTAACCTAGGTTTTTGGGTTGCCATAGGAGCCCTAAACCCTATGAAAGATGCTTGATATTATTTAAAAGTTACTCAAACCAGAATGGTTTTAATCTCAGAATTTGATAAAGATGCTTTCGAAGTTCAAGACGCTATGCACATAAAAACAATCGTATGAACATCCATAATTCTCTTTGGAGAGCCCAAGTACTTGGTTGTTGTATTTTAATGGATTTGAAAATCTGAACTAAATCTAGTGTTATTGGTTCTATAATTTTCAAATCTGTATTAAAATCATGTGTTATTGGTTTAATGATTCATAAATTCTGTATCAAATCAAGTATTATTCAATCGTACGGATTTCTAATATATTTGATTTTATAATGAATTTGAATGGATTTGTTTGGATTTTTTAGTTAAAAATACAAAGAATCAAATCCGAAGAAAAACTTCCGGATTTGCATATTTTACTTGGATTTATAAATAGTATATGAATTTCTAAATCAATCAAAATATATAAACCAATAACACCTCCTAAGTATATGGAATAGTTAATTAGAGTTTCCAAGCTTCATGCAATTCTGTTGCGAACAAATATATAATTTATATAATTTCTTTTTTATAATATAAAGTAAAGAATATTTATCATATATTTATATATAGTTAATATATATATATATTACTATTATAGAACTTTTTATAGAACTTTCTCAATAATTCTATTTACATAAAAATGTAGAAAATATAGATAAAGAAAAAGCTCAAACTCGAAAGATAAATAAATAAAATAAATAAAAATAAAAATAGAGAGCCTTTTTTTTTTGTCTCGTCCCAAACACAAATAAAAGATCCTTTTATTTATAGTCTGGTCTGGTCAGTTTCGTTCTCACATCTGTTTTGATAATCACTTTTTAAGCGATAGTAATAATTCTAATGAAAGTTACATTCGCGAATCAAAATTTTGAAGAAAGCAAAGCACGCAAAACATATTGAGGGAAATACTCGTTTAGAGTTTGCATATTATTATGTGAATAAATAACTTTACAATCCTTTAGATACATATTTATAACAGCTTCAAACCCTAACAGCTTCAAACCCTATTTCCTTTTTCCTCTAAAAATACAATTAAATTTTCTTAATCCTAAAAGGCTACCTACTCAACGAATGCTGAACTTGTATTGGTGTAGAGATTTAAGACATAAGCAAATATAAGAAATTTTTCTCCATAATATATTGAAAACCGCATTGATTAGTCCATCCAAAGGACATCTGTAGGACTTACCTAATACATTCTCCTTCTAATTTAAAACCCTTTGCAAAAAGACATGTTGACGGATCATTATCATAGGAGTACCTTATTCAAGGTATTCCGACTCTGTAGTCTGTTGCCTATAGAGATTCTTAGAAGCAGGCTTCATTTTTGTTGTCCATGGAAACCAGATAGCATCGTCCATTAACACTGGTTTTGCGAGACCTAAGATTGCTGAGAATGGGTTGACTTTAAAGCATCTCCAAAAAGTCGCTCTATTATGAAGTTTCCAAAACTTTATATTTGAATTTTAAAAGTGTTCTTCTCCAAAAGCGAAACTTCGAACTTAACTTCAAAACTATTTGTATTTTATCTTATGGTCTTTATATTTGTCATAATTAATTTAAATTTATAAAAGTTTCGTAAATAACTAAGCACATATATAAAAATATTATATCAGTATTAACTAGTAAAATGTTATAGTAAAATATAAATTCTAAATAGAAAGAATATAATTAATATCAAAATTTAAGAAAATACAATATTATTCCACAAAACTATTTTCGTAATGCATTTGTGATCAACTAGTGCATTTTGAAGTAAAAAAAATTACTTTTATTTTTAATTTGTAGATCACAAATTAAAAATTGTTGAAATCAAGTGATCTTAAACTTGTAAATACATTAGATCTGAACAAGAAAGTAAAAGAGGAAAATAAATATTGCTAAAAGACTTAACTTCTATCAATGATACTAAAACTCAATGTCGATTTGAATAAAAAAGAATCTTAAGAAATAGACATCAAAACAACAACCATCTTCGGTAACATAAAATTTGTTTGGACAATATTTTGGAAATTTTGTAGGTTCTGGATCAAATTTGCATGATTACTAATGTTGTAATATTTAAATTTGTGTAACAATTATGTATTCATGTCATTTTTGAAAAGATTTTTTGTATTGTTATAGTCTAGATCTACTTTTAAAATATTTTAAATCTTATTTTAAAGTTTTTTTTAATTTTATGTGTAAAACTTAAATTTATAAAAAAAAATTGAATTTTTTATGCGATATGATTTTTTTTTAGGATTAATACGATAAACGAGAAAAAATTTAAGAATTATAAATGTGATGTGTAATTGTAGGGACTAAAACTCAAATAAAAATATGAATTTCAAATTTGAAGTTTTGAGAAGTGAAACTTCAAATATAGAGTTTCACTCCTCAAAACTTTAAATTTGAAGTTTCTTTTTGGAGAGCAAAAAACTTCATAGTTGAAGTTATATAGTGTCACTTGGAGATGCTGTTAGAGCATCTCCTACCCCACTGCCAAAAAAACTACAAAATATATGGAGTAATGCTTTTTTTATTTGTTCATGACTGCATTTTCTACTCTATTTTGCAGTTTTTTTTGCAGTGGGGTTGGAGATGCTCTTAGCGAAGGCATTGTGAAATGGACTTTTCAAGGGTCCAATAATCAAATCATTATAGTAATTAAGATGTCAATCTATTTCTAAGAGTTTTGATGCAAAGAGAATTTAGGTTCAAACTTAATCTAAATGCAATCAATAAGATGAGTGGTTTCAATCAATCTAACATGTTTCTAAAGCAATTAAACAGCAACTTTCAATCAATTGGAATAAAGAGGAATCATGGGCATATGATTTTGATTTCAGATGACTAAGATTAAATGTAAAATGTCAAAGTTTCAATCGACACATTCCCCTAAGTCTAGACATCAATTCTAAGCAAGTTCACTTCCAAGATAAAAGCTCATTTACTCTCATTGATCAAACATCAAATTCCTTTGGTTTGTGTCAATCAAGCAATCATTAAGGATAGATCATTCAACTTTCCTAACTCCCCTAACATCAAATCCCTTTAGTGGGGTAAGCTAAGAGCTTGATGAGTTGGCTCAGACATTTCATCGAACACCTTCTGGGCAATGAAATGTCTAGAGTTCTAAACCAGAATGGCCAACTCAAGCTTAGCATTGAGATCACTCAATCAAGCAAGGAAACACATTAATCTACTCTAAACATT
>NC_027756.1:15429575-15430731 GCF_000695525.1 Brassica oleracea var. oleracea | reverse complement strand
TTAGATCACCCAAAAGTGGCTTTTGATTAGATAGAAAACAAGATAAGTCCTAATTTTAGGTTTAGAGAGTATTTATAGGACTTCTAAAAACCTAGTGGGCTCAGTCAATAAATCTGAGAAGGCCCAACAAAACATAAAAACTCGAGTAAGTGGTAAAAGGCGAGCGGGTTGCTCAAGTCGCTCCAGCAAGTCGCTCTGTCTCGCAGCGGCTTCCAGACCCCGCTCCATGAGGTCGCTCTGGATGTCGTCTGTTACACCAGGGAATGCCAAGCGGGTTCGTCATCCCGCTCCGGATGGTCGGGATTGCAGTGGGTTGGTTACCCCGCAACGGAGGGTCGCTCCAGCTCCTTGCTCCGTGTCTTCAAAGAATGGCGAGCGGGTTCTCCTACCCGCTACGACTGGCCGCTCCGTGTTGTTCTGTGTAGAGCGGGTGCTCTAGGTCGCTGCGAGAGCCCGCTCTGATACTCAACTCGTCCAATGATCATAATTCACCCCCTTTTTGGACCACAATGTCTCCAAACTCCTCCAAAAACTCCAAAGGATACTCCAACACCTAATAAAGACTTATGTATGCAAATGAAACCTAAAGATGCCTAAATACTAATCTAAATGATTCAAAATATGCAAGAATGAATGACTAAAACAATGGAAATATGAAAGATATCAACTCCCTCACACTAGTCTTTTACTTGTCCACAAGTAAACTTTCAAAAACTAATAGGAAAAGTGGTTTGAAGGTGGGAGCTCATAGCCAAAAGAACACTTTCTAGCCTTCAACTTAACATCATAAGGAAAACATAGCAAATAGCATGAACAACTCTCTTCGTGCACTCTAGTTTCTCAAGGCCTATCAAAACTCTTTTGCCTCTACATAAGTTGCAACAAGTTCTTTCAACCAGCCCTCATCTTAATTCACACACACACACAAGGTGAATTCTCACAAATAGGCACATGATCTCAATCATTTGGCTAGGTAAGCAAATGGTCTAATGTGAATGAAGAGGAGGGTTCAAATGCATAATTTCAAGGTGGTTATCACTCAAGAACAAAGAGCTTAATCATTATGCAAAATTTATCTAAGACTAGAAGCAATTCATGCATACATAGATCCATTCTCATCGTTCTACCCTTTTCCTAAGTGATTACAAGCTCTACC
>NC_027756.1:15425938-15429419 GCF_000695525.1 Brassica oleracea var. oleracea | reverse complement strand
TTTTTTTTTTTTTTTTTTTTTTTTTTTTTTATAAGGAGGAAGGTTCTTTTGTACAAAATCTAGAGCTTCATTCTTTCCTTTTGTCCCTAGAATTTTTGTTTTTTTCTTTTTCCATGACACTTTGTTTATCTTTCTCACTCCCCAAACCCAAAATATTAATATTTAAAATACACAAACCCACTCACCATCCCCAAATGCTAGCTCTTTATGCTAGCAAGAGATGAGAACAAATCTATGTCGCCTCCAATACTCTCAAGATTTTGCACATGACAAGCTATCATAAGAGGCCTCACTCATGCAAATCAATGTTTGGTCTCAAAGAATGGCTTGGGTTGTAGGGTATGGAGTGCCATTTGGGTTAACAAAGAGTGGTATAATGGAATAAGATAACCCAAATGTGTATGAGATCCATGATCAAGTATGCAAGTGCCCATATGCAAGAGATATTAAGTTCATTCAAGTCCAGTTCAGTTTGGAGCTGATTTTAAAAACAATGCCAATATCAAGCAAGCAAACAAGTTTCAAGAAGAGTTTTCAAGGCTCGAAGCATGCAAAGCTTTCAACAGATGCTTAAGCTACTTGATATGTTTAACTAGGGTGTCACTTTGAGTTCTAGACATGTGTTCTTTACAAGGTTTCAACTGCTTCTCCATATGCAAGTGAATGCAACCTATATGCTCTAGACTCAATCCTAAGAATGCAAGAGATGCAACTACATGCTTCTTTTTGTGTTTTTCAAATTTTTCAATTTTTTTTTGTTTTTCTATGCAAATATGTATGTACAATGCAATACTCAGTGCAATATCATCAAAGCAAACATGATCAAATACTTGGTACCTCCCCCAAACTTAGTTCACACAGTCTCTGTGTTAGTAAGTTTAAAGAGATACCCAAAAGAAAGAATAAATGCAAAGAAAAACTGGTATATACAATGGAAAGGTGATGGAGTACCTGTCTAAGCGTCCGGGAAAAAGGCTGTGGCCTCGTCTCCGGTGTCATCGGGGAAGGTAGTGAAGTATGCTTGAGGCTCGCTGGCAACCTCCTCATTGTCGGGTTTCGGGTCAAGAAATCATACACGGGCAGTCGTGGAGCGGCTTCGGTACCTCGTTGCCATACCCCGCTCCAACTTCGATTATATTTTTGGATTTTAACGCGCGACTCCCGTGCCCCGCTGCGACTCCCCGCGCCTAATCGTCGTCTGAATCTTCGAGTCGTGGCGCGACGTCCAGACCCCGCTGCATCACCCCGCTCCGAACTCAATTATAAACTCTGTTTTGACGCGCGAGTACCAGACCACGCTGCATCACCTCGCTCTGAAACCGTCGACAGATTCTGTAATTAAGGAGCGACTTCAGTACCCCGCTGCCATCACCGCGCTCCAACTTTGGCTTCCATTTTTTTAGTTTTCACGCGCGGTTTCATCACCTCGCAACACTAGCTCGCTCCAGGTAAGTTCGAGCTGTCGACACGCAGAGCGACCTCCAGACGTCGCTGCATCACCCCGCGCTGAGATGCCTCGAGTCGACCAATTTACAGCGCGACGTGCTCACCCCGCTGCCACACCTCGCTCTAGTGCAATTTAACTGAAAACTGATCCTTCAACCTGCTGGAGACCGGTTTTACCCACCAAACTTGATGTGAACTCGACCCACTGATCAGAAAGTCCTAAAATGAAATATGTACAAGGGATACCATGGGACTTCCTCCCAAGTGAGGTTGTTTTAAGTCTCTAGCTTGACTTTCCTACCAATTGGCTAGTGAAGAGGAGGATATTTCCCACCTTCAAGAGTGATGGTGAGGAGTTGAGAGAGAAGCTCTTGAAGCTTGATTGGATCATCTTGGAGCTGTGGAGTGATGATGGCCTTTGCACTTGAGAATGGTGAAGACTTTCCCTTGCACTTGATCTTGTACTCAATCACTCCATCTTTGAACTTTATTGGGTGAAGAGTGAGAATGTGTGAAGATTTTTCAACAGAAGTAGGGTGAGGTTCTTTCATCATCATCTTCTTGTCATGAGTAGCCTCTTTGGCTCTACTCACCCCCTCCTTTGTAGCACTTTCCAAGTGCTCATCACACATCTCTTTAGAGGAGTCTCCATCAAAACCTTCTTTCTCACTAACAATCACTTCATTCTTGAGCTTCTCAATGGAAGGTTCTCCATAAGTAATGGTTCCACAATACTCAAAATTCATCATTGGAGACTTGATTGGGTAGGAGACAGCTTTGTTCACATTGAGGAGTGTGACCTTCTTGTTGGAAAAGTCAATGCAAGCTCCTACTGTTGTGAGAAATGGTGTGCCAAGGATCAATGAGACTCTCTTCTCATTTGCCATCTTCAAAACAATGAGATCAATAGGGATGGTGCAGTCTCCAATCTTCATAGGGTAGTCTTTGATTAAGCCTAATGGTGTTGTTGAAGAAGAGTCTCCAAACATGAGTGAAGATGTGTTTAGCTCCATGTTCTCAATCCCAAGACTCTTCACCATCTCCATTGAGATCACATTCACACTTGCACCAGAATCAACAAGAGCATCATAAAGTGTGAACTTACCAAAGGAGCAAGACAAGGTGAACTTCCCTTGGGTTTCTAGTTTGGGAAGGGACTTTGGTGTGACTGGTGGAGTGACTGGTGGATCTAGCTGCATAGTAGAGATGTCAATGAGCTCTCCTACTTCTTCTTTGTAAGCTAGAATGTCCTTGATGAGCATCATTTGGACATGAGCATCATGCATATTCGATATCTGTGGAAGCTTGACTCCTACATCTCCTATGTCTTTTCTGAACTTGGAGATCACCTTCTTTTGAGCTTTAGTGAGGAACCTTTGTGGAAATGGGAGCTTGTCGTAAGGTGATTGCTCAACCACATGAGCTTCTTCTAGCTGAACCTCTTTCAATTGCGTGACAGCTTTCCCAATAACCGGTTTCTCAGCCTTGTGTCTAACTGGTTGCAAAACCTTTCCCTCAACCTTCTTTACAGTTTGTATCTAAACCCTTTCCACAATCTTGTGTTCAACCTTCTCCACAATCTGTGCTTCAGCCTTGGCAACAACTTCTGTTCCATATATGAGTCTTTCAATCTGATCTTCCTCTTTCTCATGATCATTCAACTCAATCTCAGAAGTAGTAGAGAGGATAACATTGCAATACTCTTTGGGATTCTTCTCTGATTTTCCTGGTAGAGATCCCATAGGGCTCTTGGAGGTTGAAGGCATAGAGGCAAACTGATTCTATAAAGTCTTGAAGTGAGAGGAGAGTTGTAGGAACTTGTTGTTGAGGTCATTATAGCTTCCATCAACTTTGGTGTGAAGGTTCTTCAGCTCATATCCAATGTGCTTCTCACTTTTAGTTTGGGACTCCAAGATCTGTTTCAACATTGCATCAGTGCTACTCTCTTGTGGAGCAGAGGTAGAAGTTCCGACTTGGCCTTGGGTAGACTGATTTCTTTTGGAGGAGAAGCCTTGAGAGTAGTTTTCCCTAGCTT
>NC_027756.1:15390495-15425807 GCF_000695525.1 Brassica oleracea var. oleracea | reverse complement strand
CTTACCACAGCAATCCCCTCTTGTTTCTGCTCACCAACACAGTTCACCTTCTCTTGTTTAGCTCTATCTGAGAGAAGCTTATCCAACTTGTCTTGTAGAGCCTTCAACTCTTTCCTTGTGTTCTGATCATCTCCTCCACTGCCTCTGTTGCTTCTATCATGCTTATCATTGTAGACTGAATCACTCTGAGCCATGTTATCTACAAGTTTTTCAGCATCTTCTTCAGTTCTCCCCAAGAAGAACCCATTGCTAGCAGTATCCAGTTTCTAGCAGTATCCAGCTGGCTTCTGAACTTAGGTAAAACTCTTTTATAGAAGGTACTGAGCAGACTCTCCTTGGTGAAACCATGATGTGGGCATTGAGACCAGTAGCTTATGAACATTTCTCATGCTTCACTAAAACCTTCAAGATTCCTCTGTTGAAACCCAGAGATCTCATTCCTAAGCTTGGCAGTCCTTGAGCTAGATAAGAACTTGTTGAGGAAGGTTGTCTTGCATTCATTCCAAGTGGTGATAGAGTCACTTGGAAGGTTCTTCTCCCATGTGTGAGCTTTGTCTCCCAAAGAAAATGGAAACAATCTCAGATTGAAGGCATCTTCAGAGACACCATTTGTTTTTGACAAGCCACAGTACTTGTCAAATTGATCCAAGTTATCAAGTGGATCCTCCAAAGCAAGACCATGATACTTGTTGTTCTCTATCATGTTGATCAAGCTGGATTTGATCTCAAATTTGTTGTTCTCCACAGCTGATCTCAAAGTTGTTGATCTCAAAGTTGTTGTTCTCTATCATGTTGATCAAGCTGATTCCCCTCCATCTCAAGCTCAACTCTGTCCAAATGAGCTTTTCTTTCTTCTCCTCTTCTCTTCTTTGCAATCTCCCTTTCAAAAGCTCTAATGTCTTCAACTCCTCAAGTTCATGTACCTGACATTCAAAAGAGTTAGGAGAGAGAATCAATAACTAGATACAAAAAAATAAGACTTAGTCACAAGCAAGGACCAAATCTCAATGTCAAAATTAACTTAGAATTGGCAACGACGCCAAATTTTAAATGGACTTTTCAAGGGTCCAATAATCAAATCATTATAGTAATTAAGATGTCAGTCCATTTCTAATAGTTTTGATGCAAAGTAAATTCAGGTTCAAACTAATCTAAATGCAATCAATAAGATGAGTGGTTTCAATCAATCCAACAGGTTTCTAAAGCAACTAAACAACAACTTTCAATCAATTGGACTAAGGAGGAATCATGGGCATAGGATTTTGATTTCAGATGACTCAGATTAAATCTAAAATGGCAAGGTTTCAATCAACACATTCCCCTAAGTCTAGATATCAATTCTGAGCAAGTTCTCTTCCAAGATAAAAGCTCATTTACTCTCATTGATCAAACATCAAATTCCTTTGGTTTGTATCAATCAAGCAATCATTAAGGATAGATCATTCAACTTTCCTAACTCCCCTAACATCAAATCCCTTTGGTAAGGTAAGCTAAGAGCTTGATGAGTTGGCTCAGACATTTCATCGAACACCTTCCGGAAAATGAAATGTGTAGAGTTCTAAACCAGAATGGCCAACTCAAGCTTAGCATTAAGATCACTCAATCAAACAAGGAAACACTTTAATCTACTCTAAACATTTTAGATCATCACTTAATCATCCTAAATCATCCTAACCCATGAATCCAAAGATGACTACTCACTTATAATCATGGTAGACACTAGATCATTAGTTGATCCAAATCTAAACATGATTAATGGTCAAAGTAATCAAGCAAGGATAAGAAATTATGATCAAGATCAGATCTTTCACCCAAAAGTGGTTTTTGATTAGATAGAAAACAAGATAAGTCCTAATTTTAGGTTTAGAGAGTATTTATAGTACTTCTAAAAACCTAGTGGGCTCAGTCAATAAATCTGAGAAACAAAACATAAAAACTTGAGTAAGTGGTAAAAGGCGAAAGGCGAGCGGGTTGCTCAAGTCGCTCCAGCAGGTCGCTCTGTCTCGCAGCGGCTTCTAGACCCCACTCCATGAGGTCGCTCTGGATGTCGTCCGTTACACCAAGGAATGCCGAGCGGGTTCGTCATCCCGCTCCGGATGGTCACTCGGGATTGCAGCGGGTTGGTTACCCCGAAACGGAGGGTCGCTCCAACTCCTTGCTCCGTGTCTTCAAAGAATGGCGAGCGGGTTCTCCTACCCGCTCCGGCTGGCCGCTCTGTGGTGTTCTGTGTAGAGCGGGTGCTCTAGGTCGCTGCGAGAGCCCGCTCTAATAATCAACTCGTCCAATGATCATAATTCACCCCCTTTTTGGACCACAATGTCTCCAAACTCCTCCAAAAACTCCAAAGGATACTCCAACACCTAATAAAGACTTATGTATGCAAATGAAACCTAAAGATGCCTAAATACTAATCTAAATGATTCAAAATATGCAAGAATGAATTACTAAAACAATGCAAATATACAAGATATCACATTGGAATGTGTGAAGTTTGATGACAGTTTCGAGTTTCAATGTTCATTTTTTTGTCTAGCCACTCCTTAGAGCATGAGAATGTATGGAACCATGATCTATTGAGATTTGTCATGTAAAACATTGTTATCTAACTATCAAGATTTATCATTTAAATTAGTACATGCTTCTCTGCACTCTATAACTAGGATAAGACTTGCGCCTTGCGCATAGTGAGTTTATTTGTATATATTATCAACAAATTTTAATATATTTGATCATTTTATTTATACATATACAATTTTTATTGTTGTTATTATATAATTTATTTTCGATGGATCGGATCAATTTTTATTAAAAATTGTGGAACTAAACTATAATTAATATATCATGGGTTGATCAGATTGGACATTAAAGAAATTATGGCACAAAAACCTTTTTTTTTCATCGAACACATTCTTGAAAAAAAGACGAGTACTGTTTCCACAGTTGAACTATTTTGACATTTACCTTCCATATGGTTTTAAAAAGTTTCAGATCAACTATTGAATTGATACATGTCATTTTAATGCTTTTAGTCATATGCTTAAGAAAAACTTACATTTTTGTAATTTAAAGTCGTTTTAAACAATTCAAAATATAACATATAAGAAAAAATATAACATATAAGGTTTCCTCATTTTTTTGATTTAAAGTGGTTTGAAAAAAAAAAATAACACATAAGATTTCCTCATTTTTCTAATTTAAAGTTATTTTAAAAATTCAAAATATAATATATAAGAAAAAATCTAATTTTTTAATTATATGGTTAATGTGATTGTCTATTTTTTTAATAATATAAAATATTAAAATTAAATAAAAATGAAGAAAGATTCAAAAATTGTTATCAAATCATTATTATTCATAGTCATTAATTGTCATATATATGTTAATCATATTAGGTAATACCGTAGCTTTTATTTAAAGAAATAATACACGCTTCTTATATTTTGGGTTAATATAATGTTCCTTAGTAATTGGATTTGAACCAATAGTTTTTTCAGTTGATTCTTAAGTTGCCACATAAGCTAAATTGTCATCCTAATTAATTGACACATAAGCTGTGTCTCTTTTAATTAATAAAAACTTAAGGTTACAACTTTTTTAATGATTCTCAATTAATATATAGGGGATATTAGAAGGTTTTTTCTAAAGTTTCTTGATGCAAGCGCATCCATCTACTATGGACCATGGGCTTAGTACGAAATAAGTTACGGGGTTTATTTGTTCATAAAGTTTATATTTTATTTAATAACTAGATTTTGATAGTTTATTTTTGAAATTAAATAAGTTCTTCTTATATAATTTATATATAAGATAATGTACCCAAACCGTACCAAACTGGAAAAAAAAACAAAATTAAGCTGAATTTCATAAATAACCGAGCATATAAAATATCTTTGGAAGCGAAAAATAGAAACCGGACTAAAAACCAAATGAGTACTTAAATTTTTAAAATACAAATTATATACCTACAAATATTAATTATAAATAACCAAATATCCTAAACATACTATTTATAAACCAAATTATGCAACAAAAAAAATTAATGACTCGAATATTTTTTATTCAAATAATTAATAGCTAACTATTTATCCTATATTTTTTTCCAAACAACCTAAACTACCTGATTTAAGGCGCAAGATATTTTACATTTGTGAAAATTCAATAAAATGTATTATATGCATTGTTAGAATTTGTAAAGTAAATAAACATGTTCTATTTAAACCAGTCTTTTTTTTACTAATTCCATTTAAATCTCCAACCCGTTTAAACCACTTGATACATTTTATTGTAAGATTAATCATTTAGTTCATATATAAGAATGTAAGATCAAATCTTAATAATTGATTGTATGTAATTAATTAAATTTTTGTTTCATAGTTGAATAGTTGACCTTATGGCTTTTAGTTTTCAGTTCACGTAAAAATGAAAAAAAAAATTGTTATACACCAGAGGATTCTCCATTACAACATATATTAAACATAGCTAAACCATTGAAAATTTTATACTATTAATGGAACTAAATGTGGTAATGATCACGTCATGTGTAAACATGTTTGAATAATATGTCATATATTCGTGGGAATTTATTGTAGAGTAATTATATAATAGATTATGAAATAATATTAAATGAGTTCATTTAAATTATGTAAAGTATTTATATAGTTAGAGAAATATAAAGTAAGACCAAAAAAATTGTTAGGTCTAATGAAATGGTCCAACAACCTTGTTTAAGTAGATTTTTTAAGAATCCTTCGCTTTTAATAGTATAAATTGTATTAGTTATAAAGATATGTACAAATAGTGTATATTAGAATATGGAGATACAATTATGATCTCTTTAGACTAGTATAAATAGCGTGATCTATAGTTTGTAAAGATATTGATTATTGAATATAGAAAATCCTAAGAAATTTAATTCTTCGTCGGCATTCTTCGGAATCAATGATTATCAAGAATCCTCGTTTAAAGGCCATTCTTCGGAATCAACGATCATCGAGTCCTCGTCGAACGGCCATTCTCGTTGGAATCAACGATCTTTGAGCCTATCAATGTTGTGCAAGTTTGGTATCAGAGCCAGGTTGTTTCCGTTCAGAAATTTGTTTTTGTTTCTTTTGAATCTCTACACTTACAATACTACAAGGACTGTTCTAAAATTTTATGATGTTTAAGGATGAACCTCAAAATCTCATCCCATTAGACCATTTTAGCCCAACATTTAGCTTTTCTTTTATTGGGTCCCTTAGTAAAATCTAAAACGAAGCTCATATATTTCTACTCGCATTTCTAAAAAAAGAAAAGTAAACACATCTTGCTCGAAGGACGTACGTTGCTTGTAAGCCCAACTATCTAACTTTTTTTTGCAGAAAGATAACTATAGAACTCTGTGCCCAAGCTGAGGACACCTCTCTTTAAACAAATCATATTTCAGCCCAAAATTCCAAAAATGTTATTTTAGTGTAGTGTTGATGTAAATTTCTCCGAGGCTAAGAATTGGGGACTTCAAATCGTGTAGAATTGTTTCCAGTAAATTATGTTATTTTAAATAAATTAAAACGGTCTATTTTTCTCTAGCATCAGAGAAGGAAGTGAATGCTGTTAGTTTGTGGTAGACAATGACAACATTAAAGACACAAGAAAAAACGTTCACAAAAGACTATTTCAATGCATCTGATGGTTAGGTTTGGGAAATCATGATGAGAAATTTGAAAGGATTCAGCGATATTAGCAAGAAAGGGAAGACCGTGTAAGTTGCAGTAAGAATAGTTGCACATGTGGGCGTGTTCGTGATCTCCAGTGTTGGAGATTGATTTGAGTCGTCTAGGATGGAGGATATCTCAGGGTAAAGACAGACTCGTATTAAGTCAAAGTTAGGCTTAAGGAGATGGAATCAAAGGTCGACAATCTCCCAGGGACTGAACATTTTCAGAGATCACAAAGTATGCAGGTTATCTTTGCGAAAGATTGTTGGGGTCAAAATCGGAAATGACGTAATCAATGTCGGAAACTTCCCGACAAAATTTTTTAAAAAGAAAATAAGAATACGAAAAACTAAAACTCAGTATTTCTAAGACTATTGCACGACAAGCTCCTCGCAAGGGATTATTCAACCTATCGAACAGAGAAGTCCGAAGCATCGGAACAAACAAACCAACATCGTTCGACCCACAATCAGAGAAGTTGGATAAGCCGAGACCATGGACCGACTAATCCAACTCACCGTTGGGCGAGTTGGATCAGTCTTATCCAATTCACCCAAAGGCGAGTTGGATCAGTCCAGAATCATGCATTCTTGTCTCCAGAACTCCCCCCTTCAGGTCTCGGTCAACCTGTCTCTTGTTTCGTCTCGATCGGAGTACCGTTGAAGACAAAGACATATTTCCTCGTATAAGTTTGATCGATCGTATAAATCGATAACGGTTTACTAAACATCTAGGTTATCTCAGCTATACGATTGATCTCCACTGTTTCGTAAAACCTGCGTCGTACTGAAGATTATTATTCCTAAAGAAATCATAAAAAGGTTTTCGTCAAAGACAGTAAAATGCGGCAAAAGCCCACTAGCGATTTTTAACGAAGAATTGGCCTAAAGTCACTATAACGGTTTATCGATTATTCGCGAGAAGAGATAAATGTCAAATTTAGAGATAAATGTCAAGTTCGAAGATAAATGTCAAGTTTCAAGGGATAATCATGAAGATCGGGAAAAAAGAATATTTCCATGAGAAGATAAACTCAAATCAAGGGCAGAAAAGAGAAGACGACCTACCTTGGAGGAATATATAAGGGGAGCCAAGGCAAGAAGCACAAGGGGACAATTTTTTAAGACATAGAACTCTCTTCACTTAGAAACCTTAGGCTTTATTCTCGACAAGTTTGGTTTCTATGACTAGAGCTCGATTACTAGATGAACTCGCCCAGGCAGTTCGATCTCTTGTTCTACTCTTTCAATAGAACTATGTTCGGCTTGATCCTCGAAAGGGGTACATATGCAGCCTTTCATAAGGTTCAGTCCGAAATCAAATCAAAACATTTTTCATGTCTTTTTTGTCTTTTGTTATCGAGTTGCGACTCAATTAGGTTTAAGGTTTTGAGTGGCTATAACTAGGTAACTCGCTGACAGCTCTTGCTGCCGAAGATTTTATAATCTTTTGTAATGATCGCAACACTCTTACGCGGATTCGAAATAAGATCTACTTTTTCTAAAAATTCGTTTTGTTATCTTTTTATATTTTCCGCATTTGTTTGGTTACTTGTCGTTGGCTCTCGCAGAGAATCCGGGACCTCATGAAAAGTTGGGGTTTCTTGAGTTTCATTAATTTACGGAAATTGACAGTGCGAATTTTGGTTCCTACAAAGATGATCAACGGATATTGCAGCTGCACAGGTTGGTTGTCATGTGGAAACAATATGACGAAACAGAGGTGATTTGTTTTGGGCCAGTTCAGGTAAGTCTCATGGGTGCATGAGAGGAAAGGTTTCTGGCGGTGAGAAGAAAGCCAGAAGAGTCACCAAGTCAGTGTGGTTAAAACAAGTTGTAACTCCACGAAGAAGCAACTAGAGCAAGGAAAAAGTGTGTAAAAGCCTACACAAGGGTATGTTGGAGCAAATGGCTATTTGTGGTAACAACATGTAGCAGCTTTAGTGAGGTCGTGAGAGTGACATGAAAAACCTAAGAGAAAAAGAGATTCAGGGTTAGACTTAGATTGGAGGTTCTGTCAAAAAGAGAGAAAATGCGCAGGCAGAATTGGGTTGAATAGGTTGTTATGACTAGTTATAATCCTGAGGATAAAGGGTGTGAGACAATAGTCACCAGCACTTGTTCAAGAAACAAAAAGTCGCTACAACAGCTAGCAAAAGCGTGTGTGAATTTGCCTTCGAGGAATCGTCATGGATGTCTGAGTCAGGAATTCCAGATGAATAGACCCAGAGGAAAAGTAAGGGACGCCGGTGGTGTCACTACCATAACTGTCAAGGTGGAGCTCTCAAACATTAATCGAAGCTCAAAAGCAAAAGGAGAAAATTTGCAGACTGGCCAAGTCGGAGTTTCATGCTTGAACAGGTTATGGTTCATGTATAGTTACAGCTAGAGACACTCGTCATGAGCTCGAGTTTGACAAAAGAAAAACTGTAAGTAAATATCTCAGGAGCATCACAGGCGTGACCGATAGGAACAACAAACAGTTGTAGAAACTTTACAGAAACATGGTACTTCTAAAGAGTTATTTGATTCAGGTAGAGACACTGAGATTATATAAGGATTGATACATCATGAATATATATAATTTGATTCCAGGTGGAGTGAATCACTGGTTTTCTGTTTTAGAAGATGTCTTGATTGGTTCAGCTGAAGGGTAAAAGTTTTGATTACCAACTTAATCAGCTTAAGAGAGTAAGAGCTGAAAGAGAAATTGGTTCGTGGACATGTTCAAAGTGTCAAGGCTAGGAGTGGCCAGGAGTGTCAAGATCAGTAAACAAGTATAAGGCGCATCATAAAGAGATTTGTAAGACGAGTCTTACATAAGGTAACTTGTAGACAAGACAAGTGAAATCGGCATATGTATCAGGAATACACTGTAGTGATGTTTGATACAGAGGACCACGAAATCTGAGCCGAGATGATGCAGGGTAACACGTGGGTGAAGTACTTAGTTAAACTGAGGTATTGAGCAGTGAATATGAAAAATGGTGAGATGAAGCAAAGTAAGAAACTGTTAGAAGACATTACAGGGATTGCAGAGAATTGTATTAGGGTTTGTCCATCTTAGGAAGGGTAAGACTTGTTCTTCACAAGCATGGTCATCTTAAGCTCAAGTCATGAAACTGAAAGAAATTTCATGAAGGTCTAAATGCAAGGAAAAACTGATTGCATTTAGAGAAAAGGAACCGGTGAAGTTCTGTAAATATGGTCGCATCACAGGGAGTACTAGGGATGTTTCCTCATGGAAGCCCATTAGCTAATGGCCAGATATTCATCGATGGCGAGGTACTCATCAGGCTAATGGCGAGTTCAAGTCGTTGATGGTGATGAACAGGTTTCGGTTTTAGAGACATCTCAACACAAGAAGGGTAAGATAATGAATTCACAGCTGAGAAAAGGAGGGATATCAGGGATTCTAGATAAGATATCACATGCAACTCGTGAGGAGAGCTAAGGCGTATCATGAATTAGATGGTATGAGGCTCAATTCATTTAACTAGTAGTGAGATCTAAATCTGTCAGTGAGGATTTATTGTTGCAGAATAGGTTGATCAGATGGTGGAGCAAAGATATTTGTGTCGAAAGTCTTCTTAATTATGTAGTTTTAGGCGGCGTGACCTACTTGTGATAGTAGCGGTACAAAGTGATGCTCAAGTGTAATGTGTTTCAAGAACATCAATGGTAAGTCAAAAAAATGTTTCAGAATATGGAGCATGAGTGACTTCAAGGGTTTGCGGTTGATTCAAGGAGAATTATGTGGTAGCAATTTCTGTTAACAACATGAAGGGTGAACCAAATTTGTGTCGAAAGTATGTCCGGTAGTGATGGTTGGATGGCGGGTCCTGTTCGGAGTAACAGCGGTACAAGAAGATGTTCAAGGCTGCCATGTTTAAGCAAGAGAAATAGTTGAATCAAGGATTGTTCTTGTGTGGAGCATGTATGATTTTGAGGTAGCTGCACATAATTCCGGTAATTTGGTTCAAGGCTCAGTGCACATTAGTGGAATCAAAAAGCCAACGAGGAAATCAACTTGGAGAAGGATGTTCAGGTTTTTGTTCAAGGACTTGAACAGGTTCGTGATTTTGACAGCAAGGGTGTATTGTTGATAAGTTCACGAGGAGAAACAATATATGAAGTAACACGACGTTAATGAGGAGTTGAGTTTGACATTTGGAGTGTAGCAGCTGGATTCGCAACTCAAGATAATAGCTGAAGGTGATGAAAATTCAGAATGGCAATGGGATTGTCACATACCCTTCATCAAGCGTGATGTCTAATTTCAGTCATGGGGTTAAGTGGATTTAAGTGTTTAATCTACTTAAGCGGTTGTGGTGTATAAGTGTAAGCTTATGCAGGTTTCAAGAAGATCATAAAGGGACTTCAAGCTTGGCTCAAGATGGAGCTGAGAGAAGTGAGAAGAGATAAGAAAAGACAGGGAGATACATAAGATGAGCAGGTTTGCTCAAGCATCAGGAGGTGTCAGCACAAAGGAAGGGTTATGGACTTGGACCAAACAGGTGGAGTTTTGTGAGGTTCGGTCAAGCCCATCAGATATGTTCAATATTGGGCCGACTTGTCACAAGTTACGCGCAAACAACATAATGGACTTAATCGTTGAAGCTCATTAGGTCAAGTGATGATACAAAGAAGGAGAGAACACGACAGGGATCTCTAAGCGAGGCAAAAGCTAAGTCTCTCATAGGCATGAGCCTCAAGCATCCAGAAGTGCTTCCATGGCGTCTCTTGAAAAAATAGAGTAAGCTAGACATAGATATGATGTTCTAGGCTTAGTTTTTAGCCATGTATTCTCTTGTATACCTCTTGTATACTCTTTAGGGTTTGTATACCCATGACAGAGAGAGAGTAATGATCTGGTAAACCACATCGGAGGTGTTTTCCGATACTTCATAGTGGAGGTTTTGGATCATGGATCCACCCCAGATGTAGTGGTGCAGCCGTGAACTGTGTGAAAAATTCTTGAGTTATGAACAAAGATTGAACCAATGGAAAAGATCAAGGGACCTGGGATTAGGAGCGAACGATACCATAGCTTCGAATCCCTTAACAAAGTCTTGTTAGAGATGCGATTGAACTCTAGAGAACAACGTTCAAGAATCGGTAGGCGGTAACTAACCTAGAGAACTAGCAACTATATGGATTATTCGAGGCCTATGCATTAATAAATTATTATATTATTATATTTATATTTTACATTTATATAAAATATTTTAGTTTTTGGGTTAAGTTATAGATTTATTTTGATGAATTATCAAAATTAGATATACAAAACAAAAGTAATTAGACAATTTGCGAATTTGTGAATTTCTACCAAGACTATTGCTTAATTTAATAGATTTAGACTAGTATAATTCGATTTAACCAATTTAAACAGATTTAGGAAAATTTAAACCGAGTCATATAAATCAGATTTTTAAAAAAAAAATCGGTTTAGCTTAGACCCAATTGCGGCCTAAACCGATTTTTAGAGCCATGGGGAGGAGTACCTGGGGTGACGAAAGGAGAATTATATTTCTGAAATTTTCCAACGTCTTTTGCTAAAAAACGTTAAGATCTTTGTGTCTACCTTGCAGAGTAACAAAAACTGAGCCTGTGAAGAAACGTTAAGATCTTTGTGTCTACCTTGCAGAGTTTGTAAAAGAAAGTCTGTCGGAGATCAGGATCATCAGTGAGTGTAAGCTGATGAATAACCTGTGTTCTCTTTAACTTCTCTAAGAGCCAAAGTCCTGAGTTAAACAAAGAGTTTGTACTGTACAGGTAACCCAAGTGAGGACCCGAAAGCGATAGATATGTGTGTAGATACTTCCTGAATGGTTCCATCAAACCATCTGAAACAGCAAAAAAAAAGCGAAGATGAAACAAAACTAAAAGATGAATCACTCAAAATCAACAAGATTTTCTAAGAATATTTACCAGCGATTGCTGTTCTGATGATGACGTTACCAATAGAATGCCCAACAAAACTCAACTTACCAAGATTTTATGATGTTTACGGATGAAACTCAATATCTCAGCCCATCAAACCATTTAAACCCAACATTTAGCTTTTCTTGTGTTGAGTCCCTTAGTAAATTTCTGAGAGGTTAAGAGATGGTGAGTTCAAGTCATGAGTGTGCAAAATTGTTTCTATAAATTATCACATTTGTAATAAATTAAAACGGTCTATTTTTCTCTTTGCGGCCTTGTAAAATTCTGCACCGGCACTGAGCTAATATACAACAGTTTATAGTCCCACCAAAATTTGTACAAAATTCAACATCCTGTTCTGGAAAAATCAGCGGAACAGATCTTGAAATGACCACATTATGAATCTTGCAAAGATATCAGACTCCAAGAACTCTATGTGGGCAGCACGTCCGATGAACGAGTTCAGGTTACGTCCATACACAGTCATGTCGAAGTTAACATCGCAGCGCATGAAAACCCTTTGCTGATGCGGCGCTTCAGGTGCTGGTCCACGTAATTGGTCCATACAATTATTCAGCATTTCCAAGAATGCGATCCCCCTTTTTGTACTGTCGAATGAAGCTGGTTGGCACGATTCAATTCTTGCTGAGTGATATGGAACATAACCATCCTGCATTGTATAACAGTCACAAAACAAATAATGTTTCATTAGCTTCACAAGTCTCAAACTTCTTCACACAATCAACCTTAAAGAGGGAAGAGCAATGTTCAAGAAATAGGTAGGCGGTAACTAAACCTAGAAAACTAGCAACTATACGGCTGAGGCCTAAGCGTTAACATTTATTATATTTGTATTTTACATTTATATAAACTATTTTAGTTTTTGGATTTAATTATAAAATTATTTTGATAAATTATAAAGCGAAAGAAATTAGATAAATTTGTGATTTAGTACCAAGATTATAGCTTAATTTAATAGATTTAGATAGATTTAAACCAATTTTAAACAATTTAAGACAGTTTTAACCAATTTGAGTCCTATAAATCAGATTCTTCAAAAAAACTCAGATTTTTAAAAAATCATTTCGACTAAGACCAAGTTGCTGCCTAGACCGATTCTTTAGAGCCATGGGGAAGAGTAAGGAGTACCTGGGGTGAGGACAGGAGAATTATATTTTTGAAATGTTCCAACGTCTTTTGCTGAAAAGGATTCAAAACCAAATATTAGAACAGAACAACAAAAATTGAACCTGCAGTGAAGAAAAGTTGAGATGTTTGTCTCTACCTTGCAGAGTTTGTAAAAGAAAGTCTGCCGGAGATCAGGATCATCAGTGAGTGTAAGCTGATGAATAACCTGTGTACTCTTCAACTTCTTTAAGAGCCAAAGTCCTGAGTTAAACAAAGAGTTTGTACTGTACAGATAACCCAAGTGTGGACCCGAAAGCGATAGATACGTATGTAGATACTTCCTGAATGGTTCCATCAAACCATCTGAAACATCAAAAAAAAAAAAAACAAAGATGAAACAAAACTAAAAAGATGAATCACTCAACATCAACGGGATTTCTAAAGAACATTTACCAGAGATTGCTGTTCTGATGATCACGTTACCAATAGAATGCCCAACAAAACTCAACTTGATGCTTTTCAAATGTCCTTGTCTCGCATACCTATCCTTCTTCCTCTTGAGGAAAGAAACAACCTCTTGCGCCAGCCTTTGTCCCATTTCTCTGAAATCGCCATGTGTTTTCTCCTCATTTGCCTCGGACATGAGAAACTCTATCTTCGGATCTATCATAAGCCACTGGTTCCGGACAAGCCTCAAGTCCAAGTGATGCCCCTACAGTAGAGAAAATATGAACAAAAACTCTATCAAGCAAGTGATAAACAGATGCTACTAGAGCTAAGATACTTGCCTGGAAACCATGAACGAAAACAACTATCTTTAGTTCACGAGCACTTTTCTGGGAGCTAGTAGCTTTTGTTTTCTCCCCATCATCATTGACCGCATTAAGCAAGCCGGAATCGAGCATATCCACATGTCTCAAGTAAGAGTTATCACTCAAAGTGCGTCTTGGTGCATTCAAGACACGTTCGATTATAATAATAGGAACTCGCATAGGATCCCCAAGTATATGCATGTCTTGTATTGACCGGTTGTTAATCTGCACCACACAAAAAAAAAAATGCATTGACACATCAAAATCAACAGCTTGTGATGCCAAGAGGGGACAGAGAGCACAGAACAAACCCTCATTTGCGCGATGCTTCGACGGTGAAGTTCAGCACGGTTAGCTGCAAGTTGTGCAGGCTGCATCAAAGCAAAACTTGGATGAGCCAAAAAAATTGGTAAAATAGAAACAGAAGACTAAAACTCACATCAGTCAATTTCAAGACACTTGAGGCTCTTTTGTGTGCACTGTGGTTTATGATATCACTCATTCCACTGTTTATAAAATGATGTGGCATTTCAACCTTAGAGTACACCATCCATATCGACCATTCAGCTCTACGATCTTTTCTCCAAACATCACGAAGATATTCCAGTATTTTTGTGTTATTATCCCTATAAAAGCCAAGAATGTTGATCTTAGCTTTTAGAGAAAGATCTTAAATCATTAAAGTCCAAAAGAAATTACCGGTGAAATCCAAGAAACGTGTTCCAAAGATAATGAAGCTGGGTGCCAAGTAAGTGGAATAAACGAGTTAGATGATCCTTGGAGAGTTCATGAAGCCAGTCATCACTTGTTAGATCAAATGTAATCTGCAGCTTCTGTACCAAAGAATGGACAATAATTAAAAAGAAGCAGAAAAATATAGTCAGATAAAAAAAAATAGTTGGCATCAAAAATAAAAGCAAGGACCTCAAGAGGACTGTTTTGTTCCTTGCCTTGTCCTGAACCGGGAACTGCTGATTGAGATAAAGGAACATTGTTCATATCTGATACAAAGTCAGACAAATCAATTGATTTTCCAATTGCCTCGCCAAGTCTTGTCATTTCCTCGAGTAGAATGTCGCGTGCTCCAAGTAATGCTTTAACGAATGACACCATTTTCTTGTCAGCAGAAGCAAGCAGACCAAGTGCCTAGTCAATTAACAAAAGTGTTTGCAACCAAATCAACAAGAAGTTTTCAAAATCTAGACAAAACAAACGACTGAAACAGTAATGAATCATAAGGACATACTTTCTTGAAAGATTGAGCACTGCTGCCACTGACACTTTTACTGTTACTCACCACCCTGCTTCAAAACACGTTGAGATATGAACTAACATAAATATAAAGTTATGTAGAATCCAAACATTTTTAGGTTTTCGGATAAATTTTAGGTACATTTTTTGGATTTTAAGTATATTAGGTTTTTTCGGGTTTTAAATTTTTTTTTAAAAAAATTTTCATACATTTTGGGTTTTTGGTATATTTTTCAGTTTTTCGGGTAAATTTAAGGATGGTTGACCAAAACATCATTTTGGTCAAAATTGATTTCGGTTTGAATTTGATATTTCAGATAGTTTATTTGAAATAAAATGTTAGTTTAAGATGAAATCATCACGATAACAAAGTTCATGTATAAAAAAGCACGAAGGAAATTGTTTGAGGTTGGAACTGATCATTTTCCCGATATTAAGTTATGTAAAATGCAAAAAGAAATTCTTTTTGACAAACCTTGAAAGACTTGCAGGTCGTCTATAAGCAGCAGATTTCAATACACTGATGTGGACACTCACATCGACAAGAACCGCATGGAGTGTGTCAAAATGCACAGGACAGTATGAATGCACGCCTGTAAGAGCCTTGGGTGGAATACGAAACTCATGAATCGCAGCAGGCAAAGCTTCTAATTGCCTCGTTGATGAATTATCCATAGCTGGAGCATACATGAGCTCAAATTTCAATATAGCAGCAGATGTAGCCGACCCCTGCGTACCAAAGATTCATTTCTCATAAGAAACTCATTCTAACAAAACATATCTTTCGAAGTTGTTAGGATGTGTAATGAGTAGAGATTGCTTACGTCATATTTTTGAAGTGGCAAAGTGAATGAGATCATCATACACAGACGAACGTCCTGCCTTGCGTATTTGATTTGGAAAGGCTGTGTGAAGAAACTATTGTCTTTATCATCTATCCTCCACACTCCATTAGAGCCTGATTCCAGAGCTGTAACAAAACCAAACCAATTCTCTCTGTCTAATTTATACTCAGAATAGACTCACACGAACGCAACAAGAAAGAAACTAGACAAGATCATAAGAAAGCTATATATATAGTACCTTCATACTGAACGACTCGTGAAGGAATACCACGAGTTAGGTTATCACCATCTTCCCATCTCATGGTGATTTTTATTTGATACCATCTGATGAAATAAATGAATCAGAAATTTTTTCTATAAAAAATGTTGAAGTAGAAACCTCAGTAAAGGCAAAGAAATGTCACATACCCTTGTTGGAAAAGATCAAGGTTATGAAACCTGTGGATATAAATGGCAACTTCTTGAACCGTGTCAACCATTAGTACTGGCTTAACCCTATTATCTATGTAAGGTTTAGCGTCAAGTGTCTTTGCTCGCCTACTTCTTCTGCTCAATCCAAATAGCCATCCAAGATGGCGTAACATATGTGAAATATAAAAACGCACATCACTTTTTCTAATATCTTGGAATGTGTGTTTTCTCAAGACCATCCAACGATTTTGAATCAGCTCTTCGAGCTACTCAGCGACTAGGACCTGCAACAAAAGTGATTATTCAGAATCATTTCCCAATTCTCAGTTCAGTTATTCGAAATAAATGTGATCATCTCATATAAAAAGCAAACGAGGTAACATCTTTCTCTAAATAATGAATAGAAGAAAGTTTTGGTTTCATTTAATAGTCTTCATCTAAGCTAGTGGAATTGCAACGAACAAAAAACCATACCAATAATACCAAATCTGTGCATAAAAGAAAAACATTTTTGTAAATAAAATCAATATCAGAGAGAAACCCAGAGAACAAAAAAAAAAAAAACTAATAAAGACGGAAACTTGATCGAGACCCATCATTTGTCAGAGCTTATATAACATCTTAACGCAATCACAGAGAAGAAACAGAACCTGTAAGTCTTCTCAGATCAAGATCTGACGATTCCCAGAACACGATTTGCTAGGTCTCTGTTTTCACTAGCGTATGGGGAAGAAATGGAGAAAAGGATCTGGGAAAGCTACAAACGTTAGTACAGGAGCAGCATTTTGTTCGAGCAATTTGAGGATTTTAATTATTTCTTTTTTAAAAAAGAAATGCTGTGGTCGGATGTTTTTGATTAAAGTTGTCGGGTAAGAAGGATGAATGTTCTGTTCATACGAGAGAGGAGAGACCATCATCGCGATCCACGCCGTGTCCTTCTTTTCGATTCGTACAGTGAAGATTCTGACCCGGTATGTTCCGGGTTACTTGACTATTTAGGTATGGGCTTTGGTTTATCTTAGTGGGCTGCTAAATATTATGGGATCTGGCACGTTAAATTTCGGATTCCTTCACCAAGTTAGTTTTGTTAGGCTTCGTGGCCGACAAACTTATGGCCTAACCATATGGGTCGAATTCGAGACCTAACTCTTTAAATTCAAGAATTAGGTGCGCTAGTTCTGGTTCTGGTTTCGGTTCAGATTATATCTTTTAAATTCTGGATATTTTGATAGGTTTTTTTTTTTTTGAATAACTTGGGGAGTCATGCCCAACCGATTAATCCAACGAATATTTTGATAGGTTTTACTCGAGTATCCATAATTATTTGCAAATAAAAACAAACTATTCAACTATATACGACTAGTATTTTGATAGGTTTTACTCGAGTATTTTTTATTTTTTCGGTCAGGTTTTGTATGGTTCGGTTTTTATTCAAATACTCGTCCGATATAGTTTAATTGTTTTTATTTGCAAATAACTATGGATACAGTTCAGTTATTGTATCTAAATTATTCAAAACATCCAAACTACTAAAATAACCAGATATTAATTAATATATTCCGGTTTATAATTATAATTTATGATACTTGAATTATTACAAATATTAATATAGCTAATAGTTTTTGAATATATATTTATTTTATTTTATTTTTTTTGAATATATGTTTATATTTTGGATAATCATTTGATTCTTATGTCAGATCGAGTTTAGTACCAAAATTTTAGGTATAGCAGTTTGGGGTATTTATATCAGTTTCCTTTTGATTCTTTGGGTCTCGATATTTTCGTGACACTTATCTAAGAAAATAACAATGCCGTTTGCTTTTGTTATTTAAATACTATAGTTTTGCGTAAAAAAAAATTCTTTGAACATTTAGTTTATAAATCAAGAACTTAGAAATTCTGTGATTTAACTACAGCTGAACATGTGATTTTTCCATTCAACGACTAAACAAAGCATAAGACATCGGATGTCCAAAAAAAAAAAAGCATAAGACATCGTAGGAGTAGATATTTACAAGACTTTACA
The DNA here is from genome assembly GCF_000695525.1 of Brassica oleracea var. oleracea. NCBI lineage: Eukaryota > Viridiplantae > Streptophyta > Magnoliopsida > Brassicales > Brassicaceae > Brassica > Brassica oleracea. The sequence goes on along the minus strand of NC_027756.1, from coordinate 15,407,711 downwards.
CCGAAAAAAACTAACAAATGCACTCATGTTTATTTTTTTGTTTGCCCTATCTGTACAAAAATCAAGATATCTTTAGAACTATCATGAGATGTCGATAACATTCTTATGTCGATAACATTCTTAGGAAAATATTGAAGAAAATAAAGCGTAAAGTTTTAAAATTGGTATATCGGCCTTTTTATCGGCTTTGCCAAGTCGATAAACCCTCGTTTGATACTGGCATTTTTTGACGGCATCTTCAAAGCCAAAAATTAGATGTACCCATGTCCAAACTAAAAAAAAAATTCTGTTTTATCCTAAAAGTATCTATGAAATCAATATGTAATAGTATATAATTAAATTGTGCATATATGGACCATTGTAGATTCCTTCACAATTGTAGGCTAACGCATAAACCCATTGAAGAACAAAGTTGTTAGAAAGAGACACATCTTTTTGTAAAGCTAAATGGAATAGATAGTTAGCATCACGAGTGGCATCTTCATTTATTTCTTGAGCTTTGTTTAGCAATACAAAGTCTTAATGTTCTTTTCAAACTCAGAATCTAAACATCATGATTATTATTGAACCATGAATATTTGAAATCTTGGATAGAAAGACATTGTATCATTTTTTTTGTAAAATGTTAAATTTTATACTAATTTTTATTTATAACAAAAGATTACATGAAAAGTAAGTAGCAGACTTCTTATTCTGAACTCTATGGCTGAGCCATTCTCTTGTAACTTTTCTAGCAGTATTTAATAGCAAACCTTTTGTAAAAAAAAAAGTAGCAAAAAGACAAATAAACTACTAAAAACCACAAATGAAATCTAAGATTATCGTAAAACTCCTATATCGTAAATTGCAATATCATAAGCTATCCGCCTGATCATTTGCAAAAGAATGGAACAAACATGCATTAAATTTGTCGCAAGTTACTGATATATCCAAGAGAAGCTCTCAGATAGTTAAAACAAATTAACGACGCCTACAGCTTCTTCATTGACATACTGCACCTTCGATCCATAAAATATACAGACAAGACAACCATATTCAATTATATTATAAATACCCACCGTTAGGCCTGCGATGGATCGGATATCCGGACAATTTTAAGGTATACGGATCCGGATCCTTGTCCGGCGGATCCATAATTTTACTATCCTTATCCGGATCCGGGGTTCTCGGATATCCGGGTGTCGGATATCCTCCTAAAAATTGTAATATCCGGCGGATATCCGGATCCGGATTCGGCCCCTCCGGATATCCGGATTTTCGGATCGGATCCGGATCGAATCCGGATCTCGGATAAAAGTCCCAGGCCTACCCACCGTCGACTTTGAAAATTAAAAATAACTACGCGATAGTGGTTTATTAGTAGAGAAATTGGCAAATATAACCATGAAAAAATATTAATTAGGTAGTTTACAAAAAAAAAAATATATATTAATTAGACAAATGACCACAGCAACTAAATGGCTAGGATATGCAATATATATCATGTATTAATTGCAATTATACCCTTCTCTATAAGCATATGTAGTGGCTTTGTTTTTCCTTTATTTTCTTTTTATTTTGTTGTAAAATGTTTTTCCCTCTAATCTTATTTATTTTTTAGCTTCTTTAAAAACAATTATTCAGATTTATAAAATACTCACAAAAATATATTTTTTTTTTCTATTTATGATGTGTTTCAAATTTTTTTAAATATATATATATATATATATATATATTTGATATATTATGTTAGAGTATATAGATTAAATAATTTATATGAATTGATTTGTCTAGAGTTTTAACTCTCCTTGAACAACTAATATGTAATTGGTTATAAAATATTGTAAGTACTATATACTATTCTATTTTAGTCATACAATATAATTTTTTACAGTACTTTTTCTATTTCATATTTCTCCATTTTCTTCTTCTCTTCGTTCTTTTTTATTTTTCTCATTCTTCTTGCCTTTTTTTTTTCCTCTTCTCTTCATCATCTTTCTCTGTCTCTTTTTGTTTTGTTTACAGTGTAATATGTTTTGGTCTTTATTGTGTTCCATGGGTTGGGTGTTTTCATTTTGCTTGGGTTGACTATTATAGTTAATAAGACAATTATGTTTACTAATATGCTACTTGTACAAATTGATTATTATATACTATTTGTCAAACACATATAGTATAGTATAGTTTTTATGATTTATATTACAATTATTATTCTCTTATGTCAACTTCCCAATTATTCAAATCTATCTTTTACATGGCGAATAAAGGCGGCTCCGGTAAGTAAAGAGAATTTCTAAAATAAAGCGTCGAAAAAGACGAAATTATAGCAAAAATGTATGAATATAATAGTCTATACTACATATTGAACAAATATAGTATAGTAAAATTTAGACAACGCATTTGCCAAACCTTCACATGCAGAAAATTAGAAAGTGATATGTTTTCATGCCAAATTATCACATCAAACCTCCTACTTTATTACATGGTTATTTGTCTAATATTTTTCTCAATATAGTTATCCTACCAATTCATTCTTATTAGTATGATAACTTTGGATTTTAAAGCAACATTGACTCAAAGGCACCCTAACTATATTCCATCATGTCACGTAGATATGAATCTATTGTTTACAACTCATTTAAATATCTAGAAAAAAGTCCATCCATGTAATGAACTTCTTATTAGATATTAGTCTAGATTTTTTATATCCCCGAAATACCCCAAATTAATTAAAACATCTTTAGAAAAATATTAAGTTGAGTTGACCTTCTCAAATCTGCAACCAACAACCTAAACCACTTCGCATGGCTCAAACAAAGATGAAAAAGGACGTTTATGAGTGGCAAAAACGTTCACTGGAAAGTCCACCACCGCGTCAGCAAACCAGCACTATTACATCCAGTCATCTATCTTAAATGGCCAGCCGTCAAAAGAACAAACTGATGAAGGCGAAGTGGAACCACCACCGAGGGAAACACCAGAGAGGAACCGGAGCAGAAGACCACTACAGCTCACACCACGACCTGAGCAAGGAGGAACAAATACATATATATTTAAATATATATAACTTTTCTTATTTTTAATCAAAAGTTTAGACAAAGTTTTATAAATTTCCATAGATTTCAGTTAAAATATAATATGTTTATTATTTTTTTACTTTAAATTAAAACTTTTTTATTTTTTTTTGTTTAGAATTACTTATTGATTTAGATTTTAGTCCAAATTAATATAAACAGTACAAATCATATGAATTAAATGTATTAATAAAGAATAGTATAAATTATTTAATGTTTTAACAAGAATTATAATAATAAAATATATGTTTTTGTTTATATATATGTGAATAATTATTAAATGACATTTAAAACTAAAATACAATAGAAGGAGTCATATCTATCATTTATCTTACTTTTAATGATAATCAGTTTTTTTTTCTTTTTTCGAATTACTTATTGTTTTAAATTTTTATCCAGAACTAAAATAACCATTTTAATCATAATATTTTATTCTATTAGTAAAGGATAGTATAAAATCATTTAATGTATTAATAAGAATTATATCAAAACATATGTTTTAGTGTTTACATATATGTGAACTGTGGCTGTGTCATAGTTTAATGATAAATAAACAATTTTTTCATATAAAGAAGATTAAGGATTTGAATAACAACATGTGAAATAACTGCAGAAAAATTGTGGTGTCGCCCTAGTAATAACAAAACTATATATATATATATATATATATATAGGTATTTGTAGAGATTCTAGTTACTATTAATAGCGGTACGGTGTGATTTGTATACATGTGAAGTCTAAATATTGAAGTAATATGTTTTTATCTCAAACATTTCATTTATTTAAAACATAAACAATAATAATAACTGTTAAAGTAATAAAATGTAATTTTTTTTATAATACTACGGGAACAAAAAACAAGATAATCAAAAAGTTCAAAAGTAGTGTTCTATTGATTTTAAGAGTATAAGTACAACATATTTTAGTATATAAAGCTTAGTTTTGTTTGCCCGTCTCTTAGTCGAATTTTTTTCAAGTCGGATCCTCTCTTCTAGAATTTTAAAGGATCTTTTATATGTAATTTTAGGCGAGATTTAGCTAGGTTTGATTATATCACTACAAGAAAAATGGCCGTTCTTAGCGTAAGAAAACAGCTATTATATGCCTTTGTTAGCGTTATTGAAACCGCTATGTCTGCCCCAGCTATCTTAGGTCCTCCCTATACGATAGCAGTTTTCTAAAAGCTATTATATTTGAGACATATTATAGCGTTGTTTTTAACTTGCTATGGTATGTTCTATCATAGCGATCTATCAATGCTATATCTATTATCGATTATGTACTATTAGAAACTGTTCCTAAAAACATGTTTTGCTGCAAATTAGATTTACATAAAAATTAATATTCAATTAATATTTCATTAATAAAACCAAAATGTACTTACATACCACAAACATGTATACATTTTCATCAAACCTTACACGGACATCATTACAAAATCAGAACTACAAATAAAAAGGACTATAGAAAACATGGGAACTAAATCAAAACCTTGAGTTCTCATTTTTCCTTCTTGGCCTTAGCCTGTATCTCTCAGAGAAAGTGTAGGGAATACACCTTAACAATATCCGAGTTGGTATTCCAAGAACCTGTAAAAAACAATCAAAAGGGTTCAGCTGTCTGACCTTTTGAATTAAGAATGGATCATACGTTCACTTCATTGTCTTTAAATTTAAGAGATGTATGCTTACTTCTTTATAACATACAAGACAAATCTGCTATAGCTAGAGAACCGTGGATATACTTCTATAATTGAGACTTTAAGTTTCTATTGCAAAGAGTTAAAACGAGAAATAAGAATACCTGCAATTGGAAGCAATAGAGTGGATATCTCAGCCTCAACATAAGCTGCATCATCAACAAAGAAGAGAAACATATTGAGGTGAATATCTCAGCATCAACATAAGTAGACAATTGAAGTTACAGCAAGTACCCAGTATCATATCACATAGAGAAACGATTAGAACACCTAATAGAGACGAAGCAAGCATAGATATGCATCCAGGCTAAACGTTTGTGACGTAACCTGAAATCATAAGGAAACCATCAGTACTGATCAGCAACCCTGGAAGTAAAAGAAATCAATGGATCAGCACTGCAATTATACCAAATAAACAATGAAGATGAAATGCTCCAATGTCTGAAACTCTGCACTCGTACGTGACGACATTAGCCACCAGGCAGCAAAAGTGCAAAAGTGAAGACATTAGCAACCAAAAAACAGTTAGTTTTCTTTATGTATAATCAAAGTGAGATACTGGAAAGACAAAAAAAAAAGAAGCAACTGTACACTCAGTGAGCTTATACATAAAGTTGTCACCTTGAAGACATGAGATGTTATTGGTCTTCACTCTTCTCCCAACTTAACGAATCAACTGTATATTCCACTGCCAACCCGCCATTGTTTTCCAGCGAAAAGCTTATCAGCTTCTGTACGCAACTGATATGAATTAGTGAGAAAGAAAGAAAAAGAGACAGTCATGAGAGGCACAACCTCTGTACACCAACAATGAAAAAGACAGACACAACCAAAAAAGAATTTAAGGGAGGAATGAATGTTCACATACTGGTTCAAAAGCCGTAATCATCTTCGAATAGTGCGTTTATTTATTTGATTTGGCTGAGATTGCATAGAGTTTTAAAACGAAAGCCTTTTACCAGACAGATATTCAGGGGATTGTCAAGGTACTTCCACGCCAACTTCTTCACCCAAGAAGGCATAGTTTCTGAGAAAAGCATGCTTTGTCTCTTCTGTGGGAGATTCTCAAGAATCGACTTCACAGCCTCCTCAAACCCAACAGCAAGCATCTGGTCACCTAACAACAAAAGAACCTGAAAAGTTAACAACAAAAGAACAAAGGGAGCTGTAAAGTTAACAACAAAACAACCTGAAAGCAGAGTAGTCTCCATCTTGTTCTGTGAGGCGTTTGATAATAAGGATACAGAAAGCTAAAGTATTTCCAGTTCATTTCTTTGCACGAGCTATGATGTCTTGTCCTTGCAGTGCATGAACCAACACAGCCCTTTTCAGATAACACAAAACAGTATGTCAATACATATAAAAGATAAGTCTTTAACAGCTTTCAGATTGGAAGGAAAAAGTCTTTTAACCTGAATGGGGAAGAGGTGAGTGATACCACGCTTCTCTGGAGACTCACCGACACGCTGAGGCAAACCGAGTTATGGTATATTGAGTTCTAGTCTTCAGCATTCTGGGACCAACTCCATCTTCTGTCTTCTCTTCTCGCTCGACTTAAGCTCCGGAACAAGCGGCGATAGAGCTCGAACACCGCGGATCTATGAAGCAGAGCCAAAAACAGCGGAGACAAAGCAAGACCCGACCCAACCCAAGCTCTGGTAATCGTAGACGAAGCAAGACACGACCCAAGCTCTGTCTCCTCTCTATCTCTGTTTCGTCTCGTCTCTTCTCTCTTCTGTCTCAGACTCAGGCCCTAGGAAAGAAAGGAAATTGACAACGCATAGGTATGTCTACCTTCGATTCGATTACTGTTTACAGATCACGAAATCGAGCTTCAAGGTGTCGACGGAGAGTTTACTCGGTGGGAGATAGGGTGCGGTGACGAGATTAGGGTTTGTTCCCAAGAGAGATTTCTGTTGGGGACTCTAATTTTTTTTTCCACCTTCTGTGTGAATACTATTTTTTTTTTGCATTATGTAGCCTAAGTGTTACAATAAAGAGGGAAACAATTTAGTATTTCGCGGTTCTCGAAATTTCACTGAGTATAAGCGGCACACGTATTTTTCTATTCCCGCGTTCTAATTTTTCACGAAAGCATTAAGTTAGTGCTATGAATATGTTCCGGAATCAAAAAAATTATCTATCATAGCAGTTTGAAAATCAGCGCTATCCCGGTGTGCTATCAATACCATTTTTTCTTGTAGTGTATCTTGAAATGAGAACCAAGGGAAGATAACATGGATGCGTGTTACACGTGCGTGTCCTTCGGTTCCCACTTTCTCTTTGCTGATGATAGTCTTTTCTTCTGTAAGACGGAACCTCGTGAATATGAATAAGTAATGAAAGTAGTCAGGACATATGGACAAATATCAGGCCAGTATATCAACTTTGAGAAATCCTCCTTACTCTTTGGTAAGAGGAATGGTGCAAACGTTAGACATCAACTAAAAGATAGACTTGTGATCCATACTGAAGGAGGAATGTGATCCTACTTAGGAATTCCTGAAGATATTAGTAGTTCAAAGATAAATTAATGAACAGAGTGAATGGATGGACCACTAGATTGCTATCGAAAGGAGAAAAAGAAGTCTTAATCAACTCTACCTTGCTAGCTCTTCCGACATTCGTTATGTCTATCTTTTTGCTCCCGCTTGAGATATGTGATAATCTCGCAAGCGCCATCGCAAAATTCTGGTGGAGCTCCAATCTTCCTAGGAGGAGAATTCACTGGGCAAAATGGGAAAAACTCTGTTTACCAAGAGAAGAGGGCGGGATTGGTTTCCGCATGATTCACGAGTTCAACCTGGCTCTCTAGTGGCGAGAGTTTTGAGAGGGGAATATTACAGAATGAGTTCGCCTTTACGAATAAATTCAGTACACAACCCATCATATGTGTGGACTAATATTTCAGCGTCACAAAAACCATTGCTTTTGGGAATTAGACAGAAAATTCATCATGAATATGAGGTAAAGGTGTGGGAGAACCCTTGGATTCCTACTACACCGGTCGGCTAGGCCGGCTTGATCTTATGCCCATATTTTGCACCTGAACATGAGAGTCAGTGACTTTATTATTGGAGCCTGAAGGGAATGGGATGTTGCATTATTAGAGAACTATGTCTCCCCTGATGATATACCTCTTATAAGAAATTTAGCCATAAGCTCAACTCATCTACGTGATTCTTTTTGCTGGAAATTTATTAAGAATGGTTAGTACACAGTTAAATCTGGATATTGGGTAGCTCGGAACCTAATGAGGGCTGATGAAGAAATGGAGGTCCTGGAGCCCAGTATAGCCAAACTTCAAGCCTTTGTTTAGAAAGTAAAAACACCTCAAAAGATATTGTCATCTTATGTGACAACTCCTAACAAGACATGTGGCTGTAACGAGAAATTTGACACGCCGTAATATGAGATGCGATAATTATTTCCCAAGATGTGGGGAGCCGAAAGAAACACTTACTCATGCTATATTTGAATTTCCTTCAGCCTTGCAAGTATGGTCTCTATTGACTACACCATCTAGTCCTGATATATTTCCGCTATCAAGCATTTATGCAAATATGGATTACCTCTTCTGGAGGAAGAATAGATTCATTGAACCAGAACTGGACATAGAATGATAATCTGGTATATTTGAAAGGCTCAGAATGATAAACTTTTTAGCTAGGGGGATCGACAGGAATCCTATGGAGTTAGTCTGATATGCAGAAAGTGAGTGTCATGCCTGGTTTAATGCGAATGAGATGGTACCTCCCATTTTACAGGACCATAGTAGTGAGGAATCCCAAAGATCTGTATGGTGGATGGTTCGTGGACTTCCACAGATCAGTTCAGTGGTTGCGGTTGTGTATGGAATGATAGCTTGGGAAAGATTTAACTTATGGGGACGCGAAACTTAAGAAAGTGAGAAACTGCTTTACATTCAGAAATGGAAGCACTGCAATGGACAATGAATAGAATACTACAACATTTGTCTTGTTAGAGCTTTGGGACAGATTGTAAGGATCTGATCACTATGATAAAGGAGTCTCACGCTTGGTCAAGTTTTGCAACTGAATTGTAGGCAGTAAAAACACTAAAGATATGTTTTACGGACTTCAAGATATGTCATATTCCAAGGCCACAAAATGGAATTTCGGACTCGTTAGCCAAGATTGCAAGATTTTTTTATAGAGCTCTTTACTACATTGGTTGTTCTATTCTGGTCTAGTTACCCAAACCATGCACCTCAAGTTTGAGCAATATAATAGTCGTTCGTTGTATAAAAAAAAGAAGATTATATCTTTAAATATGGAAAAAAATTCTTTTTATTTAGAAGTTTATTTTTTTTTAGTGTGGAAGTAAAAAGAATATGTGAACTGTAAGTCGGAAGCCAAAAGCATGAGAATGGCACTCTGTCTTATTAAAGAGGATCAGCTTCTAAATTAGCTATCTCCGATTATAACATTTTTAATTTTTATCAGAGTAAGAAGGTATTTTAAAATACATTTGGTAACATATCAACCTTTTTTTCCGTAAATTGATTTATATTAAACATTCGGTGGAATACAACAAGAGCCGGCGGAATATGTTGATATCCCCGGAAACAACAGTCCACAGGAGGGACACTAAAAGCCATACAAAGGCACCAAAGACTACACTGAAACATAACTTAAGACAAAAGCAAATTCCTACAACTAGATCTTCCTACAATCCTTTATCAAAACCATAGATAGCATAGCCAAGGTCTAAAACAACCAGAGGTCTAACAAGAGACCACAGTCAACCAAGCGGGCAAGCGGCGAGGACTTAATAGAACCGAAAATCACCTGAACCTCATGTCCACGATGAAAAGCCAGAACCACGCCGAATAGCACCCCACACACACCGACCCAGAAACATGGGTCCAAGACCCGAAACACCTGGGACCAACCCTCCTACGAAACCGCAACTTCCTCCGATTGAACCAAAACCTCAATCTTATTATACTGCTTCAAACATTCAAGAAGAAGCCACCGAGGAATTAAGAGATCAGCGAACCAACCAGGGACAGGACGAACTCTTATTATAAGCTGCAGCGAGGACTCCATCTGGAAATGGAGAGGTGACACCAACCAACTTCTTCACAACAAAGATGCTAAACCTGTTCTGCTCACAGACTCGCTAAAACGCCACTGCCGTACCAATTCCAATGTAGAAAAAGACTAGAGCGAGCAATCTATAAGCCAACCAAGGATTAGAGAATACATCCTCTCCGTTGAGTGGATAAGTAGAGAAAGAAAAGGAGAGGAGCCAAGATGGAGAGGAGCATCTAACAGAATAACTTCCAAACACCGTATGGAAAGAAATGCAGGTCCAAGAGTCAGCAAAGAAGTCCGTTCAACAACGGACGAAAACTATCCAGAGCACATCTGAACCTTTGAGACCCAACGATTCAGCACCACCACACGAAAGAGATGCTTGCCACACGCTTCCACTCGTCTCCAGGCCAAAGAACTAATCAACCCCGGAACAAGGAGGATCTAAAACGCAGGAGAGAGCAAGTGACATATAAGCGTAAAACAAGACACAAATCACCAGATCGAAATTACTCTCATATAGAGCCCCTCCCTTCCGACTCCTTGCAGCATCTCGCTTTTACTCCAGCGACTTGACAGACAGTGTCTCACCGTTGTAGATCCACAAGAGAATCCATGGAAATCCAGAGTAGCTCGCATCTCGACATCGTGCGAAGAAGAAGAAAACCAGAGAAGGGTAAGAGAGAAACATACAACATAATAACAAGAATAGGAGGATGAGAGGTCTCTCACGGCGACGAATCAACGGATTCCGCCCCTCCTCCGAGCTTGAGTTGATGGCGGCTTACTAGGGTTTTGTTATCCCCTTTCTCTTTTCTCTCTTAACTTACAGATCAACCGTTTGCCCACTATCTTATTGATATCATTGCCACTTCAACAATTAATCGGTTATGTTTATTATTTAATTGACATGTGTCAGTTTGAGCATGTTACAACTGTTTAAAATAAATTTTGATAGAATTCAAAAATTTTAATGAGTTAACCAGTGTCTAGATATAACTGTAAACTTTAGGAACTGACTAGACAATATGCATAAGTCAGCTTTTTTTCCATAATATAAATTTATGCCACGTAAATGGTTATTATTTATCAAGAGATGCTCAGGGTCTGAACTGAGGTATGAACTGAGGGGAGAGAGTTTATAACAACTTTATCGAAGAATTTTAGTTTTAGGGTTCTAACAGTACATATATATGTATATATATAATATATATTTGTATGTAATTACGGAGTTTTAAACTTTACGGAAAACATAATCTAAAATATCTAAAATCAGATACTTTGGGTTACGTGTCCCGTAAAGTTTAGAACTCCACAATTACATACACATATATAATATATATATATATACTTTTAGAATCCCAAAACTAAACTCTCTCGTTGGAAATGCTCTTAACCAGCCATAAAATGAAACCGAGTTCGCCCTAAGTGAAACTCTCCCTGGTTCAGTCCCCAACGTGCCGCCTCCATGGATCTCTGCAACTTCAGCACGGTTGCGCAGCCTTCCCTCATATGAAGCAGCTAACCCTTATCATGGTTCCGTTGGTGATTTCGTCTTCTCTGTCGTGGTTCCGTCCTCCGCCACCTCCGTCGCAGTTCCGTCCTCCGCCACCTCCGTCGCAGTTCCGTCCTCCTCCCGACCCGTGCAGAACCGCCGCCTGAAGCTCTCTCTCCGCCAGAACCACCAGATCTTCCTGACGCACCTTTCAGTCTCGTGTTTCTTCTGCTCTTTGACACATCATGTGCCTTTTCTCAACCGGTTTCAAAAGCTCCAGATCTGGAATCTTGTTTGTTGAATATGGCTTTTGTGTTATGTGATGAGGTTGCTTCTCTTGTGTATGTTGGTGATACAAGCTTTGTCTCCAAATATTGGTATCCTGCAGATTGTAGTGTGGTTCTTTGCTGGTGTGATTTCATACATTCTACTCTCCCGTTGAGTATGATTGTCATTGTGTCTGTTGATTCAACAATGGGTTGGTCGATCCCCATCACCATCTCTATCTCTCTTCCTCGTCCATTTATCCAAGTTTTATCAGAAAGATTCTCTAAATTAATGTTGGATGATGAGTTGATATCTTTGGTTTGGTATTTTGGACTCTCTCGTGGTCCCTTTACTGCAGTATGCAGTTCTATCTTTGTGGTACTCAAGTCTTTTCAGTTGTGGCAGCTTAATGAATTGATGCATCACATATCTATTCATTGTCTGGTTTCCTCCGTTATGGAGTTTTTTCCTCTCCCAATTTCATCATCTAATTTATGTGGTTTTGTTGCAGGGAGTGTAATGTTGAAGATTAGAGATACTTCTAACACTGGAGTTCTAATCAAAGGCTTTGTAGCTATGTTGAAGATTGTTGATTGTGCACTTGTTGCTGCTTCAATCTTGGGAATTATATCACTGATTGTGGTCTCTAATTTCCAAGGCGTCGTCTTACTTTACAGCTCGATGGTCGTTGAGAGGACTTCTCGACGTCATTAGTTGTTTAAGCGTTTTGTATGCCCCTATCCTTCTATGTTGTATTTGCGTCTTTGTATTAGCTGTTTGTTTAGCCTATGTGGTTTTGTTTTCATGTTTCATGAACACATGGAGAATAAGAATCTATAAAATTTCAGTTTGACCAAAAAAAAAACAAGCCATAAAATAAGTTTTTGCCAGGCAAACGATTATCGGATATCCTCATGGTCTGAATTAAAGGAAGAGAGTTTAACCCGTCTTTCTTAAGGAATTACTCCTTCTATCAACAAGACCACATGAGTAGTATTTTGGAATCTTGATCTTTAGACAAAATTCTATTTTTTAATCACCACCTACCTCCACAGGAGTAATATCTCGGGATCTTGATCTTTAGACAAAAATCTATAGTTAATCACACACCAACCTCCTAACAAATCTTTACTCTTTGATTGTTGTCTAATTGTTATAGAATCTTTGGAAGAGAAATATTTTCTCATCTCTATAATAACCATCTTGACAATTTTATATGTAAAGATCATCTACGCAGACCAACTTCATCATAGATATAATGGATGTTGATACTGGTAAATGATATGTATGCAGATTTGAAACTCAACACAAAATATTTATAATTTTTTATAATAGTTTTATTTTAGATCTAAATTTCAGAGAGAAAAACTTAGTAAATTTAGACTATGATATGTTAAAACCTGAAATAAACACTTTTTATATTTTTAGATTGAATTAAATATATTGTTTATTTTCTTAACTACTTTGAATTTATTTACGAATCATTTTTATAAACCAATTTTATATTTTTTTTTTTCTGTCATCAACAATACAGATTCATATTGACTCTGTGAACCAAACCGGGTGATCTGCATCCATGTGAACGACGAAAGACGGCTGTTTTCTAGCATTGCGTGCTAGACTATCCGCCTTTGAATTTTGCGCCCGTGATACATAGATGATCTCTGATCGGATGAAACTCTCTTTCAGGGTCATGATATCTTCCAACTAAGTTGCATCAACTTTATATTAAAATAAATATAATAGACATTCAATCAATCAGTATCAAAGACTTACATGAACTGAAGTTTTGTTTTTCTCAAGTCAAAGTACTAAAGTATTATTTGAGTCGTGTTTGAACTACTCCGGTCGATAGGGTCTGGCTGATTATTTAGAAATGACGTGATATGACTGAAATGGGAATCCGAGAACTACTTTGGTGATATTTATAAACCAATTTGTAATGTTTATTTCATCATTTTATGACTATTTTTTACTTTTGTTTTTAGCTTTCCAGAAAGTCGGCAGTAAAGTTTCATTAAAAATACCGTCCTTTTATAACATTAACACCGTCCATTTTGCTCAGAATATTTTAATAACAATCGAATTTTCTGCATTTACGGTAATTTTTTTGTCTCTTAAAATACATTTTATAACTATATATTTCATCGGTTAGAAATTTTAATTTTAATGGGTTTCGACTATGAGAACAAGATTTTCTTAGGAAAAACTGACATGCATAAAGAATAATTCAAAGTTCTTTTTTCCTTGCTTAAAAGCATTGTAGGTTGATAATTTGGATTTTTTATGGGGCCAACTTTATGCCAAACTCGTTCACGTGTCTTTGAATTTGATAAACTATATTGTATTGTAAATAATATGAACCTTTCACGTATATTATAAGAGCTACTGAAATAGACATTGCACTAAAGAAAAGCAAGAATAAAATTCGTTTGGTCAATTACTTTACCATGTATTGCAATGCCAAAACTACTTTATATTTGCTTTAGCGATATCGCCAAATCTCTTCCTGGTAAATATATTTTTTGCTAAGAATGTTAATATCATGTTAATGATGTTCAGATTTACAAAAAGTTAATCTAAGTGCTACTCTACCTTGGCAAAAAGAAAGAAAAAAACAAGATAGAGCAATGTTTATGGACCTAATAAATTAGATAATCCAACTTGACAACAGAGAAAAAAATTTCTTCCTATCCCTCTTTGCTATGATTATAATCTTCACTTCTCTGTATATCCCACGCGCAATCACAGTTGGAGCGATAATGCAGCTGTTGTGATATACATTGTTTATCTGTTTTCAAAGATGGTAGATTGTCGACTGGACTGCTATCTTCTGGTAAATATATTCTGACGTGAGATTGATATCCCACACCTAAATTTATCTTCTTGAATTGTGTCTTCGATTCAGAGGATAATTAATGGTTTTATCATCTTATATATGTCTCCAAAATAAACGCAACCACTTTTCAAAAAAGATCACCACCACTTGTAATTAGTCAAGAGTTATTACCGTTGAGTCGTTGACAAATACATAGTGTTTATATATATATTATCAGTTCTTTTGGTAAATAATGCTGAAAATCATAAATCTTAACTATAGTTTCAATATCTCATTTAATACCAATAGCCAAAAAAATATTCATCATTTTATATTTTTTTTGGTCAAAAATATTCATCATTTAATAATCAAAGAAACTCTTGTGGCTTTGATCTATGTAGACTTAATATACCTACAGCTCTAAAAATGACAAATACAGATAACTAGAGATCAATCAACTTCAAAGACTTAGGGGGTAGATGATTGCAGGAGAATTAGGGGATATATTCAATTTAAAATATGAGGTGATTTGATTTTTAATGAAGTTTTACATGATTTTAAAGAATTGCAAAGAATAAAATGATTTTTGTTAAAACACTCTAGAATATCACCTAAAACCATGAGATTTGAGTTTTAATTTTTTTAACTAAGAAACTTCACCCAAACACTCTAAAATCACTTGAAAGCTTGAAAACTCCACAACTTAAAATATTTTCAATAACAGTGAATTTCAGAGTACTTTATAAAATATCAAGTTCAGTAACACTGGATTTTAAATGAGTTTTTAAAATTCATGTTTCAATAACAGTGGATTTGTCATTTTGATACAAATTACCTAAAACTTTCGATTGAATACACCCCCTTAGAGAATTTGGTGTGATTTTTGTTAAAACACTCTAGAATCTCATCTAAAACGGTGAGATTTGAATTTTTATTTTTATAACTAAAGAACTCCCCTCAAACACTCTAGAAACAATTAAAGTACTCTAAAATCTCCAACTTAAATTTTGTTTAATAACAATGGATTTCAGAGTGTTTTATGAAATGACAAGTTCAATAACATTGGATTTTAAAGTATTTTTTAAAATCCACGTATGAATAACAACAGATTTGTCATTAAAATCCACGTTTGAATAACAACGGATTTGTTATTTTAATACAAATCACTTAAAACTCTTAGATATATATCTTTGTTAATGTCTTATGAAGATTTTCATGACGTGGAACATTATTAAATGACTAACTGGAAAGGACATCGCTATCCGATAACTAAGTATGACAAACATTCTATCAATCATTAATATATGTTTTTCCCTGTAACCATCGTTTAAGCCGTCCAAGTTATACCATTTTTTCAACTGATTTAAGACATATTTTTTTTGTTTTTAGTACGTTGAATTGTTTATATGGCCAGAGTAGTTTCCGTATACAAGAAAATACTTCAAGAGTAGTTGTTGCACAAACAACAAGAAGCTGAAGAGAGCCTATATTCAGTTGTCCACTTTATCCTCACGATTACATGCAGCGGCTAGTTGTTGGCTTTTCTCTTTTTTTTGTTAAAGAAGTTGTTGGCTTTTCTCGCACACAAAAAAAAGAAAGGAAGAAGTATATATATTGTGTGCACTGGTGTATTAATGAAGATCGTGCCCGTCAAGAGGGAGCGACGATGTTGGAACTCTCTTTTGACAAAAATATAAAATTTGACTTTTGTTTTTACTTTTTCAGTGGCTATTCTGGTCAAACTGGTGGTCGTTATAGCAAGGATTAATCGTTCGTTAGAAAACTTGCAATGAGAAATGAAACAATGAAGTGGACAAGTTGAAAAGATTTAAAGACAAAGACAAGTCATTTCTCTTTGGCTCACATAGGGTGGAACAACAAAACTTGAGTTGCATAAATATGTTCACCCACGTAACATTGGTCCAAGGTTCGAAGGAGAGAGAGCTTGCATGTGTCGCCGCCACCGTCTGACCGGCTCGGCGTGGGTGTGGGCTTTGGTGAAAGGTCTAACGCCCAATAAGATCATTTTATGGCCAAATTAATTTCAGTTTTTTGCATATTTCATAACTAAAAACAGCATCATATTTAAACGAGATGTAGTTCGTCTTAAAATAACACGAAGTCTATCTCTCGTCAAGATATTTAAACAAGAAATGAGAGTGAGAGAAACTTGATGAAAAAAATTTAGTAACATCAACTTCCTAAGATCTCCGTAAATCTCCGCTAAGGGGAGAACATTTTGCAACAATTAACTGAAAGTCGTTTTTCGCCTTCTTTTTAAATATTAGTCTCTCCTCACTCTTCATCGACACATTTTCACATCGAAAACCATCAAAAATCTCTCATAATATGTTTACGAGTGTTTCATACACTACAACAAAACATCAAGGATTCTGAGGGAAAAAATCGTCGGAATTTCGTCGGAATATCGTTATTCCGACGACATACCGACGAAAAACGTCGTCGGAAATAATTCCTCGGAATTTTTTTTTCCTCGGAAATCCCTCGGAATTTTCCGACGGAATTCCGAGGAAATAAATTTCCGAGGAAATTCCGAGGACAACTAGTTTGTCGGAAATGTCCTCGGAATATACCGAGGGAGAACTTCGTCGGTATAATTCCTCGGAAGTTCATCGATCGATGCGTGTTTGGACATATATAGATCGATCGATAGGAGTATACCGACGGACATTTCCCTCGGAAAATTCCGAGGAACTTTTCCCTCGGTATATTCCGAGGGATCCGTCCCTCGGTATATTCCGAGGGACCAGTTTTTTGGAATAAACAGAGGAACCTGTCCCTCGGTATAGCCCGAACGTTTTTT
>NC_027756.1:15384016-15387222 GCF_000695525.1 Brassica oleracea var. oleracea | reverse complement strand
AATTCCGACGGAAAAGGCTAGTTCGTCGGAATTTCCTCGGAATTTTGTAAAATCCCCCAACGGCTCTCCAACGGCTATAATATTTCCTCGGAATTCATCGGTTTTTTCCGAGGAACACATTGTTCCTCGGAATTTCCTCTGAATATTCCGACGGACTGAAGTTTCCTTGGAATTCCGTCGGTATATTCCGAGGAAATTCCGAGGAACCCCAATTTTGTGTTTCCTCGGAATTTCCTCGGAAATTCCTCGGTATATTCCGAGGATTTCATTTCCCGTCGGAATGTCCGTCAGAATACCGCTGTTTTCTTATAGTGATAGTATTTGTAGTTCGTAGAAACTGTTCACGAGCGTTGTGCGAAAGTTTATCATGATTTTATCATGCGACTCTAAGTCGTTTATGGCATGTCGCACTACAAGGTCAATATAAAGAATTAAGGAAATAAATAAGGCAAATTTCCAAAATAACACATTTCTAAGTTTATATCACAAAATAGCACTCAAAAACTAAAATGACCAAAATAGCATTTTATCTTTTGAAAATTTTAATTTTTTTATTTTTCAAAATTTGAAATCTTATCCCCAAAACCTCATTTCTCAACTCTAAACCCTAAACCCTAAACCCAAAACCCTAAATCCTAAACCCTAAACCCTAAACTCTAAACCCTAAACCCTAAACCCTAAATCCTAAACTCCACCCTTTAACTCTAAACCCTAAGTTTGTGACTTTTGATAAAACATTAAATGATAATTTTGTGACTTTTGACCTTGAGTGCTAGTTTGGAATCAAAAACTTGATTTAGTGCTATTTTTGTCTTTTTCTCAAATAAATATCATATCGACTTTGTGGTCTCATTTGTGAAAACATTTTTCATTGATTGTTTTCATATTATCGGTTTTATGTGTAATTGTTTATTTCAATCTGGTTTTCTAACCCATACAAAGAATACTTGAAGGCTCTGTATGATATAGTTGGAAGCAGTCAATGCGGGGATGTTGCGCATGTTCACCGATATGATTGGATTTGAGGATGCCTTGGATTAAAAAATATTGCTATTAAATTGTGGTGCAACTGAAAATAGTTGATAACAGCCAAAACGAAACATAAATCTTTACAGCAAGTTTATAGAGGATGTTATATTCTGTGGAAGTAATTTGATTTGGTAGTCCGCGATTTACAGGATTGTACATCCTTTTTTTTTTTTTTTGTTCAACCAGGATTGTACATTCTTTTGACACAAAACTTACTAGAAGTTCCCAGAGTAATGTTAATATTCAAGAAGAACCGTCTCTCATAGTTTCAGTTCGAGTGTTGTAGAGAGTTATCCTTCGTAAATGTACATACTATTTGTATTGTGCAGATAAAATCGTTTCATGGATATGTGTATTGTGAAGAAAGATGTGTTATACAATTATTGTTCATGAAACTGCATTTTAATCGTACACGTTGTGAGTAGTTGATTTTGATTAATTGATCATCAATTTCCATACTCTTTGACAAAAATACTTGATGATGCAATAAATAATTAAATTATTATTTTAATGATAGTAAATTTGAATGTATGTGTTTAACAATTTTAAAATGCTATTACTAATTCTATTTTTTAAGACATCAGCCAATATTATAATTAATAACACCGTAGAATTTTCTAAATCCACAACTAAAAATGATAATTTGTCATTTTAACATAAACAATTATAAAAACTTGATTCAATATAATCCCAGAAAATAAAACTATAATGTACAAACTCTTGTATTATTACATCGTCTCCAAATTGGCTATACTTTTTTTTCTGTCGGCATATTGGCTTATACTTCTCTCCAACAGTCAACATTAATAATAGACACATGTTTTGTTATAATATAATATCACTGTTTCGTTGAAAACAAATCTCAACTGAAGGAAATTTCAACAGCGAGGGATTTTGGTGACGTCACATGTATAATTTTCCTGGACCGTCAGTTTTGCAAATAAGATTTTTTTTTTTTAAATGTTGTGGACCCAAATATCATAAATAATAATTGATTTTAATCTGCGCTTTAATAATTTCTCGGTGAAAACTTTTTATACTCGCATTTTTTCATTATCTAAAGTAGACGTAGGCATATAATCCATAACCCGAAGTCCGAACTAAACCCAAACAAAAAATATGGTTCGTAACCGGTCCAAAATGAAAAAAATACAAGAATGAATCTTGTATGGTGGTACAAAACAAATCTGAACTCGAAGTGTTATTAGTCAAACCCGAATGGATAACTCGAAAAATTCTGAAAAACCTATCCTAATGTCCCAATTAATCACAAATATAAATATTTGAAACATAAATATGTACTTCAAATATTTATTTCTATATTTATTTTGAAATGATATCTAAAAATAGGTATTTAAATTTTAAATAAGAACTTCAAATATCCAATTCTATATAATAAGTATTTATTTCTTATGTTTTGTTTTTAAATTTTGAATTTAAATTCGGATGTATCCGAACCGAATCAATATAATCTGAATCTGAATGATATATGGCTACTTTATGAATTTTAGGATGTACTACAAATCAGAACCAAAATCGATGTGTTATATTCGAGCCTGATTTGTACTTACAAATTTACCAGAATGAGACCTATGATGTGATATAAATTAGAAGAAAAATTCAAAATATTCAACCCATATCCCAATACATGCAAAAACACCCAAGTCTAACTTGTGTTTTATGTTTTCTTTAATTAATTTTATATTTAATAGGTTCTATTTAATAAATATTTTACATGTTTGTTGGAATAACCGTAGAACTATACTTAAAAATATCAATAATAACATGTTCAGTCATATCATTAAATATTAAAAGTAAATAAATATTAATATTTATTTTATTAAATATTATATATATATATATATATCTAATTTTAATACTCTATCGGTAAAAATTATAATATTATGTATTTGCTGAAGGGTTTAAAGAATTTGTTTTCTTGCATTTAAATTAGATTAGAATTGAATATATACGAATAAGTAAGTATATATAATTCCTTTTATACTAATAAATATAATATAATTGATTAGTTAATTAAATTTAGTGTTAATATAATTTGAACTCATTATTTCTAAAACCAATAAATTAGTTTTTACTTCCTAAATTTTAAGCTAGGGTGCATATTTAATGATATTTAAATTAGCTATAAATAAAAATAATAGAAAATCTTGTAATGT
>NC_027756.1:15381646-15383934 GCF_000695525.1 Brassica oleracea var. oleracea | reverse complement strand
TAGAGGTTGTAAAATTTACAAGTTAATAGATTTAAAAAAGTTATGTGAATTGTGAAAATTTATATACAATGACTTATGCAATTTGATCATAAATTTTTTAGAGTGATATAGATTTTGCATGCATTTGTATTTCTTTTTTTCTTTCAAATTAAAATAATAATAATAATTGTGATACATACAAATTGGGCAATTCTCTTAAATAGTTTCTTTTAAGTTTTTTGTCACAAAAAGAGAACTAAAAAAAAAATGAACAAAAAAAGTTTCATTAAAAATGCAAAATACTATTTGTAGATATATAAATAATAAGAATAATAAAAATAAAATTATAAAAAAGTTTTTGTTTTTAATTTCGAATTATATATTTTTTAATCTAAAATTTTTATAATTTTTTTAAATAATTTTCGAATTTGTTTTTTTCAATTTTGTCAAGTTTTCTTTTTAAAATTCAAAAATGCTTTTGAAAATATATTTTTTTAATATTTAAAATATTTTAATATTTATAAATAAAATTGTCTATTCAAAAATGATAAAACAATATAAATGTAATTATATACTCAAAAATAATAGTTTTAGACATATAATTTGGACTTAAATTGCAATAGATATTTGGTAAGTACAACTATTTTGTTTTCTAGTATGGATTTTGAAAATCACATAGATACATATGATATTTTGAACGTTGAGTCTTATGACTAAAAATGAATAGAATTCATCTCCCAATAACACTAAATTTAGTTAGAATAAAAAAATGAATAATAACTAAACTTTTTGAATAACAAAGAATTTGAATGGATTTTGAAAATTCTTAAACCAATAACAAAGGATTATATTAAGATTTTTTAAATCCAAGAACCAATAACAATGGAATCTCAAAATTTTCAGAATTCATAAGAATTCACTTACCAATAACCCTCCTGACTATTAGTTTTATATTTTTTGACAAAGGGCTTTCAATTATAAATAAAAACGTTTTCATGATAAGGTACGAAACCTTATAGTTAGAAAAAGTTTACATGAATACAAATCATGATAAATATCATCTGAATGCTATGAAACACTCAAACGTCTCTGAATCCAAGAGGAGAAATAAGATCAAGCAACTAACGAGTATTACCACGGCCGCGACGGCCATGCTTTCCTCTCCCTTGCGCTGTCTTCCATTCTAGATCTTGGAATTTGATCGGAGGTCTTGATTCCCTCCAACCCCTTGTAAACCCAAGCGAGCTCGTTGTTTCATCAGGGGCCATGTCCACATCACCAAGGACAGCGAACTGAGAAAGACTCTGAAATCCACTAACCTGAGCCGATGTGTTGAAGCGATCAACCATAGAGGTTTTTTGGACTTCCCTGTTGATAATGTTTGATGGAGAAGTTTCCATAATAGAAGCTGAAATGGGAGTAGATACAATACCTACTAATGGTGATAAAGTATTGGCTAAAGTTGGCTGGACTAGTTGGTTATCATGTTGGACCTGTGGGGTAGAACAGGTCTTTGAAGCTTGGCATTCCTTTGGTACATATTTAATAACCTGGCATTCCAAAGGAGGAAGTGAAGAATCATTTGGTACCTGAGAATCCACAACCAAGTCTGAGTGCAAGTGTGTAACATCATGTAAGTTTATGTTCAGCTCCGGTGGGGAGTGAACATGAGGGCAGAAGTTTTATGAAGACTTCCTGAGATTGTTTCATCATTTTGTTCCTGCAAGATTTTGTCTATGTCAACAATGGGAATGTCAACACTTACACCCTCTGGATTTCCTGAGGTACCAGAAGTATCTTGAGGTTTTGAAGGCAAAAGACACCTCTTCGCTTTATGACCTAAACCGCCACATCTCACAAGTTGAAGGGATCCATGTGTATTCTACTTTAACCAGATAAATATGGCCTTGCTTATCATCCAGACCTATAAGTTTTGGAAAATCTCTTTTAAACTCCATTTCAACTAGCACTTTAGCTTCCCCCATGTTTGAAGTATCCAAGCGAGGCTTATGAGTTAAGATAGGCTCTCTGTGACACCCCGACCTAGCATAGCTGAAATGGTCGGCGATATCATAACACTTGTCTCTAGCCACAAGGCCGAAACAATGTGTCTTTAGGATCCCAGGACGTCTTTGACAAAAACCCACCAATATGAGCCGAACCTGAAATGAAAAGGGATCAGTGAGGGAACCTCCAGGAGCCCCGAAATCAATCACCAACAATCATCACACAACATAGCATAAGCATCTAACTTTAACATTCAGTAAATCGAAAGCAATCAACAAGAAACGAGGATAAACCCCGGCGGT
>NC_027756.1:15377011-15380948 GCF_000695525.1 Brassica oleracea var. oleracea | reverse complement strand
GAAAGAAGACAAGGAGAGATCTGGACATAGAATTGGATCGGTTCATCGGGGATCTCCAACGGCTTCGCTCCAGCCTTCAGCAAACGGCGAACACCAAAGAGAGAGAGAGAGACGCAGGCGAGAGAGAAGGAGAGAGAAGAAAAGAGAAACCTTGATGGCTAGGGTTTTCAGATCTCTCTGGAACTCTGCAAGGCTTCGCTCTGATTTCTAATGGGAGAGAAGAGAAGGAGGAGGCTCCTTTTTATTGGAAAAGAAGAGGAACCCCTAGGGTTTACTACACGGGCAGAAAAAAAGGATAAAAGCTAATGGACTTTGGTCTAAATCAAGTTAATAATCAAGAAAAACAAAACCATTCCGGTTTGGGAGAACCGGGATGTGACACTCTCCAAGGCCCGAAGCAATATGACTAATTCCTAGTCTTGAATAGCAGCAATCTGGGATATTTTTTAGAGTAACCCACACCGATAGTGTTGAAACTTCAGGTATTTTAAAAGGTCCCTCCGGAATCCATGGCAAAACAAAGAGTAAACAATCATCGATATGCCAAATTCCTCTTTGAATTACCCAATGACGAGTAGGTTGATGCGGGATATGAAACATGTAGGATGAATCACTCAGGTTCTTGCAAGAGATCTTACAGCTTCTTCCCTAAATCCTATTAGCAACAGCATCAACCAATCCACCCGAAGGTAAGGAGCACTTATGAAACTTTCATATGATATACTCATCCTTGTTCTCAGGTCCTAATTTAAGAACTTTAGATGGGATTGATACCTCAGGTGTTCCATCTAGTTTGTACGCAGGTGAAGCAGCCCGGTACAGATTGCGAGATTCTGGACTCAATCTTGCAGCCAAAGGAAACCGGAGAGTGCCATCTGCTTTAAGTTCTGGAGGTGGTAATTTTGCAACCAGAAGCTCTAGTGAACGAGTAGGATGCTTGCTTTTTGTTTCTTGTTCAGGATCTCATCATTACGAGATGGCCACAGAGTAGCTAGTTGGTTTCCCACAAGTACAAGATCATAGTCTTTTGGTACTAGGGACAAGAGGAGTAGGAACAGGTTTGAAAATGAGTGGTTTAGCCCAGGAGCCTAATGAAGGCACAAATTGAGTCTCAGCTTGGATAGAAACCGAACTGGATTCAGTGTCTGGAGGAAAAACTTCTTTATCTCTGGCTTCAGCTGAAATCGGAGACAACGTAGTGTTGGTGACGACATGCGGAACTTCTCTGGCTTCAGTTGAAATCAGAGACACCGTAGTGGAGGTGAAGACAGGCGGAGGTTGAGTGTTCATGGTATCGACACACGGCGGAGGTGGGTTAGAGACAAACAAAGGAGGCTGAGACGATGGAGTAGTGTTTGAGACCGGCACATGAGAGTCAGCACAGGGCAGAAAGGCCCCGCCTTCATTACCTTGCAGATCTGTTGCCATTGGACCACTTGCGCAGTTAAGAGCGAGAGACAATCCAAGAGAAGCTACTGAATTCGACGGTTTAAGCGCTGGTACGTTGCTAGAGATTTCATTTGTGGATTCCATAGCAAGTTGTAGGGGAAGAGATTAGGAGAGAAGGGGAATGGACGAGAGCAGTGGGGACCCTCCGGCGAAGGATACGCCGGTGAAGTCGTCGAGGCTCGGAGCGGCAGTTTGCTTGAAGGGTTTCGCCATTAAGATCGCAATTTGGGACCGCGTGAAGCGCGTGTAATCTTCTAATGCCTACTATTTTTCATCTTCTAATGCCCCCTGGCTATTAGTAAGTAGATAAAACATGTTTTGTTTTAATAGTATTGATTTGTTAATTAAAATTTATTATCTTGTACGGACGTTACTTGCTTTACAATTATGGGTTCACTGGTTAACTGAAGATTCACCACCACCACGAGTTTTGAATTTTTAGGCAAATAACCCCAGATTCTGAGGCGTTACTGAAAGGAGCTGCCTCCGTATGCCATTTGTTGAAAAAATCAATGGTTAACTGAAGATTCACCACCACCAAGAGTTTTGATGTTTTAGGCAAATAACCACAGATTCTGAAGCGTTACTGAAAGGAGCTGCCTCCCTATGCCATTTGTTGAAAGATTCAATAAATGTCATTATGGTTTGTTTATGTTTTAAGTAGGTCTTGAATCTTTCCAGAAATTATGAATTAAAAGAAAACCCTTGTTATTTTGTGAGTACACCTAATCCGTAAAGGATACAAAGAAGTCAACCTTTCACATATATGTAGTCTTTTGTTGATCATTATAAAAATATGACTAGCCACTTGTTGAACGATTTCAAAGACATGTTGTTCATTCGTTGAAAGAGTTTCATTGAAGAATTGGAACAACTTGTCTTTTCAAAGGTGTTAGAGCTGTTTGAAAAATGAGAAGCCTCTTGGGAGTATATTTTCACTTTTTGAATTTAATTCGCTTACTTATAATTGTCTTATTTATTAAAATTGTAGCATAATGTTGTTTCTATATAAAAAGTATCTTCAGTTAGGGGGGAATCTAGAAATATTTTTATATTATATGCACAACATTATTATGGGTATCTATTATAAATTACAGTAAATGCATTTATAATTAAAGTATATTATGTTTTGAAAATACTATTGGTGCATTCTTTGGTCCGACATATTTACATAAATGATTTGTTTTCAACTTTTTCTCTTTATTAGCTTCACCACTCTTCAGTCCAGACATATTTACATAAATTACTAGGATCGGCCCGCCCCGAGGACGGGAAGTTAATAATAAAAAATGTTTTATATAAATTTATATTAATTTTATGAAGCATTTAAAAATCATGGTGGATTGAAAACTATATTATAAAAACCAATAATGAATAGAATTCAGAGATCACATTGTTAGGACATCATTAGTGGTAAAATAGCAAGTAGAGTACCTCACTAAAATTTTTATTATTATTTTTGTACATAATTTAGTTATTATTAATTTTAAAAATTAAAATAAAAAACCTGTAAAATGATACCACATGTATTCACCGATTCTTTACAAATGTATGAAAGTTCTTTCCACAGGTACCACTCTTGCTCTTTTTTTTATCCTTTCTCTTTCTTCTTTTTCAGCATTTAATATTTTTAAATTTGTTAGAGACCGATGAATTTCAACCGGTGCGAGTGCCCTTATTTTTAATAAACATTTTTGGTTTAGAATTAAAATGACAATATCTTTCATTATTCTATATTTTCAGAGAATACAAAATTAACAAAAAACAATTCAGAATAATATGATAATATATATATACATATATATATATATATATCTCTTATTCTTAGTTCAATTTGACATAATAAAAGAAAATATGAACTTTAAATAGATAATAGGTGAAATTTCATGTTTACCACATTCATGGTACCATTATTGATCTTTACCATCACTAAAGAGATATTTTTAAAAATATATTTTCAATAAGTGGCAAAAGACTCTTATATCCTTGTTCTTGATATATATATAACAAATAATTATTTAAATAAAAAACATATTTTTTTTTTATGTTTTCGAATTATACTTTTTTATAATTATTTTTTTTTTGGAATTGTTTTGGTTTATTTTATTTTATTTTTTAATTCTACAGATATAAGATATGTTCGGTTATTTATAAAATTTGATTCAATTCTCGTTCAGATATTTTGTTTTTTTGGTTCAGTTTGGATAACAAAGTGAGGAACCAGCTAATATCAAAAACAAAATCGGGTTTCTTTCGGTTACGGGCGTTTCAGATTATTTTGGTTAATTTGAGTAAATTTTATTCATAAATTGTTTTTTGCGAGGAAAAAAATAGGTGATTTAAGTTTTTTGGATCAATTATCAGGTAGTTTATATAATTTTAAATAATTTAGGGAAATGGTATTCATATAATTCATTTTGGATAGCTCAGTTTATAAATAATAAGTTTATGATATTTGTTACTGTAAAACTAAGTTTATTTAATATTT
>NC_027756.1:15375611-15376789 GCF_000695525.1 Brassica oleracea var. oleracea | reverse complement strand
ATTGGGATACAATTATTGACCATATATTAACTTAGAAAAATAAATTGGCGGATGAATCAAATCTATTTTTTATTTGCTAGTTGACTATAGTAAGAATAATATTATTGTATAGACCCAAATTAAAGTTTAGAGTCATAAATAATAGAGCCTAAAGAGACCGACACATAATTTAAGTGGTAAAATAGTTTACGATGACGTAGATTTTTTTTTTGTTATCTATCTATATATAATTAATTACGGCTGCTGCTTTAGAGGTGGACTTTGTGGGTTACCGGATTTAAAAAATTAGAGTTGTATAAGACCCAAAATTTATAAGTCTGAAGCCCAAATAATGTTGTGACGGACACATGTCGCCTCTGCAGCGAAAGACTTTCCACGTGACAAAGCAGGAGAGACACCAACATATATATATATATATGTATATATATATATATTTGTTTTCAAAGGTTGTTTGATAGGTATCTAAAAATGGTAAATTGTTATTTTACTAGTCAAACAACTTGTATATGAACTGATATGGAATCCATTATATATATACCATATCTCCAAAACAAAATCCTGTATATCGCTAATGAATCTGTAAATTTTTATTATAATAAAGATACGCGTAACTTCAAACCCAAAATATTTAAAAGACGTAAGAGAGTTTGAAGTAATTGTATTAAATAATAAATTAAATGTTATTAAACCATAAATTAAAAATTCATTATTATTAATATTGTTATTAAATATATTAATTAAAAATATCTACTACAAGAAAACGTTTCTATAACAACGAAGATTTACGAGCAAATTATTTCCTCGTAAATTTACAAGGCGTTTACAACTAAATTACGAGGAGTTCAAAATTCGTCGTAAACTCGATGTAACTTTACGACGAAACAGTTGCGTTACACAAACGAAAAAAAAAAAAATCAGGAAAAAAAATTTTCTAAACAAAATCAAAGAAAAAAATGGCCGGTGGAGGTAGTATTTACGAGTTACGGAGTTGAATGTATTTGCACAAAGATTCCGACGGGAGGGTGACGAACGCATTTCTGAGCGGGCTAGAGGATTCATGCACCAGGCGGGCTGTACACCGATCACGCAGGAAAGCGGTAAGATGTTCTGCCCCTGTCGGAAATGCAAGAATTCAAAATTTGCACGTAGTGAAACTGTATGGAAGCATTTAGTAAACA
>NC_027756.1:15375094-15375547 GCF_000695525.1 Brassica oleracea var. oleracea | reverse complement strand
ACGTCCCTGGGAAGACAAAAGATAACAAAAAGTCAAGGATGGACTTACCTGATATTTGCTCAAGAAGTGAGTTACACATCAAAAGCAATAGAAACATTCATGTTCCCATCTTCTGGTTGTCATCAGAAGCCAAAACAACTTTGTTTGACTGGGTTGCATCAGAAGTTAAGTTTCATGATGGTTATGTTTCAAATCTGTCAAGATGTGTTGAACGAGGTCAAAAGTTCTCTGAAATGAATAGTCATGATTGTCATGTGTTTATGCAACAACTACTTCCATTTGCTTTTGCCGAGCTCCTTCCAGCAAATGTCCATGAAGCACTTGCAGATAATTATAAATTTATAATATATACACATATGTTATGAAATGTTATTAATTTGATTACTTTTGCAATATACAACCATTTGAGCATTCTTCAGAGATCTTAGCACACGTACGTTCAAGAAAGAAGTC
>NC_027756.1:15352483-15374520 GCF_000695525.1 Brassica oleracea var. oleracea | reverse complement strand
CAATATCAGGAATATCTGCAACTGATGTGGACACACGTAAAGATAAGCACTTTGTCAAGTGGTTAAAATCACAGGTACGTATTATATCTCATACATTGATTAATTAAGTAAGTGTTTTGATACTTCAATATTAATTAAGAATATTTTCTTTTATGACTATCCATATTATCTCGTATGGTTTCACGATTTGGTTCAAGGTCCAGTTGCAAAGGTCACCACATCACCTATGTATTTCACACGAGGATTTACCTTTCACACATACGAGTATGGGAGACATCAGCCAACGAGTAACTATGGAATATGTGTGAAAGGTGAAACAGACTTTTACGGGATCTTGCAGGAGATTATTGAAGTGGAATTTCCGGGGTTATTGAAGCTAAAATGCGTCCTCTTCAAATGTGAATGGTTCGATCCTGTTGTGAACTGAGAGATTCGGTATAACAAATTTGGTGTTGTGGATTACAATTTGGGAGAAGATACAACAAATTTGAACCTTTCATTTTAGCTTCACAAGCCGAGCAAGTAAGCTTCCTTCCTTATCCTCGGCTTCGAACTTCCGGGATAAACTGGTTAGCTGCTATCAAAATTACACCTCGTGGACGCATTGTCGCTGGAGAAGAACCGACCTTGCAAGAAGAAGACGCTATCAATGAAGTTGAGGTACCAGAACAACCAACTGATGAAATCCTTTTGATCGACCCGCAAAACTTTCAATATGAAGATATTCCCGAAGATGCGACAGATGAAGCACGTGAAGACGAGTTCGAGAGAAGCGACGATGATGATTGTAATGATAGTGATGAGAATGAAAACGATTTAGAGTGATGTAATTTATGTAACAGATATTGTATTTCTCTATTGTAATGTATGTTTAAAGAAATATTGTTTTTATACCATCCTAATGTATGTGTAACAAATGTTGCTTTATATAATATGTATTTGTGTTATTTTTAAAAAAATTATTTGGAGTTTTAGGGTTTTAGAGTTTAAGTTGGAGAAAGAGCACAAAGTAGTAGAGAAGAAGAGATATGATGTTAGATGATATGTGACTTTGGGGTATAGGGATTTCATTCTCGGTGTTTAGGGTTAAGCGTTGTAAAATGGTTTAGGGGTAAGCATACTAAAATCCTTGTAAAAATAACACGGGCCTGGTAACTTCGTCGTAAATGAAAAGACTGATTCCACGTAACTTCGTCGTAAATGGAAAAAGACGAATCCTGGTAACTTCATCGTAAATGAAAAAAAGACGGACTTGGTAACTTCGTCGTAAATGAAAAAAGACGGGCCTGGTAACTTCGTCGTAATATTACGTGGAGTTTACGATTAATTCCTTTCCCTATATATTGAGACGCGCCAGAACGAGGGTGCCTCGTTCATTACTCCCAAACACCTCTCTCCCTCTAAAGGTACCCCCTCTCTCCTCTATTATTTTTTTAAGTTAGTTTAGGTAATTAATTAGTTAGGTAATTAGTTTAGGTGATTAGTTAGGTAATTAGTTTAGGTGATTAGTTAGGTGACGGAATAATAGTCTAGGTGATTAGTTAGGTGACAGAATAATTTTTTAATTTTGTCGTAATTGATTAAATTTATTTTAATTTATTTTAGATGGCTCATTGGAGGAAACCAGCAGCACCTACTTATTCTCAGTTGTTTGGCGATGGTTCCGGTGCATCTTCTTCCGGTCCATCATCTTCCGATGCAGTTCTAGACTCTCAGACTTCTCAGAGAGCTTCTTGGAATCCTCCTCCTCCACCGCAGATGCCTCCACCTCCTCCTCCAGCGGCTGCACCTCAGCCTGCCCCAGCAGGTGCAGTTCATCCAGATTTGCGTGTGCCTTCATATGCACCATACGCGAGATATACAGTGGAGGATTTCCTTGCCCAGCCCGTACGGAAGGGTTTGGAAGTTCTATACCCCATAGACCCCGAGGAACTTATTGGTAAGTTATTAATTTTTATTACATTAAAATTTAAATTATTTTTATTTTCTAACAATTAAATTGTTTTTTGTTTCAGGTTTGGGGCTAACAACTGTGTTAGCCGGAGCGTTTCGGCGATGATTAAAGGTTACTACGATGGGGCATATCCGAACTGGAGCATGACACCAAATCACGTTAAGATCACTTGGTTTAAATGTTTTGCGGTAAGATTTTGAAATTTAATTAAATTATCACTTTTAAATATTACTTTCATTTTAAAATATTTATTATTAATTGTAATTTCTTCAAAAATTTTGTGTTTCAGTAAATGTGGCATTGGTCTTTGGGAATCACCGAGAGGGTGAAGAGGGAATTCGTTGCAAAGGCAAAGACCCGCCTTTGCAACACAGTCTCCGATGGGAATGACAAGTGGGAGATCTACCGGTATGAGAAAAAGCCCAGTGAGCTCACGACGGATGTGTGGGATGGCCTCATCGTCTATTGGAAGCTACCCTCTTCGATCAAAAAGGCCAATTCGTGCTCTACTTCTCGAAGAACGAAGGATAAAGATGGTCATTTGCCCTTGGTTCACAGAACTGGACAAAAACCTCATGCAAGAGTCTGTCTAGAAGCTGTAAGTTTTGTTTTTAATATTTATTTTAAAATTTTCAATTAAATTAAATATTAATATATTTTTTTTTTGTAGTTAGAGAAGACGGGAGTCTTAACATCTCTGTCTGAGCTATTCCAGATGACTCACGTCACATCCGACGGAGTTTTCGTGGATCCTGCATCTGAGAAACTCTTCCATGCAACGGCTGCTCGGATTGAAGAACGGGAGACGCAACTAACCCAGCAGTCTCCCGATGGATTACCCGTCACATTGACCACCGAAGAGGCCGCCAAAATCTTCGAAGAGGTACAACTTAAAATTTTTGTTTACGTTATTTTTAATATTTTAACATAACTAACTATATTAATATAAGTTTTAATTTTATAGGTGGCTCCTAAAAAGAAGGGACGAATAATCGGTATAGGCTCTGTTAACGAAGTTGAAAGGGCAACTTCGTCATACACTTCGAGACGGGATGAAGAGACTTCTCAGATAAAAGCTCGAATGGATAGCCAGCAAGTTCGTTTAGACTCTCTTGAGGATCTGCTAGACGTGATGGCAGTGGGAAACCCGACTATGCAGAGAATGTTGAGTGAGAGACGAGCCGTTCTTGGGTTGCCATCACGAAATCCCGAAGAGTATGATCCAAACTGTCAACAGCAGAGCAACCCCACCGACTACTTCAACAATATGTAGTTTTTTTATATTTCTGTTTGTATTATGAATTTAAATATTGTATGACTTTTAAATGATTTTTAAAAATATGTTTTTCATTTTTATATTTCGTTTTAAAATTTAAAATATTTTAAATTTCAAATATTAAATATAAATTCAAATTTATTATATACTAATAATAATATAATAAGAATCGATGTAAACTCCTCGTAAACATTACATGGAGTTTACATCGAATGTTTACGAGTGATTAACATCGAAAGATTACGAGGGTTTTACATCGAAATGTTTACGTGTTCTTTACAACGAAAATGTTTACGTGTGCTTTACATCTAAATCATTACGTGGACTTTACCGCGAAGTCTTACGTGTCGTTTACGACGAATACTTTCCATGCGCTTTACGAGGAATATATTTCGTCGTAAACGTAACGAGTCGTTTACGACGAAACCTCCATTTCGACGGTCGTTTAACAACGAAACGTCTTTCGAGGTTAATTCGTCGTAACACCCCGTTTACGACGAATTTACAACGAATACTTCCTTCGTAAAAAATATGTTTTCTTGTAGTGATTTGGTTACAGAAAAGATTTTAATTTAATATTTTAAGAGGTGTTTACCGATTTAAAATTGTTTTGTTGGAGTTTTAATTTTTAGAAAATCCAAATATCATAGCTGTGGTAGTTTATCTAAAATCATAATAAGTTTTACAGTTAATCTAAAATCATTTAAAAATTCATTAAAACTTAAATCATTTAAAATTTTAAATAGGGTACGTCCATTAATTCTCTTTTTATTCTTTTCACATTTTGAAGTAAATTAGTCAATGTTGTTTTCTA
Source organism: Brassica oleracea var. oleracea (assembly GCF_000695525.1). NCBI lineage: Eukaryota > Viridiplantae > Streptophyta > Magnoliopsida > Brassicales > Brassicaceae > Brassica > Brassica oleracea. Next base: position 15,370,476 of record NC_027756.1, on the reverse strand, counting down.
GAAAAGCACCTGAAAATAAATATAACCTAAAAGCAAAAAAAACGATGGTTCTATATAACAATCCAACATTTGCTTTTGTCAAAGTGCATCTGTGTTATTAAAAGAGAAATACCTTTTAAAAAATATCCCTAAGTTTTCTAACTTATTTACATTTTCATGCCATCGAAAATTAAATTAAACGACCTATTTTAATACTTGTCTTTTCCAGTTAAATTAATAAGTTTTCCTTAATCAAATTTAAATTTAATGTCATTAAATAAACCTACATATTTTAATGCTTGTCTTTTCCAGTAAAATTAATGAGTTTTCCTTTATCAAATTTAAATTTAATGTCATTAAATGAACCTAAAAATACATCATCTTGTCTTTTCCAGTAAAATTAATGAGTTTTCCTTTATCAAATTTAAATTTAATGTCATTAAATAAACCTACATATTTTAATGCTTGTCTTTTCCAGTAAAATTAATGAGTTTTCCTTTATCAAATTTAAATTTAATGTCATTAAATGAACCTAAAAATACATCATATTTAACGTAGCTTATTACGTACGAGTACGGCCCAATAATGAACTTGAATTTTATTTTTACGAAAACGTGAATCACTTGACTTATGTAATATTTAAAATATATTAACTACAATATAACAAATGCATATATAACCTACCTATACTTTAGTTTGAAATGATCATGTTCAAGTTTTATATAGTCAACTTACATCATGCATCGATCGATTTACAATATTCAAACCACCTATAGTTTTCGTTTTCTTTATAGGATGTATTAACCAACCAATCATCCCATTGATTTTCTAAACTTTATAAAAAAAAAATCAATAAATACAAACTCAAAATCCAATATCTTCTATTAATCAAAACAGAATATCTTCAATGTCGTATACACAAACTTAAACAAAACGACGAGTTAAATGTAATTTTTTTTGTTACACTTCTCGGAGAAAACGGTTACAACATGGGCTTTCATAATATGGTCTTTTAACATATTAATGTTATGGACATTTAATAATTATCTTGACGAAAAACAAAGACTATAAATAATGTATTATTAATAAAATTATGAAATTATTTACAATTTGATGACTAATTCATCGCCCTTTTCTATATGTTAAATTTTTCATAGAAGTTTAAAAATTATTTTATTTTATTTAAACATGTATAACTAATTTATAATCTTTTATGTCATACTAAGTCATAATATAATATTTCTTCATATTTTACATTAATAACCATTTTTTTTATATATCGTCTACAATTCTCTAATTACGTCTATTTGTTCAATTTTTTATATGATATCAAATATTCATCGTAAATAGATGGTTTAAAATGCCAAAAAAAATTATTTACTTGGTGAATATAATACATCAAATATTACAAATAAATTATTTATTTAAATAAATAACCAAAAATCGAAAATTCAAATCCGCGCTGGCGCGCGGATCATGGTATATTTTGTATTATGACCTGATTGAGGTCGTGGAACCTGTTCCAGTTACCAACTTACCAAGAGAACAGAATTGATTAGTAGTGATAAATATTATATAAGGCAACCTTGTTTAGTCCAAAATAAATAAGGCAACCTTGTTGTAAAATAACCGTTATTTTTGGTCCAGTGGTGGTTGAACTATCTCGCTCTCTGCCCCTTCTTCGGGAGGTCAAGGGTTCGAGGGCCACCGCTGGCAGATGTTGCTCTTGAGGGTCTTCGGGCCCAATACGGACACTTCACACGCGCGCGGCCACTGGTCCAATTACATGTGGCTGGCCAGCACCTCTGGATGACCCTCGGCGGGCTCCGGCGGCTCCTACGGGGGTTCACCGGACGGTCTTTGGGCGCTAGTCGGAGTCCTACGGGTCATCCGGACACCAGAGTCATCAAAAAAAAAAAATAACCGTTATTTTAACTTCTAACTTTGTTTCGCTAAATCAAACTTTTTCATTTTTCATTTATTCTGGTTGAACAATCTAAACTAATTTTGAAAACCAAATGAAATTATGCCTTACAAAAAAAAAAAAAACCCAAATGAAATTATAATTCTTTATGGTAAACTTATTACAACTACGCTCATGGCTTCATGATACGCGTTTTTTAAATACAATTTCTTATCAATAAGTAATATTTCTAAATTGTCGAAACAAAAATCTACTTTCTAAAGTTTTTTAGAATAAAAGAAAAAATTGAACATCTTTGGAAGGAAATAAAAATATATAGTTAAAAATAGCTATTTTGGTTAAAAATTACTATTTAAGATAATATTCTAGGTGTTACAAAAAAAAAGAAGAAGATAATATTCTAGGTATAAAGTTAGGGAAGGTTTCATTATGATCTAGTTTAACATTGTACATCTTAGAAATTTTGGGAATGTGTATTATGAATTTCAGGGGGTAAAAGAATTTGATCTAACAATATAAACTAGACTAACTAGTTACAAGTTCTTTAAAGTGTATATCTGAAACATTATTATTAAGAAATCATAAAGATTTGTTTCTTCTATAACTCAACACTGGTAAGCTTAAAGTATCAAAAGGTACTATTATCATACAGAAAAAATCGTGCAATTTTTTTTCTGTAAATTAATTTATATTTTAAAAAAACAATCGAATAATCATTATAGAATCTGAACATTAAATCCTCCCTCTATAGGTGGGCTCATATCTAGTCTGGAGCAATCACACATCCCAAGCCGTATTAAAAAGAAAACATTTAAATCATTTATAAGAAAATAAAAGTTGAAATTCAACACGTATTTACGTATACGTCTCGTTGGCATATATGCTACATCACACTATATATATATATGCATTCATATACAGGTATGCCTATATATATGATATTATGTAAACACATATCTATTGACTACAATTAGACTTCTTCGTTTACTCTCTCTCTCTCTCTCTCTCTCTGACTTACACATTTACTTATCTTCTTCTCTCTGTCAACCAACTTTGCTCTCTTCTCTCACTATGAAGAGTTTCAACACCGATCAACACGGTCACTCCGCGGCGGAATCCGCCGACGTCTACGCCATGTCCGATCCCACAAAGAACGTTGATGACGATGGCCGAGAGAAGAGGACGGGGACGTGGCTTACGGCGAGTGCGCATATTATCACGGCGGTGATAGGCTCAGGAGTGTTGTCGTTGGCATGGGCCATAGCTCAGCTTGGTTGGATAGCAGGGACTTTGATTCTGATCATTTTCTCGTTTATCACGTACTTCACTTCTACGATGCTCGCTGATTGCTACCGTGCGCCGGATCCCCTCACCGGAAAACGAAACTACACTTACATGGACGTTGTTCGATCTTACCTCGGTATGGTTTTTTCTTTGTTTTTTTTTTAACTTTTTACTGTAAAGAAGATTGAAAATTAGACACTTTTTAGACCAACCTTTTTTTTGAAAAAGGTTCTGTACCAAAAATTCAATTTTGTTAAGTAATTTTTAAGGCATGGTTGGTTCCTTTAAAAAAAAAGAGAGAGATTAGAGCATGATTATCGGAGTGTTCTTAAGGTGAAGTTTTTAGCGGAATATAAAAATTAGTCTCTTAATTTTTAACTACAAAAGTTAAGAAACGGTTCTTAAAACTCTTATTTAAGAACTGAATCTTAGTTTATTTAGTTAAAAAGTTAAGAAACATGTTTTTATATTCAGTTAAGAACCCAACCTAAGAACCCCAATAATCACGCTATCACGCTCTCTTTCGTTAAAATTATATACTGATTTTGTCTGGTATTTAGTTAGGCCGATCCTTGTCTGGAAAACTACTGTGGTCAGAATAGGAAAATAATTATTAGTATTAAAAATTTATACTAATATTAATTTAAAATGAAAAATATATATTAGTATTAAAAAACATATATTATAATTTATAAGCGACAGTAACTTTTAGGTCAATTTGAAATAAAACAAAACTGGTTATGTAATGAGTTTATATAGAACAATGATCGTGGTTTATAAAATAGTTGATGTTACGAACTATAAGATCAATCATAAGAAATCATCATTGATATCTTTTAAAACAATCGAAAAGCTTATGCATCCGATGAGTTGTGGTTAGGAATGTAGCTAAAGTAATGGATTTATAGATTTTCTAACATTTCCTGCCAATTTGGTTTTACAGAAAAAAAAATCTCTCGGGTATATAAATTACTGTTGCGTATAAATTGATTTTTTTTGTCGACGCTTATAAATGATATATGTCCTTTTAAATATTTAAATTTAACTGAATATAAAAACAGTGGTAACCGTCCTTTTAATTTTCTAGTTATAAAAAATGTTGTTGAAATAACTAAGTAGGCTTGGTTATTATTTTTATAAATGGATTATATTCGTAAGCAATTTAAAGTTTGTTGTCTAGTTTAATAAACGATTATTTTTTACGAATTCTTTTTATTAAGTAAAACACTGAGTTCAATGTAAAAGTGTGGTAACCGTCCTTTTAAGTTTCTAATCATAAACTATGGTTGTTGAAAAATTAATTAGACTTCGCTATTATTTTCATAAGGATTACATACTTCAAATAATTTAGAGTATGTTGTCTAGTTCAATAAACAAGGAGGTTTTACTTCAAATCATTTTAAGTAAAACATTGAATTGAACGCAAAAGTGTGGTAACCGTCCTTCATTTTCCAACTATACAACGGTTGTTGAAATAATTAATTAGGCTGAAACTTTTCTTAAATAACTCACGGTTTTGTACTGTTTATAAAGATCATAAACCCGAGGAAAACAAAAATTAAATAATAGTTTGACATATGAGGCAAAGGTTTTGGTAGTATTAGCATTATTGTTGGTATTTGACGTAGATGGAGTTATTATATATACTAGTATAGTTCCGTGGAGTGTTTTATGTTTGATGTATGAAACAGAAGATTAATTAATAGCTTAAAAACAAATGTAATAAATAATCATGGCCTGAAATAATACATCGGAATTATTGAAAATTGACAGGTGGTAGGAAAGTGCAGCTTTGTGGAGTGGCACAGTATGGGAATCTGATAGGAATCACTGTTGGGTACACCATCACTGCTTCTATTAGTTTGGTGTAAGTCAACTATGTGTGAATATGTGATTTTACTTTATGACCGTTACCAAATGTACAGTTTAGTTATCTACCATATTGATGTGATCAGTATGGTTTCTTGCGCAGAGCGATCGGGAAAGCGAACTGTTACCACAATAAAGGGCACCATGCAGATTGTACAATATCAAACTATCCATATATGGCGGCCTTCGGGATCATTCAAATCCTTCTTAGCCAGATCCCCAACTTTCACAAGCTCTCTTTTCTCTCCCTTATGGCTGCGGTTATGTCTTTCGCTTACGCAAGTATTGGGATTGGCCTAGCCATCGCGACGGTCGCAGGTACATATACAAATCTTTGAAAGATTTAATTAGTTGCGAAACGACAACTACTTGGTCATCAAGTTGTAGTTTTCAAAGTACCTATATCAATAATTGTAACAAGATAGATAAAACAATAAAGTAACGGTTGATATGTTACGATATGAAAAGGTGGGAAAGTGGGTAAGACGAATATGACGGGAACGGTGGTAGGAGTTGATGTAACTGCGGCTCAGAAGATATGGAGATCGTTTCAAGCGGTTGGAGACATAGCGTTTGCATATGCTTACGCCACGGTTCTCATTGAGATTCAGGCAAGTTAATCATCAATCAGTTTACTATCGAGTCTTGTTTGCTTTGAATATGAACCTCTTAATAGAATTGTGGTTCGAAATTATTGACAATGACAATCAATTCTCTGTGGACCACTTTTACTACAAAAGAGTCAAAAAGAAGAGAATCTGTCTTTTAGCTTAAAGGTATAACATGTGCATATTAGTGAGAAGATGTCACATTCAAAGACAGCCAACAATGATATACATTCTTATCAATGGACTTCAGCTTAATGAGTTGACAAAATAGTCCTTAATTTGTTTGTCTCTTAATGATATTAGTTTTCACCTTTTTTAGTGTACTGTATTTAGTACAATAGAGTGTATATGTCGACTAGAAAGTGACGGCTTAATATAATTTAAGTTAAACACATGAGACAAAACTGGATTTGCATACACTAACCGGTGAAAATTTGATACTTTTTGCAGGACACATTGAGATCTAGCCCAGCAGAGAACAAAGCTATGAAAAGAGCAAGTTTTGTGGGAGTATCAACCACCACTTTCTTCTACATCTTATGTGGTTGTCTTGGATATGCTGCATTTGGAAACAAAGCCCCTGGAGATTTCCTCACCGATTTCGGATTCTACGAGCCATTTTGGCTCATTGACTTTGCAAACGCTTGCATTGCTTTCCATCTCATTGGTGCCTATCAGGTAAAACCAAATCCAAAAGGAGAAAAAGATTGTTTTGTTTTTGAACTTTCTCGCAGTTTAGCTAATGAAAAAGAAACATACTTCTTGCAGGTGTTCGCGCAGCCCATATTCCAGTTTGTTGAGAAGAAATGCAATAGAAACTGGCCTGACAACAAGTTCATCACATCTGAATATTCAGTAAACATACCATTCCTTGGAAAATTTAACATCAACCTCTTCAGACTAGTGTGGAGGACAGCTTATGTGGTTATAACAACTTTGGTAGCTATGATATTCCCTTTCTTCAACGCCATCTTGGGTCTTATCGGAGCAGCTTCCTTCTGGCCTTTAACGGTTTATTTCCCCGTGGAGATGCACATAGCACAAACTAAGGTTAAGAAATACTCTCCTAGATGGATTGGGCTGAAAATGTTGTGCTGGGTTTGCTTGATCGTCTCCCTGTTAGCCGCTGCTGGATCCATCGCTGGACTGATAAGTAGTGTCAAGACATACAAGCCCTTCCGGACTATCCATGAGTGAGTTTGAGATCCATGCATGAGAGTGAAAAAATGTAACAGTTTGGTATTTTCTTTGTAACTGTTTGGTGTCTAAAATCCAAATGAAAATATTGTATTGCTTAAAAAGCTACATGAATGTCTATGTATCATCCACAACTTTCAGTGTAATACATATGACCCAATAATAGCTTTTTCAAATTTGATTGATCATGTATAAACCATACGAACATAGCCCATGTCCGAAGAGAGACAATGAAACTCATGTACTTGCGGAATCCATTTGTTTCGTTTCTTCTTCTCTTAAGCCCTCTCCCCCTTGATTCTCTGGAACGGAAGCTTTCGGATCAAAATCTCAATTCTTTTCTGATCTCTCCCAACGCCACAGTTCATGCACGGAACCTGTGTGGTTTTAGTCACCGCTTTCGTTGCGAGTTGCTTTCATCCGGTACGAACCATTTTGCGATTTATAAGAACGAAATTTACTGTTTTTTATTTGCGAGTTGATATCATCAAGGTTATCTTTAAACGTACTTGTACATCAAATTGCATTAATATATTAGGGATCAAATCCATAAACTAATGTTACTCTAAATTCTTCAAGAGAAAAGAATTAAACAATATAAAAAAGTTTGTTTGTAGTTTTGAGTGCAAAAAAAAAATAAATGACAGAATGTAAATATGATGTTTGAAAAAAGAGTCATGGAAAATTATGATTTTTCAGTAAACGAACATAAATTTTGGTTGCATGATAGAGCACACTAGCACAGTATTGTATTGTTACTCTAATCGAACCAGTTACAATCTCAAGATCTCAAAGAGACCTTGAGCCTATAAACATAAGATCTCTCATCAGTGTCTCACACAATTTCCCAGTAAATGGCCAACCTGTTAATGATACAAAGGTAGAATTGGGCAACAACAACACAAAGCCCAATTCTGTCACGAAGCCCATCTCGGTTCAACGGTCTTCTGTGACTGTACCTGCACAACACGACAAGAATGAAGTAAAGAAAGCACAGAAGATTGGTATGGAGAAGACAGAAGAGATAAAGTTGTTCAATAGGTTTCAAACCCTTGATCAAACTCCTCCATCAGGATGATGACACCTGTGCTTTCACTATTAGGGTTTTACGATTTAGAACTTGTGTATAAATAGACTAGTTCTATCTTGTAACAGCCCCAAGCAAGAATGAAATAAAATCAGTGCATCTTCTTCACCTTCAAACTCAAAGTTTGCTCACTTCCTATATGGTATCAGAGCCATGGACAATCTGTCTGTGGTTCATCTTTCAGTTCCATCTCTAAGCATCAAAAACTGTGTTACAATTACACTCAACGAACATAACTATATTCTCTGGAAATCTCAGTTTGAATCCTTTCTTTCTGCTCAAGGGCTTCTTGGCTTTGTCACTGGCGAGCTCGCAACACCACCAACTTCGCTTACTATCCCTGGAATCAACAACACCAACACTCAGACACCAAACCCTGACCACCAAACATGGAGGAAAATAGATCAGGTGATAAAGTCATGGCTTCTCGGCTCATTCTCTGAAGATCTCCTTAGTCTCACCGTTCCCTGCGTCACGTCTCGAGATGTGTGGCTCATTATAGCCAAACACTTCACAAGGGTCTCTTCGTCAAGGCTGTTTGAACTACAAAGAAAGTTGCAAACTTTAGCCAAGAATGACAAAACCATGAATGATTACTTAAAAGAAGTAAAGACTGTCTGTGACCAGCTCACCACTGTTGGCTATCCGGTTGATGAGAAAATGAAGATATTTGCTGCTCTCCATGGTCTAGGCAGAGAGTATGAACCTATTAAGACGAGTATAGAAGGGTCTATAGACATGCTTCCCGCCCCTACCTTTGAAGATATTGTTCCCAAGTTGATGGGGTATGATGATAGACTTCAAGCCTACACAGATGTGAGTGTGTCTCCTCATCAGGCCTTCAACCTCAACCGTTCCAACTCATCATCTGGTTACTACAACAACAACTACCGTGGCAGAGGGAACAACAGATTCAACAGAGGCAGAGGATCTTACTCTACTCGAGGTAGAGGGTTCCCTCAACAAATTTCTTCATCCTCAGCCTCCTCTGCAAGTTACAATCCTGGTGTTGTCTGTCAGATTTGTGGTAAAGCAGGTCATCCAGCTATCAGATGTTGGCATCGATTCAACAACAGTTATCAATTTGATGAAGTTCATGCGGCTCTTGCTGCCATGAGGATTACTGATGTTACTGATCTTCCAAGACATGACTGGTATGCTGACTCAGGAGCCACTACTCATGTCACAAGCTCTCGACATCATCTCACTCAGTCTCAACCTTACATAGGAAACGACACCATCATGGTTGGTAATGGAGAGTTTCTGCCAATAACTCATACTGGCAGTGCTTTTTTTTTTTTTTTTTTTTTTTTTTTATATTAAAATTAAATACCCCAAGGGCTAAGTCGGTTACAACAGGAAAAATTCTCGACGGTAAAGTGATAAACGAAAATAACTAAAACATGATGAATGATAGATGTGGCTAAGGAGAGAAGAAACCCGTAGAGAAGCTTCACTTGTATTCCTAGAACCCGCGTTCGAAGAAACGCAAAGAAGTCGAAATCGACATTGAATAACCCAATCGATGGGTTTTGAGAGCAGTTAAAAACCGTCTCTGAAGATATCTGGATCTCCTGACATTGCAGTGAGGTGCGGAGAGGCTGCCGGAGTAGGACTACACACAAAGTCGTCAACGGTACATCCTCTGAAGGATAGAGGTCAGCAAATGCTAATTTTAGATAACGTTGCAGTGAGATACGGAAGGACTGCCGGAATAGGACTACACGCAGAGTCGTCGACGGTACAACTTTTGAAGTTGAATAGATCTGCGAAGAACCGTGAAAGCCGTGGCAGCTAAAAATATAATCAAGAACCTCAGCTATAGAGAGCTCGTCCGGAGAGACAGCGGATGTCAAGTCCAAGACAACATGGAGCCTCATTGTGACAGTTCTAGAATCAATAATTTGGATGTGCGGCTGCCAAGGAAACTTGGCAACTTTGAACTTACAGGGTTTGAGGTAGGCGAGAGAGGACATGGGATGTGTGGACACTGATCTAGCTCTTTCAAATTAACATCAATCAAAATGGGCCCTGGTGTAAGAGTTGAAGAAGGACAATTTGAGGCCCAACTTTGAAAGCCCATACACATATGTACGTGAGCAGATCTGGAAAACGAGTCGGGACGGCGGGATATGGCTCGTGTTGGAGGGGGCGTAACGCCGGTGACGGAGATGTGATGGTCGACAGGCTGGGGAGCGGCAGTGCAGGGGTTACGGAGTCGTAGGGCGTCGAGGACGATGAAGGAAGGATTGACGAGGACAAATCGAGCGGAAGGGACGACGGTGAGGCGAGTGGAACGAGCGACGGCCATGTAAACGACGAGGGGGGTGGAAGGAATGACGGCGAGACGAATGGAAAGAGCGACGGGGAGACGAGCAGGAGTGGCGACTGTGAGGTGAGTGAAAGGAGAGACGACGGCGAAGCGAGAGGAAAAAGAAACGGCGGCGGCGCGAGGAAGAGGAGGAGCTATGACGGGGGAGAGTCGAAATCCGAAGGAGTGACGACGGCGATGCGAGAGGAAGAAGAACCGGCGGCGGCGCGAGGAAGAGGAGGAGCTATGACGGGGGAGAGTCGAAATCCGGTGAGTTCACACTCGGACTGAGTAAATCCAGCGACGAAGCACGAGACATTGACACAGTGACGAAACTGAAAACGAGACAGAGATAGAGGAAGAATCTATTCATAACGGAAGGAGAGAGACGACGCCGGCGAGCACAGCCGCCGCCGGCGTCGAGGGAGATGAAGTTGTGCGGCGACCTCGTACTCTGTGTCTGGGAGCTTTTAAAACTAGGGCGAACTCTTCTTTTTTTTACAGTACTCATACTCATACTGGCAGTGCTAGTATTGCTTCTACATCAGGTAATCTTCCTCTTCAAGATGTACTTGTATGCCCTGAAATTGCAAAGTCTCTTATGTCTGTTTCAAAGCTTACCAAAGACTAACCTTGCTCTTTTGAATTTGATTGTGATGGTGTTCGGATAAATGACAAGTCAACAAAGAAGCTACTAGTCACAGGCAACAACAATAATGGGCTCTACAGGATTGAGGATCCAGGATTGAAAGTGCTCTACTCTTCTCGCCAGTGCTCTGCAACTGATGAAGTCTGGCATATGCGTCTTGGCCATCCTCAACCAGAAGTTCTCAAGCTGCTGTCTGAAAATAAAGCTATTAGTATCAGTAGATCTTTGAATAAACTCTGTGAGTCATGTCGACTTGCAAAGAGTACTAGACTACCTTTTTATGATTATGTTTTTGTAGCTTCAAAACCCCTTGAAAGATACACTGTGATCTCTGGGGTCCGTCTCCTCTTGTATCGTTTCAAAGTTTTCAATACTATGTGGTGTTTATTGACAACTATTCAAGATTCTGCTGGTTTTATCCGCTTAAGTTGAAGTCTGAGTTCTTTGAAGTCTTTCAAATATTTCAGAAACTTGTTGAAAATCAGTTTTGTCGCAAGATCAAGTCATTTCAGTGTGATGAAGGAGGAGAATTCACGAGTAAAATATTTCAACATCATCTGGAACAGAATGGAATCAAGCAGCTAATCTCCTACCCTCACATTCCTCAACAGAACGGGCTTGCGGAAAGAAAGCACCGTCATCTTGTGGAACTCGGTTTTTCAATGCTGTTTTAAAGCAAATTGCCACAAAGATACTGGGTTGAAGCGTTTGCAACTGCTCATTTTCTCTCTAATCTTCTGCCTACTTCAACCTTACCGAATCACATGTCACCTTATGAGAAACTGTTTGGCAAAACTCCTGACTACTCAGCCTTAAGAACTTTCGGTTGTGCCTGCTTCCCAACACTGAGAGACTATGCTTCTCATAAATTTGATCCAAGGTCTCTCAAATGTGTGTTCTTGGGTTATAGTGATAAGCATAAAGGATACAGATGCTTATATCCTCCAACTGGCAGAGTATACATCAGCCGACATGTGATCTTTGATGAGACTAACTTTCCTTTTGCCAATATTTATCTTCATCTTCAGCAGAAGAACTTGACTCCTCTGTATCACGCTTGGCAGCAAAGTTTCATGCAACCAAATTCCACCTCTCAAGCTGCTTCATCTGTACTTAGTCGCCATCAAGAGTCACAGCAGATTCCTATACAGTTTGGTTCTGTTCCACCTCTCTCTACGGCTGTTTCTTCTAGTCAACCTGGTGTGAGTTCAGAGGATTGTCTGTTTAATGAATCAGATTTCCCTCTGCTTGCTTCAAGACCGTCAACTTATACTTCACCTGATCACTCAAGCGCCGCTTCTGGTCCTATCCAAACCACTCAAACCGTCTCTGCTACTACTTCTGAGCCTTCTGAGAGAGCTGTTCCAGACGTGCAAGCTCCTCAGGTTTCAACCTCTACAGCTAACACTCATTCAATGCTGACTAGAGCCAAGACAGGTATTGTTAAACCAAACCCCAGATATGTTCTGATGTCACGCAAAGTGGCTTTTCCTACTCCTAAGACGGTATCTGAAGCTCTGAAAGACGAAGGTTGGACAGAAGCAATGACTGAGGAATATGTAAACTGCAAAGAAACTAAAACATTTTCCTTAGTTCCACGTTCTCCAAACATGAATGTGTTAGGCAGCCTCTGGGTTTTCAGAAACAAGCTAAACGCTGATGATACATTTGGCAAAAGAAGAGCAAGGGTTGTGGCAAAAGGAAATCTTCAAGAAGAGGGCATAGATTACTTAGAAACCTATAGTCCTGTTGTCAGAACTGCAACAGTGAGGATTGTGCTTCATATAGCTACAATTATGAACTGGAATCTGAAGCAAATGGATGTGCAAAACGCCTTTCTCCATGGTGATTTAACTGAAACCGTCTACATGACTCAACCAGCCGGGTTTGTCGATAAAGATCATCCCGATCATGTCTGGCTCTTACATAAATTTCTCTACGGTTTAAAACAGTCTCCTCGCGCCTGGTTTGATAAATTTAGTCTCTATCTCTTGGAGTTTGGTTTTTTCTGCAGCATTAAAGATCCTTCTCTCTTCATCTTCAGTCAAGGAAAAGATGTCATCATGTTGCTATTATATGTTGATGACATGGTGATCACAGGCAATGAGTCTCAGACAATGCAACGTTTTCTCCAAGAGCTCAAGGGTCGTTTCAGAATGAAGGACATGGGTCAACTTCACTACTTTTTGGGTATACAAGCGCAATTTCATACCGGGGGACTGTTTCTGTCTCAACAAGCTTATGCTGATGACTTATTGGCTGTTGCTTCTATGGAACACTGCACTCCCATGCCAACACCACTACCAACTCAACCTGAAAGAACTCGTGATCAAGATGAAGCCTTCTCAAACCCCACTTATTTCCGCAGCTTAGCTGGAAAGCTCCAATACCTTACATTAACCCGACCTGACATACAGTTTGCTGTCAACTATGTCTGCCAAAAGATGCACAAGCCTACAGTCTCTGACTTTCAACACTTGAAGAGAATTCTGAGATATGTGAAAGGTACTGTAACAATGGGAATCTCTTTCAACAAATTCACTGATAGCATCTTGAGAGCATACAGTGACAGTGATTGGGATGGGTGTAAGGAAACTAGTCGATCCACAGGAGGCTACTGCACTTTTCTCGGTCATAATCTCATTTCTTGGTCATCACGCAAGCAGCCAACTATATCAAAGAGCTCAACGGAGGCTGAGTACAGGTCTCTCTCTGAAACCGCTTCTGAAATCACTTGGGTTAGTCATATTCTCAAAGAGCTTGGGGTTCCACTTCCTGTTACTCCTGAGCTCTACTGTGACAACCTCTCCGCGGTTCTTCTCACAGCCAATCCAGCGTTTCATTCCAAAATGAAGCATTTTACGAGAGATCATCACTATGTACGTGAACGTGTTGGACTTGGAACTCTGCTTGTTAAACACATTCCGGGACTGCAGCAGATCGAGGACATATTCACCAAATCCTTGCCAGTCTCTGCGTTTCATCGTCTCAGGATCAAACTGGTGTAGTAGAACCTCCAACACCAAGTTTGCGGGGGACCGTTAATGATACAAAGGTAGAATTGGGCAACAACAACACAAAGCCCAATTCTGTCACGAAGCCCATCTCGGTTCAACGGTCTTCTGTGACTGTACCTGCACAACAAGACAAGAATGAAGTAAAGAAAGCACAGAAGATTGGTACGGAGAAGACAGAAGAGATAAAGTTGTTCAATAGGTTTCAAACCCTTGATCAAACTCCTCCATCAGGATGATGACACCTGTGCTTTCACTATTAGGGTTTTACGATTTAGAACTTGTGTATAAATAGACTAGTTCTATCTTGTAACAGCCCCAAGCAAGAATGAAATAAAATCAGTTCATCTTCTTCACCTTCAAACTCAAAGTTTGCTCACTTCCTATACAACCTCTCACAGACTCTTAGACTCATTATTTATAGTCTAAACGATATACAACTCAAGACTCAGCAAACTCTCCCGCCTAAAGTTGTTACTCCACCTCCACATCATCACTGCTTCTTGATTGGATCAGCTCAACCTTGGCACTTATCATTGCACCATTAGATCGACCTCAAACATCTGGCATATGAAGCTAAATAAATTACCTATCATTTGTTAAAAAGAGCTCAATCTTATTAGTGGAAAGTCTTCATCTATTGGTAAAAGCGACGCATCTACATAATTTTGTATTTTATATGCTCATATAATCCAAAAGGCGACAAAATGGTCGCCATCGAACGATCTCAATGCGCACTCGGTCGATTGACCAATGTCTAAAAAAATGCGATCTATCCATCAAGGGGTTGAGTGAAAATGTACTTAAGATTTTTATGGTCCATGAACACGATAACTTTTTCCCCATACATGTATGACCATCAAAATCTTTAGTGCAAACACAAAAGATGCAATTTCCAAGTCATGATAGGATAATTTTTCTCGTGCTTCCTCAACTGCGGATATTCATAAGCAATCATGCGCTTTTCAAGTATAAGAAACTCCAGGCTGGGGTTTATAACTAAAAATTTTCTTTGTGTGAAAGGAACCTAGTAAAATGTGCTTGACATGTAGTTTTCTCTAAACATAAATAGATGTGTGTATATAGATACTGACCAGCTGCATCACCATTCACCAAGCTTGAAGGTATGTATGACTAAAACCATTATCTTGTTTTTCTCTCTGTCACTGGTTTTTAATTAGCAAATAAATCATATAATTAGGGGGAAACTGATGAGGTGAGTTTGTATATTTGATGCTGATGGATAATCGTTGAAGCAAAGATGTAACATTTTCAATATGTAGGCACTATCTTAATGAAAATTTCGGTACATATCACTTTTAAAATACGTTTGCATTTACTAGTTATTGTACTAATTCGATAGCCATTAATTTGAATAAGAACATTTTCAACTGACCTTCCACCTACGATTAGAGTCCAAAAAACTAGTTCGCTTTCAATCCAAGCTATCCAAGCTATCCAAGCATAAACAATTATAAAATAATTATCAAGTTGGGAGCTCTTAACTAATCTTCAAAGTTTTGTTCTTCCTCGCGATGATTACCTCTCGCCTTCTTTTTCCATTTTGTTTCTCTCAAATTGGGTAACAGATTTTGCTTCAAGTCTTCAACCAAACCAGCAACTAGGTCGGTCCTAATATTTTAGGGATGTGAGGCCAAAATAACTGTTTCTGCCTTTAGTTTTATAAAGCTAAATTGGAAAAATGAGACACTTTAAACTTTTATTTGTCACAATAGGACTTCTGATATTTTGGGTAATTCTGGACATATTTTACATTTTTTTTATGGGAAAAATAGTAAACTGAATTTTAAAAATGTTAAAAAATATGAAAACTGTTGGAAACATAAGTATGACAATATATATGTTTAAAAGTTTTTTTTTAAAGTAGAATCATATTATATTTTATCTTCCAGCTACAATTAGAATACTCATTCTGGTCATCTACTATGTCTAGAAATCGAATACTAAGTTTTATAAATAGATATATCTTGGGTATACAACATAAACTAGCCTTTCTTATATATTCTAACACAGCTATATTTCGAAACGTTATAATCAAGAAAGATGTCTTCAGTATACCTACAACTTGATAACGACATATAGCCACAACGCAGTGATATACCTTATCTATATTTTGTGCCATAAAATGTTCTGCCTTTTACCTTATGTGGCGCTTAAGGAAGAATATGTTTCTCATCTACTCTACTGTGTTCTAAGTTAGCTAGGACATATATTATACAGGAAATCCGGAAAATATGAAAAATTCCATATTCGGTTAAAGATGTTTCCTAAATCTAAACTAAATCTTCCCTAAATATCTCCTAGAATATTTTCTCCCACGTTTTTCTCCTTCTCCCACATTCTTTTCTCTTCATTGTTTGTGTTTCTCTCTTCTTCATCAAACATAATCATCCATTTTCTCTATCAATACAACATGTTTCTAATCTATGTTAAATCTGGTGAATGGATGTCTTGTTGCAGTGATGAGTGGAAATCTCGCACCATAACTTCTCTTCTAATCTATTTTTTTATGCATCATCTGAATCATGTGATTGTATATTTGAAACTGATATTTAATGTGATTTATATGGTTAAACATCAAGGGTCCTTAGCTCAATGGTAGAGAAAATGACCGCAGATCAATAGGTAACCGAGTTCGAGACAGGTGGGCCATTCTTTATTTTTGCTTCTCTATTATGTTTTTACTTTACTTCAGGTTTGGATTTGGAATTCAGATACAAGCACTCAAGCCTAATATTAGACGATCAATGGAATAGTGTTGAGTGTTTTCAAAGTGACGAATTGATACAAAAAACATATTCTAGTATGATAACAAAATCTAAAAAAATACATATACTAGTAGTACACATCGTGTTACTCATCTGACATCTCTAATGTGTAACTGCAACTACATGTGCAGGCTTTGCGATTTGAACTTGGCTCGGGCCTATACTTCACGTCCCTCCCATATTCAGCACATTGTGACACTACAAGAAAACATCAAGGATTCTGAGGGAAAAAATCGTCGGAATTTCGTCGGAATATCGTTATTCCGACGAAATTCCGACGAAACACGTCGTCGGAAATAATTCCTCGGAATTTCTTTTTTCCTCTGAAATCCCTCGGAATTTTCTGACGGAATTCCGAGGAAATAAATTTCCGAGGAAATTCCGAGGATCCATTTTTTGTCGGAAAAGTCCTCGGAATATACCGAGGTAGAATTCGTCGGGATAATTACCCGGAAGTTCATCGATCGATGCGTGTTTGGACATATATACATCGATCGATAGGAGTATACCGACGGACTTTTTCCTCGGTTTATTCCGAGGAACTGTTCCGTCGGTATATTCCGAGGGATCCGTTCCTCGGAATTTTCCGAGGGAGTTGTCCCTCGAAAAATTCCGAGGGAAATGTCCCTCGCTATATTTTAAAAAAAAAACGGGAGATTTGATTTTCAGGGATTCAGATATAGTCGTCGTAAATTCGTCGTAATGGAAAACACGGGCCTGGTATGTTCCTTGTAATACACGTGTCTTTGTAAATTTGTTGTAATCATTTCCTTGTAAATTCGTTGTAAAGATTTCCTTGCAAATTCGTTGTAATGCTCCCTTGCAAATTCGTGGTAACTCTAAGAACGCGGGCCTGGTAGCATGTAAATTCGTTGTAATTCTAAAAACGCGGACCTGGTAGATTCCTCGTAACACTAAAAAGCGGGCCTGGTAGATTCCTCGTAAAATTACGACGACTTTACGAGAAATGTTGTTTTCTTATATAAACTCGAAACATGAATGAGGAATGCCTCCTTCATTCATCTCAAACCACTCATCTCCTTCTCTCAAAGGTATGTTGTTTTTAATATTAATTTAGGTTTAGGTGGTTAGTTTAGGTGGTTAGTTTAGGTAATTAGTTTAGGTGATTAGTTTAGTTAATTAGATTAGGTGGTTAGTTTAGGTGGTAATTTTAGGTAACAAAACTATATTCAAATATTAGGTTGAGGCATTTAAACGACTGATTAGATATTTTTAAAAAAATAAATATATTTTATTTTCTTATAATTTTATGTAATTAATT
>NC_027756.1:15322198-15352478 GCF_000695525.1 Brassica oleracea var. oleracea | reverse complement strand
TGTTACTCATCTGACATCTCTAATGTGTAACTGCAACTACATGTGCAGGCTTTGCGATTTGAACTTGGCTCGGGCCTATACTTCACGTCCCTCCCATATTCAGCACATTGTGACTCCTTACATACTAGAACCAAAGAATAGAGATGTGATACAAAAATTACAAAGACAGCAAGGATGCAATGCAAGAACAGAGATATGATAACAACATTCTCTCGACAACACTAAGTCACTAAGCAAGTAAGCAGTGCTCAGAGTCTCCGAGAGTATACCTCAAGGCTCAAGTCCAGTATCAACACAAACTTACAAAACGTTAGATACTAAAAGATAATACCTCAAGTCAAAGTCCCTTCTCCTTTATCCTCTTCTTCTTTCTCCTCTTCCTTCTTCTCAACAGACTCATCATCTAAGAAGAAAACAATTTTCTTTTCAATGAAACATATCAAAAAAATTAAAAAATCATTGTAAAACAGATTCGATAAACACAGAAGAAGAAACCCTAAATCCTAGATAGATCGATCAAAAATAGATGAATCAAAGAAGAAACAAACCTAGAATGATTTTCTATACAAACCCATAAGAAAAAAATCACTGATTTTCAAAAAACAAATTGAACAAATCGAAGATTTTCGAAGACGCTAGAGGGAAAGAGATGATTTCCGATGAAACAAGGATTCTCCATAACCCTAATCGCCATTGATACAGGTTGAAGTTACGTTAGAGAAAGGAGTAAAGCGAAAAAAAAATTAGGGTAAAACCATTTAAGTGTTTTTTTTTCTCTAGTGGGTTTATTTTTTCCTTCTGTTTTTAATTTTTTTAATTTTAATATTAAATCAACTACGAAATATTTTATTTATTGGTTTTTAATTAAAGAAATTGAATAATTTAAGGGTATAATGGTACTAAAATTAATCTAAATCCTCTTTCCCTAAATAATCTTCTAAAGATCTTATTGGGACAAATCTAAGTTCAAAGTGTACATTTTTTCCAATTTTCCCTAAATTTTATTAATAAATTGAAATCTGATACAAAACGGCGGTTTAGGGGATACAACTCTAGTTTTTATATCAAAGGTTGCCACACAATTGTATATTTTTTTCCCATTTTTAACGATTAAAAGCCTGTTAGGTAATAACAATATCAAGTCTGTTCATGTTTATTTATGCTCGTTAATTGTATTGTACCAAATATCTACCTTCGAGCGTCTCCAGAAAAACTCAATAACTTCAAATATAATTTTTTTTTGATTTTCAAAAAAGAGCTTCAAAACTTTAAATTTAGAGTTTTAAGGAGTGAATTCACTACTCAAAACTCTAAATTTGAATTTTCATATTTTATTTGCATTTTAGTCATATAATTAATTATACATTACATTTATGATTCTTAAGTATTTCCTCATTTATCATTTTAATCTTTAAAACTTTTGTATATCAGAGATATTTCAAATTTAATTTTATAACTTCAAATTTTACACATAAAATAAATAAAAAATTAAAATAAGATTTAATTTTAAGACTAAAATTAAACAACAAGAATGTTACAAAAGAAACTTAATAAAAAACATTTTAAAAAGATGCATGAAAACACAATTATTACGAAATATTACAACAACACTAGTAGTCTTGTAAATTTCCTCCGGAACCTCTAGAATATTGTCCAAACAAGTTTTGTGTAACCGAAGATCGAGAATTACGGAAATGATTTTATGGAATAATTTGGTATTTTGCTTGTATTAATATTTAATTATTTATTTATATTTTATAATTTTATATTTTAGTGTAAGATTTTATTATTTAATATTACTGTAATATTTTTACATATGTGCTAATTACTTATAATTTTTTTATGGATTTATATTAATTATGACGAATATAAAGACCACAGTGTAAATTACAAATAATTTTGAAATTATATTTGAAGTTTTTCTTTGGAGAAGAACACCTTGAAACTTCAAAATAGAATTTTGGGAATTCTAAAATACAGAGTTTTTTGGAGATGCTCTTATTTCCGATTAGGATATCCACAACATTGGGATGATATCTTCAGTTATGACATTAGGCTAGGCTAACCTGGAGTCATTCTTTTTAAAAATTAATTTTAGTGATAGTTTTTAAAATTGCCACAAGTTATTGAGGAACAACTTTTATAATCTTCTGGTTCTAGGACTAGAACATGTTAATTTTTTTAAAAAAAAATTTAAATTTGTTTATGTGTTGACGTTAAAGGTTTTCTTTGTATGAAGAATTTTGTAGCACATAAAATGAACTATAAACCAAGCATTGGTAGTTTAGTGGTATTTTTTTGGAGTTTTGTGTGTATCTATATCAGTTCTGGATTCGATTATCTCTGTAAACTAAATTATCGCTATTTGGTGTTTGAGTTTTGGTTCATGTGGTTAACATGGTGAACTTTAACAGACGATTAGTCTACGCTCTGGTATTAATTGAAAGGTATTCTAAATTTGGGCAAGACAATGTGATATACTTTCGAGTGTCCATTACGTAACACTAAGTGTATTTTTTCTCGGAGCCTACCGGATTAGCCGATAAAGTTTATAAAAAAATCAATTGAACTATTTCTTGGATTCGTTGATAAGTAAAATGTTCTGCTTTTGTAGTTAGTTAATACGTACTACTTAACAAACAATATTTACCTTCGTAATTAGTTATTTATCTGGAGTTAATGATTTACAGAAAGAATGAGAAACGATTACTGCACATAGATATGACTGGAATGTGATAAGCTATCGATATTCAATTTTTCCTCTTTAATGCGTGTCGGCTATGTCAAAATGACATCGCACTTAAGTATATTTTGAAAACTTTAATGCTTTAACATTGATGTATTTTGTTTTTTTTTTCAAAGATAGTTATGGTTGTTTTTCCCATGAATACCAATTTTCTTAAGAAAATGTCTTATAATAGTTTTTCTTTTACATATATTTTCATCAGTTATGAGATACTTTCGAATTTTAATCATCCTACAAATGCAGTCTTATTAACGCTGTGATGAACGAATCTAACTATTAGCAATTGGAAACTTGGAAACACGGCAACAACTTCATATATAACTACATAACAGTTTTCTATTGTACTGTACCTATCAGACAATTTTGCGTGCATCCATATTAAAAGATAGATAGTCTTAGTTACCATATTCTTTAACTACTATTTGTGTTATACTCAAGTGTGATAGTTTTTTGAAATATGTTTAATAGTTATATAAATATATTTAGTTAAACAATATAGAATGATATTAATAAAAAATCAGTTTATCAAAGAATGATAATTGAGCTCTCTAACTTTATTTCTCTCCAACTTCTCTCTAAGAAAAGAAACCCCTTCCGTAGATCTCCTTGCTCCGGCGACTGCCGCGTCCTCCGGCGACTGCCGCGTCCTCCGTGCAGTCGTGCGGTCGTCGGAGCCCCCTGCTCTCGTGTCTCCCCGTTCCTCCTTGTGTATCTCTGTGGTCTCGGGGAGGGTTAGTTAGACAAGGTCCTCCTCCCGGTTCAGATCCGGTGCTCCCAGCGTAGATCTAGAGGGGTTCGGTGTTGTGGGAGGCGCCAGAGGACGGCGCTGTCTCATCGTGCCGCTCTCTTCCTCTTGCTTGGAGCTTCAGTCCGGTTAGGGTTTTTTCTCAGATCTCGTCTAGCTCTCTCAGGATTGGTGGCGCATGGGTCGTCGGTGGCCCTCTCCAAGTGCTCTCTCATCTCTCAGGGTGGCATGTGACTGATGGTGGGTACGGCGTCTTGTTGGAGCTCCGGCTTTGAGCTTTGTGCTCCGGCCATCAAACTCTGGCTTTGTTTTCCATTGGTGGTCTCCAGTGGGTTGCGTGGGGGCTCCGTAGGTTGGGCTCCAAGCTCGCCTCACGGTGGTTCTGGTGGTAGCGCACTGCGGTTCGCTTTGGCTTCCGCTTTAAAGCTATGAGTTACCGGCGATGTGGCGCTCATCTCCCCTCTCTGTTCTCCATTTGCTTCGTGTAGGTACTCTTGCTCACTTACAGTTGTAGTAGGTAGTTTGGATTTGTTCAGGATGGCAATTGGGTCTCGGGTTACGAACTCACCAGATTGCGCCACTCCAGAGGTTGTGTAACTCTCCAGTCCGATTGTTCTATATAGACTCTTGGTTAAATGGGTGTATACGGTCCCGGTTGACGGACTTGAAGGCGGCAATCTTCGAGAACGTCTTCTGAACGACGGCATAGCTGGTTTGTGTCACTGCCTCGTCCGCTAGTGGTGGTGAGCATCGGGTTGGTAAGTGTATCCGTGCTCGAGATTCTCTGGATTAGCTTTGCTTGGTGGGTCATTAGGAAGCTGTAGGCATCGTGCAATCAAGGTTTGAGGGCACCGTGCACTCAAGGTTTGAGGGCACCTTTCTCTCGGGCTCACGGCAACCGTCAACTTTCCTCCTTTGCCCCGGTCCCTTGGTCAGAGCTCGCCTCATTGTTCTCCGGTACTTTGGATGCTCCTGCTCTCCTCTCTCGGGCTTTAGGGCTTGTATGTATGCTTGTGTTTAGTTTCATTATTGTACTTCTGCTACTAGTTCTCTTTTGTAATCTCTGTCAAAAACAGAAAACTTGGTAATATAATTTTAACATTTTACCCAAAAAAAAAGAATGATAATTGAGATGTTCGACATGACCAAAATTAATTGATTTATTTTTAAATTGGATATTCTTGCATACAAATATTATATATGTTTTAGTTATTTTTTTTGATAAAAAAGAAATAACTAAAACATATAATTAATGTTTTAGTTAATTCCCACACATTTTATGAAAATTTATCCAATTATTGTTAAATTATAAAGTTAATCGTATATGATTTGCCGTAGAAAAATTTCATAGGATAGACCTAAAAAACATTTTTGTCACAAATATAGATCTTAAAAATAAAAATGACCAAAATAGACTTAAATATTTTATCAAAAGAAGTAAATATACACTTATACTCCTAGGGTTAATTAATCTAGACATTAGGGTTTAGTGTTAAGGGGTGGGGTTTAGGGTTTAGGGTTTAAGGCTTAGGGTTTATAATTTAGGGTTTAGGGTTTAGAGTTGAGGAGTGGAGTTTTGAGGATAGGATTTCAAATTTTAAAAATTAAAAAAAAAAAAAAATTCAAAATAAAAAATGTTATTTAGGTCATTTTAGTTTTTGGGGTCTATTTTTGTGACAAAAACTTAAAAATGTCTATTGAGAGAATTGCCCTTTGTCATTTATTTATAAAATTTGATTTGATAAAACAATACTAATAAAAAAATCAAAAGTAAAACTTCTAGCATTAAACATCATATGTTATGTTGGAATTCCTAGTTATGTTAACATTCTCATAGTTAACAATGTTTTCGAAATGGATATAAAGCTGTGTAATACAAAATGATGTTTTAGAAGTAACTAATTTACTAAAATTATAGAAATGTATTTGAAATGTAAAACAATATATAAAAGAAAATTTTATCAAATAGTTAAGTGAGTCTCGAGTATGAGTTGATTACACTGAGAGACACTTTTTGACTTTCTATTACACCTATAGACACTTCTTACATGTGACACACTTTGTTATGGGCCAACAACAGATTGTGAACAATTTTGCCCTTAATGGAAATGACACATGTGGATGGGTGATTTGTGGACTAGTGATGTGTGGTTGAGTGATTTGTGGACGGGTGATGTGTGGATGAGTAATGTGTAATGTGTGGATATGTGATGTTAATGTGTTTATATTAAATAACGTGGACATTAACCTGATTTTCCATAACTTTTGGTAAATATAGGGACACCAACTAATAAACATTGGTATACTATAAAACTTCAATCAAGAAGAGAAAAAAATGATATTGTGAGTATGAGCGGAGAGAAAAATTGAAAAAGCGTTTACTTTTTGTCGGAGAGTAATAGATCTTGCATGTTAGAGATTTCTGATCTAAGGAATTTGCGCTTTGTCATGATGTGGATGGATCTAATTTTGATTAGAGTTGAATTTAGATCTCGAGATGATGAATGAAATCGAAAGAATATTGTCCATATCCACAACTAGTTTATAATTCTGTTAATATGTTCATGTTCACAACTAATTTATAATTCTGCAATCCACGCTTTGGTGTCCACGTCCACATTTTGTTTACACATTAATATATATATAATATATATATGAACATGAATATTAAAAGATTTAGAATTTTATATATAGTTTATTATGACAATTATTTTTGTTTAATATATTTTAGAACTTAAGATAAAAGTAAATTAATACGTAAAGTAGAATAAGAAAAATAATAAAATAAAATTAGAAGAGGAGAGAGATTCTCTTTAGTTTAGGGTCATAAGAGTCTTTTTGACAAAAAAAAGTGTGTCTCAAGTGATAAGTGTCTTCTAGTGTAATTTAAATGTGAGAAAGTGTCTCTAGATGTGAAAAATTCCTCGAGTATCCTCCTACTTTTGGGATGAAAAAATTAATTTAAATTAATTTATATATTACTTAATTATATATATATATATATATATTTTTTTTTTGTCATCAACTTAAACAGACTCAAACTGACTCTGTAAACCAAATGGGAAGCTCTGCATCCATATGAACGACGTAGGACGGTTGATTTTTTGCATTGCGTGCTAGTCTGTCCGCCTTTATATTTTGGGTTCGTTGTACATGAATGATCGCTGAGCTGATGAAATTTTCTTTCAGAATTTTATATCTTCCAAATAACTTGCAAAATCTAGTAATTATTCTGGTTTCGAAACCGTCTTCACCAATTGAGAACAATCCGTTGTAAATGTGACATGAGACTGACGTAGATTTTTCATACATTCCATTGCTCAAGGTAATGTTTCCATCTTTGCATGAAGAGTAGAGAGATTAGCCCTGATAATTTCCCACCCACCCCCAATCAAAGCATGGTAAAGTACTATAACAACCTGAAGAAAATATTACTTAATTATATAAATAGTAACTTTTAAGAATTTAAATGATTACAAGATTTTTTATTTCGAACTAAAAATATTTCGTAATGATCTTGATTTTTTGAAAGCTAATGATTGATTTCTTGTGTACATAAAAACAAGTTAATAATCACAGTTAAAATAAATTATTTAAATAATATATAGATTATTTTTTATATATTTGTTTTTTTTTAATTCTGAGTAAGATTTATTACTAGTTCCAAAAGGAAAGCCAAAATCTCACAAGTTCAACACAAAGATAGGAACAAAACCATAAACAAAACCAAAAGGGAAAACAAGCATACAGCTCCACCTGAACGCACCAAAATCATCCAAAGCATTGTTCCATCTGCTTCCTCTACAAAACGATCAAACACCTTGTTGATCCTCCTCAAACATTTCCTTCATCCATCGGGGACTAACCTGTGCTACGTAGGACTGGTATTTCTTCTCTCTCGTTACATTTCTTGCAATAGCATGAGCATATCTTACTTTAGAATTAACGACCTGCACGTCCCATTCCTGAATTAAATCCAAAGCCTTCCGCAGTTCTACTCCTTCATATCTAAAGGCTGGCCATGCTCTCGGTTTAGTGACAGCCCCCCCCATAAATCTCCAAACTCCATTTCAAAGAGCACACTTCCAATATGATGGCTATGCATTGATTCAATCACCCATAACCAGGCATAGAACTTAGCCTCCACAAAGGATCCTATTTAAGCAAAAGCCCTTCTACTATGGATAAGAGTATCACCCCGATGATTCCTCACAATCCAAGCAGCTCCGAGAATCCGTTTCTGTTTAAACCATTGTACCCCCACATTACATTTTAAAGTACCATCCGTTGGCGCCTGCCACTTCCTCTGAACTCGTTCTTCTTGTGCATCTTTCGCCATATCCTCCGTCGCACATTTTTATATATTTGTTTAATTTAATGATATATCAAATAGTAGTTTGTCTTAAAATAATTTATTTATACCATTTTTATAAACAAAAATCGAATCTATGATTTTATTATGCTAGTATTATCGGTCAAAACCTAAATAAAAAATTCAGAACATAACCTGAGTTACACAACATAAGCCTAAGCAAAAACATTAATTTTAAATAGAAAGTTAATGTCTACCGTATTTTAATAATTTTGCATTGTCTTTTCGTAGCTCAACCTCCAAGGGACTCTACATAAAATCCCAGAAAACAGAGCGCTCATCCGTTCTTCAAATACTTTTTTTTAAAAAGAATTAAATCTTCAAAGAGTTTAGTTGGGTAGCTGGTCCCGCTGATTTTTCTTGGAGTTCACTTGAATCCTGCGATCAACTTGATAGATCTACCAAATAGCACACAACAGTTTGATCTCTGTGTCTATATAATGAAGAGATTCACGGTCTGCTGCTTCTCAAATCCAATTCACAAGAACAAAAATCACAATCCAGACAAGGTTTGTCTTATCCTTTACACACAAAGGTTGAATATTTGTGTCTTTTCATCAAAATTTTCTCTGACCCATATGCTAACTTGTTCTGGGTCTGATTCTGTTCTGTTAGAAGCTAAGAAACAGCATGGAGATTTCAAGAAACGACAATGGAGAGGTTAGGGTTGCAAGGGTTTGATTGTCTTTTCGATATGTTCCTTTCTTCATAGACAAGTCTTGTTCACCTTTTTCACACTCTTTCTTGAAATCTAAGCTAAACGTTTGATTGGATCTTTCTCTGTTTAATCATGTCTCTACCAGCATGCAAAACAGAACAACAACAACAATGTAACACCAGTCATCGGTTCTGATCGTACCAATGTTATTGTGAACCATGACTTCTCTTTGGGGACGCATTCATGGCATCCAAATTGCTGCGAGGCCTCTGTTGTCACCGCAGATTCTGGTATCCCTCACGGTGTATTAGACCCGTCAAAGTATGGCAGCTATGTAGTTGTCAAGAACAGGAAAGAAACTTGGCAAGGCTTAGAGCAAGACATAACAAGCAGAGTGAAACCTTGTTCTCTCTATAAAGTTTCTGCAACTGTTGCCGTCTCTGGTCCTGTTCAAGGATTGGAGGAGATTATAGCCACTCTGAAGCTCGAAAACCAACAATCGCCAACAAACTATCAGTTCATCGCAAAGTAAATGCTTTTTTACATTTATAATTTTGTCTAATATTCACAAAAGAAGAACATTTTTGTTTATTTTTGAATATTGCAGAACTTGTGTATTCAAGGAGAAGTGGGTGAGACTAGAAGGCATGTTCTCGTTACCAAGCGTACCAGAAAGAATTGTTTTCTATTTGGAAGGTCCTTCACCAGGGATTGATCTCTTAATACAGTCTGTTACCATTCACCTTGATAGCGAGCCTGAGGTATATAACTAATCATATCAATGATTATTTGTTTGCCTTAACTCTTACCTATTTGATTTTCTTTTAAAGCGGGAACGACTTGAAGGCGTTACAGTGGAAGATGAGAATCTTGTAGTGAACCCAAACTTTGAAGATGGACTAAATAACTGGTCTGGGAGAAGCTGCAAGATTGTGTGTCATGACTCCATGGCTGATGGAAAGATAATTCCACAATCTGGAAAAGCTTTCGCTGCAGCTACAGAACGCACACAGAACTGGAACGGTATTCAACAAGAGATTACTGGAAAAGTTGAGAGGAAACGTGTATATGAAGCAACCGCGGTTGTTCGTATATATGGAAACAATGTGACAAGTGCTACTGTGCAAGCTACTCTATGGGTCCAGAATCCAAATCAACGTGACCAATACATTGGCATTGCCAAGTTAGTCTTCTTCTAATAGTTCAGATCAAGAATCATTGTAAAATGTTAAAGTGGATCTTTATTTTTGTTTTTTTTTTATAAAGTGTGCAAGCAACAGACAAGGAGTGGATACAGTGTAAAGGGAAGTTCCTCCTCAATGGTTCTGCATCACGAGTAGTCATTTACATTGAAGGTCCGCCTCCAGGAACCGATATTCTCCTCAACAGCTTAACCGTAAAGCACGCTGAGAAAATTCCTCCTTCACCGCGCCCACCCATTGAGGTTAGTCCAGAGATTCACTTCACATTTTAACCACAGTTTATATGTGAGGTTATAACCTCACATATAAGTTTATAACCTCACATATTATGTAATCATGAGGTTATAAGCTGAAGTGGATTTAATCAAGGCTTATAATCTATAATCTGATGATCGAGTTGATTCCATGATTATAAGTTCATTTCCAAACATATTTTACATTTCTAAATAATGAACAATTTTGTATTGGAGACTTTAGTTTTATTTTTTATTTTATTTGTTTTGTTATAGAATCCTGCATTTGGGGTAAACATACTCACCAATAGCCAGTTAACTGATGGTACAACCAACGGGTGGTTCCCATTAGGGAACTGCACGCTAAGCGTTGCAGAAGGCTCCCCTCGAATCCTTCCTCCAATGGCAAGGGACTCGCTTGGACCACACGAGCCTCTAAGTGGCCGCTACGTGCTCGTGACTAACCGAACACAAACATGGATGGGCCCTGCTCAAATGATCACTGACAAACTTAAACTGTTCTTGACATACCAAATATCTGTTTGGGTTAAACTCGGTTCCGGCATTAATAGTCCGCAGAATGTTAACGTCGCACTTGGTATTGATAGCCAATGGGTAAACGGTGGACAAGTCGAGATCAACGACGATAAATGGCATGAGATTGGTGGTTCTTTCCGAGTTGAGAAGCAGCCATCTAAGGCTTTGGTTTATATTCAAGGCCCTTCTTCTGGCGTTGATCTCATGGTCGCTGGCTTGCAGATTTTCCCGGTTGACCGGCTCGCCAGAATCAAGCATTTGAGAAGACAATCTGACAAGGTATATACACAAAACACTCTGCTTCGATAAGCTTTTATATCAAATGAGACTTTATAGTAATTTTCTTGATATACAGATCCGTAGAAGCGACGTTATCCTCAAATTCTCTGGTGTTGATGCTAGCAAACTGTCTGGAGCTACGGTTAAAGTTAGACAGACGAGGAACAGCTTCCCTGTGGGAACTTGCATCAGCAGATCAAGTATAGATAACGAAGATTTCGTCGATTTTTTCTTGAAAAACTTTAACTGGGCGGTGTTCGGCAACGAGCTGAAATGGTACTGGACGGAGCCAGAACAAGGGAAGCTTAATTACCAAGACGCGGACGATATGCTCAACTTGTGCAGTAGTAACAACATAGAAACCAGAGGACATTGTATCTTTTGGGAGGTCCAAGCAACTGTTCAGCAGTGGATACAAAAGATGAACCAAACCGACTTAAACACGGCGGTCCAAAACCGCTTAACCAGTCTTTTAAACCGTTACAAGGGGAAATTCAAACATTATGATGTGAACAACGAGATGTTACACGGATCATTCTACCAAGACAAGCTAGGCAAAGACATAAGAGTCAACATGTTCAAAACCGCACACCAACTAGACCCATCTGCGACATTGTTCGTAAATGATTACCACATAGAAGACGGATGTGATCCAAAATCCTGCCCGGAAAAGTACATTGAGCATATTCTTGACCTGCAAGAAAAGGGTGCACCGGTCGGAGGAATTGGGATTCAAGGCCATATCGATAGTCCAGTGGGTCCAATTGTTTGTTCAGCTCTAGACAGACTAGGAATCCTTGGTTTACCGATATGGTTCACGGAGTTAGATGTCTCCTCCATTAATGAGCACATCAGGGGAGATGATTTGGAGGTAATGATGTGGGAAGCTTTTGGACATCCTGCGGTTGAAGGCATCATGTTATGGGGATTTTGGGAGCTGTTCATGAGCAGAGACAACTCTCACTTGGTGAATGCAGAAGGTGATGTTAATGAAGCTGGCAAAAGGCTTTTAGCTGTGAAGAAAGATTGGCTCTCGCATGCTAATGGACATATTGATCAAAACGGTGCGTTTGCATTTAGAGGGTACCATGGAAATTATGCTGTTGAAGTGATTACTAGTTCATCTCAAAAGGTTCTTAAAACGTTTGTTGTCGAAAAAGGAGATTCGGCTCAGGTTATTACTGTGGATCTTCAAGGTTTGTGATTATTTTGTGTGATGCATGTGTGTTTATTAGTGTGACTATCTAATTTCAAATATTCTCAAGCTTTGGTGTTTGTATATCGTGTGAATAAAAACTTTATATCAAAAGTATTTTTTGATATGGTGGTTTGCTTCATTTTTGGAATTTGAAAACATACAAGTGAAATGACACTGGAAAAATAGAAAAACACATGTTTTTAAGCTAAACAAAATTCAACCTTAATTTTTAAAGTTAAAATTAGTTTATAATATTTATATTTTAATAAAATAATCACTAACATATATAAAGATAAGTTTGGCATGATTCATGGATCTCTTCATCTCAAGATATAAAGCCTTTCTGCCTCATCAGAGAGGATGCTTTAGACCTCAGAGTCTCCGATCTTCTCACCTCAGACTTGCTATGGAATATAAGGCGAATAGAAGAATTACTTCCTGAGATGGCCTTGCAAATAAAATGTATCCGTCCAAGACAATACAGCATGGAAGACATGTACATCTGGCAGCCACTCCAATCAGGTGTCTATTATGTAAAGTCGGGGTATCACTAAGCAACATCCCTTGGGTTTTGACTGGAAAAAGGACGTTTGGAGGAGGTATGTTCGCCAAACTCTAGGGTTTTTCTTTGGTCTATTTTCAAGAAGGCAATACTTTTAGGGGAGAACCTTTTGCGTCGAGGTATCTTGAGGAATTCAACCTGTCCAAGATGTGGGGATGTGAAAACAGAAACACATATCTTCTTCAGCTGTCCGGTCTCACAACGGGTCTGGAATCTAATCCAGCTCTCTATGGCAGTTCCCCTAGCTGCCTCCATTGACTTCGAATCAGGTATCGTCCGGGCAAGACAATTGACTTGTCTGCCTCCTCTTGGAGTCACCTGTAATATCTTCCCCTGGGTATGCTGGCTTCTATGGACCTCTCGAAACAAACTGATCTTCGAAAGCAGCACGCGTTGTCATAAGAAGTGGGGCTAAAAGCAATCATAGCGGCGAGAGAATGGTGCATGGCCAAAACAGTCAAACCCAAAAATCAGTATCACGCCTCAGCTCACAAAAGTCCTAATCTCCAATCGGCTCCTGAGGGATCGATAACTTGCAAAACTGATGCGGCTTGGGATGAATCTACTAAAAGAGCTGGCTTAGCGTGGATCTTATCCTAAACCCATGATTTTGTCGGCTCACCCCTGATCGCAGAAGCTCTAGCAGTCCACTTGGCGCTCCAATCAGATATCACCCTTGGCTTCAAAATCATCAGAGTGTTTTCTGATTCTCAAACGCTCATCCGAGCTACTCCCAACAAACATACATACAAAAAAAAATCTTCAGCGTAGTGGCAGACATCGTCTATGTTTCTGGCAAAAGAGACTCTCTGCTTTTCTTCTGTATTGGGCATTCTAATAGGCTAAGAGTCTAAGACTATTAATGAATTTGGGTTGCACAAAAAAAAAGATAAGTTATTATTGTTTATGATGTCACATCATACATCACCTAAACATACCAATCTAGTTATAATGAGATGATAAGTTAATCAAAATAAAATACTTACTATTTTTAATAATGTAGATAATACAAAGAAATTAAAAATATGAAATGTCATTTGTCATTTTTATATTAGATATATAATTATTACCAACATAAATATTAAAAAATAGAATGGTCATACTCATACTTATATATGTGTATGCTTTAATATTTTAAGATTAAATTCTTATTCTTACAAAGATATAAATCATGTGAATAAAAAATTTATTTTTACGGACAAAAATGATTTTTAAGCCTGAAATTTGAAGTGATTTGATTTTTATTTGGGGTTTAGATGATTTTAGGTAAATTTTCAGAATTTAGTACGATTTTTGTTAAGCACCTCTTGAATCTTATCTAGAACTATGAGATTTAAATTTTTACAAAAATATTGGTTGTGACTTTTATGGCTGTGGCTTTAGAAAAAAGTAAAAGTCATAAATTCTAGCTTTTAGAAAAAGTAAAGAAACGTGAAAGAAAAATGGAAGCTGAGGCTTTGAGTGTTTTTAGGAGTTTTGAGAAATTTTAGAAAAGCCAAATTGTGATTGGTAAAATTATTGATTTTAGAGACTTCAGATAATTGTAAAGTCCTTAAAACCTTCAAAATCAAATCCCCAATCACAACCTAAAAAACTCCACTCAAACACTTTAAAAACACTTGTAGCATTATAAAATTTACAACTTAAATATTTTTCAATAACAGTAAATTTCATAGTACTTTATGAAATTACAAATTTTATAATACTGAATTTTTAATCAATTTTAAAATTCATGTTTAACAATAAATTTATCGTTTTAATACAAATCATTTTAAACTTCTAGTTGAAAACATCTCCTCTTTACTGTAGAGAAATCATTATCATTTATAAATACATCGTATATCAGATAAAACTAAAGATGTTTTTAATAATAAAAATTAATAGTAAACTTCGCTTGGTATATAATAAATTATTTATATGTAAGAAAGTCAATGTAAAAAAAATCTATTTGAAAATTAATAATAACATTTATTTTTAAAATTCTACGTGGTTATTTGGATTACATGAGTTATTTGATTTTTAAATATAGTAATATATAAAATATAAACAGCATATTTCATTTTTTTGTAGTTGCCAACTTGCCAAACTAGTTTTTATTCCGGACCAGTCAAACACAAAATACACAAAAACTTCCGGACCAGTCAAACACAAAATACACAAAATATCGCATATGCTTCACATATGCATCTGAAGTTATTTTCAGTAACCTCCTTCATCTGAAGAGAAGTAATGATGGTATCAATCAACAATGGGTTAATTTGATGAATGACCATATTAGAAAAAATATCAGATTTATAGTAAAAAGGTAGAGAAAGATAGAAAAAGAAAGGAGAGAAGAGATAATATTGTTAATTGGTGAAATATATATATATATATATATTTTGTTGGTATACAGGATCAAATTTCCCATCAATAAATACAAATACTGATTCGAGCATAGGGTACACGAACTAGATCAGACTCGCATTTATCAAAGTGGTACACTTGAACTAGTATCTAACAGATAAATCTTAGTAGCTGGAATAGCTGCTGAATTTGGGATAAAAAACCCTGACGCACAAGAGTTGTGAACTGAAAAATTGGATAAATTCATACCAATCTCAAAATTTTTTATCCCTTCGTTGTTAATGATTCTTTAGACTGAGTCATTGTGATATGAGGTAAAAAGTTAGTTTTCTAGAAGCAGACAAGATGGTGAGAGAGCTTCCATCTGCACTTTCCATTTGCCCTTTGAAGCTGAAATCCAGCTGAAGTGTTGACGGGCGGAGATTAAGAGGTGGGTAGGTTGGTAGGCTTTTTCCGAGGGATGGAAAGGCAAGTAGTCAGTTTCAGGAGCTGCAGAAAGGGATGCTTTAGCTGTTGAGGCGAAGAAGGGAATTGAGGTAAGGCTGGCGACTGAAGTTATATAATAGAGTTATTTTTATGTATTTTCTTATTTTTTTCTTAAACCCTTACCCACCAGAGCATTTTAAATATTAGGTATCTTGCCCCCCCCCCTCTCGGAATGCTCACATTCAATCAATATTAGATTAGATAAAGAATTGCTTGCCTCCTATTTGTTCAAGGCGGGAGACGTGAACTCTGATTCGATCCGGGTATTCAATCCCGCGTTTGTACAGACAGACTTTTGGGGGTGCTAAGATCCAAAATCGAGGCTTATTCGAAAGCTTTGTTGTTAGGATCTGGATCCATTATTCATTCAGTGGAAGCTATAGTTGGATATTCTCCTGATAAAAGTCAGAATATGATCCTTTTGCAACTCCTTCGGAAACATTACATGAATGGTATTTTTTCCTGTATTTCAAATATTTCGTACAGTGCCGAACAAATTATTGGGTGTTCTTTTAATAGCTTCGGTACCGGCGGCATCGTTAGCTTGGAAGGCTAAGGGTTTTAGTCGACGTCGATTGATCAGTTTTATATTTTTAACGTCTCTAATTCAAAACCGAACATGAAACTTTGGTTTCATTCAGCGACAAACGAACATATTATGATTGTCTGGTTGTGAGTAAAGTAAATTGAAAAATTAGAGAAAAGATATGGACAAAACAAACAAAAAGTTGTTTCAAGAAACAAAGATGTTCATATGGAAAAGGAAAGCAAAAGCATGTACCGCTCTGATACAGTATTGAAGAGTCAGATAAAACTAGTATCTTCACTCAAACAATTGAACATATAAGAAACCAGTTTTGCTACAAACCACAAAGTATTTTTGTTCTTTGTAAAAGAAAAACATATGTCTGATTAATTATACAATAAAATACAAAAGATTGCACAGAGATTATTATTCGGTTGATTCGCCCATACCCAAGTTGGTAAGAGATTTGCTTCAGATCAGATCATCTACAAAACATAAGAACCAAACGCCAATCAAATTCAGCAGAATTTTACTTCTTTTTTTTTTAAAGAAAAATGTCACATTAAACACTGTAAATTCAGTTTCTATCCTTTCTGAAAACATACAGAGAATTGATATTAGAAGAAAAGATGTTTTACCTGGTGCTTAGTTTGTCTGTTTAAATATTTATATGCATGATTTCAACAGAAGGGATGTGTTGGACTTTGTAATAATCTTCTCCTCCTTCGGACAATCTTTTCTTCCATTCCTCTCTCAACTCTCAAATACTTTAAGGAAGTGATGAATGGCAGCCCATCAGGAAACTCCTTTAGTTTTTGGCAATTATTTATAGAGAGAGTATAAAGAAGGGGCATGGAGCCTTCTTCTACTATCCACTCTTTCAGCTCCTCCCCTAAATATAGCTTCTGCAACTGAGGAAACCCACCCCTCGAGCAAACCATTCTCCTCCCACTGAAAGATCCACTCCCTAATTTAACCTCTTTCAGATGCACCAGCTTCTCTAGAATCAGCATTGGGTCCTCCTTCAAACCACTCCCGAACAGATACAGGCTTGTTAGGCGAGAAGGGAACTGTAATTCATCAGAGAGCAATTGAATATTTGTACTCAACTTCAGCTTGTTGAGATTATCAAATTCCAATAGAGTGCTCCATTTGTTGGTCCCCATAGGCACTCGTCCTTCTTTGGTCCCCTTAGCCCCTTCGTATACTATATCAAGATTTTCTAGGTGTCTCAATCCATGTATCGATGCAGAAAGAGTTTCTAAGCTGATCTCATCAGTTATCTTGATTCCAAGAGTCCTCAATTCGGCCATACCACCAAGATCCTCTAAATGGCAGTACTTTGTTGAGAAATTAATCAAGGTCACCAAGTTCACTAGATGTTTTAATTCCAACTTCCTCTTACTTCGCATATCCCTTGGTAATGCAAGGTATCTCAATTCTTCCATTCCCAACAAGTAGGTGTGCGTAAGTAAATGAGAACGCCCAATTACATTTAAATTTAGATAGATCAGCAGCTTTAGATTTTGTAGAGAAGAGGGAAGATGAGATACCCACGCACCTTCTAAGTTCAGATATCTTAAGTGTATGAGCTCTCCAATGCTATCAGATAACTTCCTTTTTTCAAATTTGGCTCCAGGAAGATGTAGTACTCTCAAAAGTTCCAACCTTGTTAAGCCTAAATCCGAAAGGCTCCAAAGTGCTCCATCCTTTTTATCAAATGTATTAATGGAC
The DNA here is from genome assembly GCF_000695525.1 of Brassica oleracea var. oleracea. Taxonomy (NCBI): domain Eukaryota; kingdom Viridiplantae; phylum Streptophyta; class Magnoliopsida; order Brassicales; family Brassicaceae; genus Brassica; species Brassica oleracea. Next base: position 15,334,854 of record NC_027756.1, on the reverse strand, counting down.
GTATCTTCTGGTACAACCCGAAATAAATTATCTTCAGCCAATAATGAATACAAATCCGACTTCCAGAAAACCACTAGAGATCGAACCTTTGGATTACTAATATCTTTCTCAACATTCAATGTAGTCGGATCATGTGAGACAAACCTCCGTGACTGATAGTGTGAAGTCGGAGAGCGGACACCAACAGTATGTAGGAAATTCTCTTCTTTGGCTTTAAACAAACAAATATCTCTCATCAAGTCATGCAAACGGCATGTCTCAAATCTCCCAGTGGTTTTGTCTATTTCGGATATAACCATATTTCTTCTCACCAACTCCCAAAAGTAATTATCTCCAACATCTCGAATGCGGTCTCTAGTTCCATACTCAAGTATTCGTTCTGCAGCCCAGTAATAAGACAGATCTTCAACATTTATCTCATAATCTTCTGGAAAATGGGCCAGGTAGAGGAAGCAAAGCTTCAGATAAACAGGCAACTCTTCAAAGCTTAGAGACAATATATGGTTAAGCGAATTATTGTTGTCGTCACTGGTTCTACCAACGAGATGAGATCCAACATTCAAAGATAACCGTTCCCAGTTGTGAATTGTGTATTTCTCAGCCAGCAATCCTCCTAACACTCTGATAGCCAAAGGCAATCCTCGACAATGTTCCATCATTTTCTTTCCCATCTTTTCCATCTTTTCCACCTCCTCATCATCTGGAGTCATTTCTGCCAAATTATAAAACAAAAAAATAATATTTCATTTTTTTGGGTCAAAAATAATATTTTATTAATATGTGATAATAAGTTATCTTTTTCTTTTTTTTTTTGACTACATAATAAGTTATCTGATGTCTTGCGATCATTCCAAAACATTAATTTGAATTCTTACCAGATGCATCTTTTCTGGGCATCGCTATACTTTTGAAAAGTGTCCAACTGTCTTGATCAGATAGGCATTCTGGTTTAAAGTCTATATATGTTTCTCCAGGTCTTGCGACTCGTTCATTTCGAGAAGTAAGTAGCACCTTCGAACCTGTAAAACATTTACCCTTTGGCTATTATATAGTAATATAACACAAAAAAACATAATGAGTTATATTTGTACCATAACATATGAGGTTATCACCTGCTTTGTGTGGAAATATTCGCTTGATCAAGTCCCAATCTTCTTTATTCCATATGTCATCTAATACGATTAACGAGTTTGATGTTTCTAACAGTTCAAAGAGTTCGCCTTGGAGGGCAGCTTTTGTCATCTTCTGGATTTCCTTTTGCTGTTCTTTGGATCTGAAATTCTGCAAGATTGCTTGCCACACTTTGATATGATCACAAACTTGGGAAACACAGACCCATGCGAGTCTATCAAACTTCTTTTTAACAAGGTTGTCATGAAAAACTTGTCTAGCAAGGGTGGTTTTCCCAAGACCACCCATCCCGGTTATGGAAACAACTTGAATATCATCTCCCTCCACCAAATATCCTAGTAATGTCTTAACATTTGCTTCCATCTCCACAAGATTTCCTTCGTGAATTTTAGGAAATTCTTGTCTTTGTTGAGAAGGTTGTGGATCCTTTACATCGTCAATTCTCTGGTGTACCTCAAAATCGTTCATATCACGAACTGCTTTCTTGATCGTCTTAGTTAAGCTTCCAATTTCTGATGCAATCTTCATGCGTTTCGGAGCAATGCACGCAAGTCTTCCGATGCTACCACGTCCGAGTACATCTTTCAGAATAGTGCGTTCAATTGTATCTTCAGCGTCAAGAACAATCTCATTGATCCTTTCCACAAAGCTTCTCACCACTTCACTTGTATGCTTTTTTGCGTTTGCATCTTTCAAAAATGACTTTAATGTGTTTAAATCAGTTTTTAGCTCATTATCTTGATCTTCAACTCCCTGAAATTGTTCGTATTCATGGCTCAGTAGGTCCCATAGCTTTTCTATTGCAAATGACACAAGTTCCCCAGACATAATGGATCCTGCTTTAAGTAGTAAGAAAATAAGAATCAAGTTACGTAGTATTGAACGAATACTTATAATCAAATCCCTAAGAGGTCAACCAAAGCAATATTGGATTTACATATTGTTTATTTTAAAAAAAAAATAGTTGATGTTGGAGACGGGCTTGCGGAGTCTCTTAATACCCTGCCTGAATTTATATCGGCCAATCTAAAGTGAGGGATGAGCGTGTTTTAGTGAGGAAGAATGCAGCAGAAGCTACTGTCAAATCTTTATCCGAGTCTCTAAAATGTGCCACTCTAATTCGTGCCTTAAGGCCAATTCCGTTGATTACTTTAAGGACCTTTTGACAGCTTTTCTAAAGCATTAGTAATGCTGCATTACTCAATATTCATCGTGGACGGAGTATTGATGAGCTGTACTTAAATTGTTTTTTACTTTGGATTTTGATCGAGATTGATTGGTTTTACTATGTGATTCAGTCTTTTTTTGTGGTCTTTTGGTGTGCTTTAGTGATTTTACAGATTACGGGTTTGTTTGTTACGAAATGACGCGAATAGATGAGAGCTTTGAGCTTAAAGAGAGCATTGAAATTAAATGAAGTTGAAATGTGGGAAGGATCATATGATTTATTACATATGGATGGATGAAAGAGCGAGATGGTGGTTTTAGTTGTTCCTGCGCCAAAGAAGAATGAGAAGAAGCCCAAAAAAAGCAAAAAAAAAAAAAAGAACATAACTTCCGATCCAATGCTCAATATCAAAAATCTGCCAGAGGCATTAGATCAGTCTATCTAGAATTTTGATTATCGTCAATTTAACACACGATCGCCACATCTTTGATCTATGGATCGGTCAATCTCGTGCAAGAAACATAATAGCACCATGGTAAAGATCAATCTAGTGCTTAATATCAAGAATTTGTTGAAGGCACTAGATCGGTCGATCCAGAAATTTATAGCAGTCATTTTGACACTAGATCAACTATCCCAGGACTACAGATCGATCTATCCCACGCAAGGAATCAAAAGAAAATGATCCATAGAAGAGATATAGATGGTGAGGCTTCATCAAAGCCCATTAGACTTGTTCAACGTTAGGCCGGCTTACACAAGTTGCGTGCAGACAATTTATGGGCTTAGCCGATGAAGGCCATTAGATTAAGTGCAACATAACAGGTGCGTTAGGTCAAGTACAAGAAATGGTTCTTCTTTTTCAGCCGCAAGAGATCAAGCTTCAGAGAGAAACAAGTTGCACAAGAGAGACAAAGCCATTAGTATAAGAGAACATTGTTGAGCTCATAATGTTCTAGATTAAAGGCCTTGTGATTAATTGTGTCTTCTTGGTGTTTCTAAACCATCACGGTTCTATAAGTGATTGGTTCTTGTAAAATCTTATTGATCTAGTGGATTTCGGGAGCAAGAGTTCTCCCACGAGACGTACTGGTTAGAGGCTGGGAACTCGTTAAAGTTGCTTGTGTTCATTAAGCTTAACTTACAAGTAACAAGTCGATTGCTTAGGTTTGAGATTCACACGACTGAAATCGTAACAAAGTGGTATCATAGCTCAGGTCAAAGGCGTGTGTTTAATCTAAGCTAAGAGGAAGGTCAGCATGTCCAACTCACGGATTGAAGTGGACATGTTTGATGGTACTGGAGATTTTTCGTTGTGGAAGGTCAGGATGTTGGCACACTTCGGTGTACTGAGTTTGAATAGTATTCTTGATGATGAGAAGCTGCTAAAGGATCCACCAACGGCAAAGAAAGAGCTTACGAAAGCTATGAAAGATCCACAGAAGGAACTAGCAGGAAAAGTAGAGACAGTTACAGGTATAGATCCAATCAAGTTCGAAAATTCTGAGAAGGCAAAAGACTTGATAGTGTTGAACGTAGGTAATAAAGTCCTACGTATTACACACTGCGAGACAGCCGCATCAATGTGGTCTACTGAACAAGCTGTACATGGAGACATCTTTGCCGAATAGAATTTACCTTCAGCTAAGGTTCTATATTCAAGATGTCTCTGATTCCAAGAGCATCGACGAGAATGTTGATGACTTTCGGAAACTGCTGGCAGACCTCAACAATCTACAAGTAGAGGTGTCTGAGGAGGTACAAGCCATCCTTGTTATTGAGTTCACTATCGCACCGGTATGATCAGTTGAAAGAGACTTTAAAGTATGGTAGAGACACTCTGAGTCTCAGCGAGGTTGCTGAAGCTGCAAGGTTAAAGAAACGAGAGTTGATTGAAAGCGGAAAGGGTTCTAGGTCCGCTGGAGAAGGATTGTACGTTGACAGGGACATATAAGATAACAGGTCAAACCGTGGCAGTGGAAGGAATGGAAATGGAAGATCGAAGAGCAGATTTGGTAGGTCAAAGTCTCGACCTAAGAACAACAAGGGCTGTTTTATTTGTTGAAAGGAGGGGCACTGGAAAAGAGATTGCCCTGATCGGAAGTACAACAAACCAGAGAACTCAGCCAACATGCAGAGGAACCGAAACAGCCTCTAGTGTTAACCGTGAGCACTCAAGACATGCACGAAAAGTGGGTCATGGATTCTAGTTGTTCTTTTCCCATAACCCCAGAGAAGGAGTTAATGTTCGATCTGAAAGAGTTCAAAGGAGGCAAGGTACTGATGGCAAACAATATGCACAACAATATTCAGGGAATTGGAAAGATAAAGATAAGAAATCTTGATGGCTCGGTTGTAGTCCTTACTGGTGTAAGATACATGCCAGGAATGAGCCGGAATCTAATCTCATATGTAATGCTGGAGACTTCAGGTTGCATGTATGAAGGGAAAGAATTAATGGTTCACTTCTACAAGGATGATAAAAAAGTGATCTCTGGAAAATATCATCAATGCTTGTATTATCTGCAAGGATAAGTGTTGAAGGGGCGAGACAAACTTGTACAACAAAAAATCTGATCGGACAAGTCTGTGGCACTCAAGACTTGGACACATGAACCTGAAGAGTATGAAAATTCTAGCCAAGGAGGGATATGTGCATGAGAAAGAGGTTGATGAGTTGAAGTTTTGTGAGGAGTGTATATTGGGAAAGTCCCATAAACAAAGTTTCACCGTCGCAAAGCATGTTACAAAAGGAATCCTAGACTATGTACATTCAGACATGTGGGGTTCACCATCAACGCCAGACATCTTGGGAGGTTGTAAGTACTTCATAACCTTCATTGATGATTACTCTAAGAAGGTAAGGATATACTTTCTAAAGAATAAGAGTGATTCATTCGTCACATTCAAGGAATGGAAGACTATTATGGAAACTTAAATAGAGAGGAAGATCAAGTGTTTAAGGACAGACAATGGTATTGAATTTGCAACAAGGAGTTCGATGGTTTTTGCAAAGATGCAGGCATCAAACGGCATATAACATGTACTTACACTCCACAGCAAAATGGAGTGTCGGAGAGGATGAATCGAACTATAATGGACAAGGTCAGGTGTATGCTTGCTGAGACAGGGTTGGATCAAAGTTTCTAGGCTGAAGTTGCGTCAACGGCTGTCTACCTGATCAATAAGTCCTCGAATTCAATAGTTAAGTTTAAGTTACCTGAACAAGTTTGATTAGGATAAAAACCGAATATGAAGCATCAAATATGGCTTGGATGTTCAGCGTTTGTTCATGTTCAGCGTGTATTCATGGGGTACCCGTTTCCTACAAATGGATACATGGTTTGGATACCTGAAGAAAGAAAGTGCAGAACAAGCAGAAATGTGGTGTTCAATGAGAATGAAACCTACAAAGATACGTTGAACAAAAGAGTTGAACATGTTGAATCAGTTGCTCAAGAGGAAATTCAGAAAAAGAAGAAGCCCAAGAAAAGAGTGTTATTCAGTGATGATCTGATTCAGGGTCCAACCATAACTACTAATGAGTTGGAAAGGAGTGTCACGTCAGATCATGGGAATGATATGGAAGAGTCTTCATCATCAGAAAACTCAGAAAGCAAAACATGTCCAACCGAGGAAGCTGATCAACATGCAAACGACGACACACCTCAATCATTAGACAATTATGTTCTTGCACGAGACAGAGAAAGGATGAGGAACATGAGACCTCCATCGAGGTATGAAGATGGAAATTTTGTGGCCTACGCTTTAACTACTGCTGAGGATTTGGAAATTGATGAACCAAGATCATATGCTTAGGCAATGAGGAGCTAAAAACCGAAAGCTGTGGAAAAAAGCTGCACATGAAGAGATGGATTCTCATAAGAAGAACATGACCTGGGATTTGATGGAAAAACCAGACAACCAAAAGCTTGTTGGGTGCAAGTGGATCTTCAAAATCAAACCAGGTATACCAGGGGTTGAGGATGTGAGATACAAAGGAAGACTAGTAGCAAAGGGGTATTCACAGACTGAGAGAATTGACAACAATGAGATCTTCTCTCCAATGGTGAAATACGTCTCCATCAGGTTCATGCTATCAGTTGTTGTAAAATTAGATTTTGAATTGGAACAGATGGACGTTAAGACTACTTTTCTACATGGAAGTTTAGAAGAAATAATCTTCATGACTCAGCCAGAAGGGTTCATACAACCAGGAGATGAGAATAAAGTTTGCTTATTGAGAAAGTCATTTTATGGACTTAAGCAATCTCCAAGAAGGTGGAATCACATGTTTGATAGCTTCATGAATCTTCAGTTGTTTGACAGAAACACCAAAGATCAATATGTGTACGTCAGAGATGCATAAACTGATAAAGTTGTCTACTTATTGCTCTATGTCGGTGATATGCTCATTTTATCAGGAAATAAGAAGGTGATTAAGAAACTCAAAGATTGGCTGAATGGGAAATTCGAAATGGAGGATATGGAACATGCTTCGAGAATTCTAGGAATGGATATTCGAAGGGACAGAGAGAAAGACACACTGACATTGTCGCATGATACCTTCATTGAGAAGGTATTGAAAACGTTTGGGATGATAGGTGCACGTTCAGTGATTACGCCAATCGCTGCACACTTGAACTTGAGAAGTTTGACTGAGAAAGAATGGAAGCTCGAAGCACCATACATGGAAAATGTTCCATACGCGAGTGATGTAGAGAGCTTAATGTATGCTATGGTCGGTTCAAGGCCAGGCCTAGGGTTCACAGTGGGGTTTATCAGCAGGTTCGTGAGTAAACCTAGCAGAAAAAATTGGGAGGCAGTTAAATGGGTGTTAAAGTATCTAAAGGGAGCATCTAAGATCAACCTATAACTCAAGAAGCATACAAAGTTCATTATTGAAGGTTACACAGATTCAGACTATGCAACTGACTTGGACAGGCGGAGATCAGTCACATGATACATCTTCAAGGTTGGAGGAAACACGGTTTCATGGAAATCGTGTCTGCAGTCTGTGGTTGCTCTTTCCACCACAGAAACAGAGTACATGGCAATAAATGAGGCAGCAGAGGAAGGTTTGTGATTAAAAGGATTATGTGCAGAGTTAGGTTTCAAGCACGATAATTTTCACTTGCATTATGATTCACAGAGTGTTATAACCCTAGCAAGAAACCCAATTCATCACGAAAGGACAAAGCACATAGACAATATATTCCACTTCATCAGGGATCTAATATCATATGGAGTTAAAATCCTAAACAAGATCCACACTACAGTCAATCCAACAGATTTTCTAACTAAGACCGTACCTGATCAGAAGTTCCAGCTATGCTGCGAGATTATGAACCTTCACTGAGACAGGAACGGCCACGCCAGGTAACTCCAGAGTATACAAGAATACCTCACAAGACACGTCACAGAGCAGAGGGCTAGCATGTGTCAGAATCAGAGGATGAGTTACTCTAAGTGTTTGAAGAAGGACTACCTAGCAAAAGGGGTGGACTCGTGTTAACACTCACATGTTCAAGGTGGAGCATCTTTCACCTGAGAAGCAAACAGAGAGACATAGTCACTGTTAAGAAGGCTTAATTAAAGAAAAAGGTGATTCAAGGTTAGACTTAGCTCGAAGATTCTTGTGAAAGACAGAGGAAATGCGCAGGAAGAATCGGGTTGAACAAGTTGTTATGAATGATTGTAATCTTGAGGATTAAGGATATGAGACAACAATAATCAACACTTGGTCAAGAAGCATAAAGTCGCTACCACATCTAGTAGAAGAGTCTGTGAGTTTAGCTTAGATGAATCGTCAAGAAGTGTCTGAGTCGGAGGTGTTCAACTTTGAGTTGAACAGGCTCGGAAGAAGTAAGGGACGCAGTTTGGTCTCACGACCACTGTCGGAGTTAACTTGGGTGGACTGACTCACCTCAAGTAAATAGCTGAAAGACCGAAGCTTTAGCAACATCAACCATCATAGGTTGAGGTGGAGCTCCAGATTCATCATCAGAGTTCGTCAAGAGGAACATACATCAAAATCGGTGGACAAATTGATCAGTTACCTTTACGGAACCAAAGTGATTTCAAGAGAAAGAAGTCAAGGAAGAAGGCCAGAGTTACCTAAGGTTCAGCAGAGTGAACATAGATGGTGTTCGACGGATTCATTCACCGGAGGCAAATCGGTAACTCATCCGAGATGAGAGAAGGAATATGAAGAGAGAAGGTGGTGACTTTCTCAGGGTCGTCACAAGTGAGAAGAGACAGAGACAAGGAAGTGTCATCAGAGAAGCAAGGGTTATGGGCTTAGGCCAAACATGTGAAGTTTTGTGAGGTTTGGTCAAAGTCCATCAGACTTGTTCAATGTTGGGCTGGCTTGCACAAGTTACGAGCGGGCAATCTATGGTCTTAATAGACGAAGCCCATTAGGTTAAGTGCAACATAACAAGTGTGTTAGGTCAAGTTACAAGACACGGTTCTTCTTCTTCAGCCACAAGAGATCGAGACAAGTTGCACGAGAGAGACATAGACATTAGTATAAGCATAGAGAACATTGTTGAGCTCATATTGTTCTAGCTTAAAGGCCTTGAGACTAATCGTGTCTTCTTGGTGTTTCTAAACCATCACGGTTCTATAATTGATTGGTTCTTGTAAACTCTTATTGAGATACAAGTTGCACAAGAGAGGCATAGACATTAGTATAAGCATAAAGAACATTGTTGAGCTCATAATGTTCTAACTTAAAGGCCTTGAGACTAATTGTGTCTTTCTAAACCATCACAGTTCTATAAGTGATTGGTTCTTGTAAACTCTTATTGATGTAGTAGAGTTTGGAGTAAGAGTTCTCCCACGAGACGTACCGGTTAGAGGTCGGGAACTCGTTAAAGTTGCTTGTGTTCATTAAGCTTAACTTACAAGTAACAAGTTGACTGCTTAGGTTTGAGATTCACAGGTTGAAATCGTAACATAGACCGGTCCATGTTTTGTAGATCGACTGATCTCGTGTGTTGCAAATCCACTTAACATGAACCAACCAGAATCCGACAAAAGAATACCATTTATACCCGAATACATATTAAATCAAGAAAACTCGTATTTTTATGTATTATATTCACTTTTCTTTTCTTTTCTGAGTTCTGGAGAAGCCATTGAGATTTTGTAAACATATGGAGAAGATCTCCTCTTCTTCTCAATTTGGAGAAGTTTTCAGAACCCTCTGGCTTATTATGTTCAATCTCATGATGTTAAAACAGCTTATATGAATTGACCGTATAAATCAATGTTATTAACAAAATCACGCTTATATAAATTGACCGTCGGAGTGTTAGTCATCTGTTAATTTATCAAAACGTCATTGTTTTGGATAAATTTTGTAAAATTAAAAATTAATTTTCTTGGAGGTTTGAACTCTTACACAAGTGGACAAGTAAGAGTATTAGCTGCTAGACAAAGTAACGTTCTTGTATAAATTGTGTAAACATTAACTTATATATAAGTTTTAGTTTAATCAAATAAATGTTATCAAGTTTTTAGTTTTTCAGTTTTATCAAATAAATAAATTGTTATTTATATTTTTTAATTTAACTTTAAAAATCATTGTTTTACATATTTAAATTATTTATTATTAATTTAAATATTTACTTTATATTATTGCTAAAAAATTGAAATATATTGTAAAGTTTCGAACTCTGTGTTCTTTATTTATATAAAGTTACATTTTAAAATACCATTAAAGAAATAGTTTAAATTAATTACATTTAAAAAAAACTTTATTTTAAAATTTGACAATCAATATATATATAAGCACGATTTTGAGAGTTTATGTAGTAGTTATCAAAAATGATGTCTTTTTGATAAATTAACGGATGACTAACACCTTGACGGTCAGTGTATATATGAGCACGATTTTGAAAGTTCATGAAATATTTTTAAATTATTTTTTAATTAAATATGGAATATGCATTACTATAAAGTTTGGGAAGGAAAGAGCACAACGCATAAATTTCATGTAGTATTCTTGAATTTTTGTTTAGAGCATCTCCAACCCACCTCTATTTCTACCTCTATAATAGCATTTAGAGGCAAAACTAGTCTAACTCATCTCTATTTTTGCCTCTAAAATAGAGATTGCTATTTTTTCTGTATTTATAGAGTAAAAAATAGCATTCCTCTGTATTTTGCTCTATATGTAGAGATCTCTATTTTAGAGAAATACATTGGAGTAAAACTCATCACTATTATAGAGTTCCTCTATTTTAGAGGTAAAAATAAAAGAATACATTGGAGATAGTCCACTATGGAATATACACTGCTATAAAGTTTGAGAAAGAAAATGCTGGACGCGTAAAATTAACGTTGAAAATGAAAATATTGATATCTTCGTAGGAATCACCCAGGTATTATACCTAAAAGGACAAAAAAAAGTTAAGGAATGGTTTCGCAAGTTTGAACAAATTATTCTTAACCGGTAAAAAACTCTTGAAGAATCAAACGTTGGAATTGCTTCCATCCAGTTTTATGGGATACCAGAAACATGGCATCGATCATTATTACAAGAAGAAGATTACAAAGTTGTTGTTAGGAATTGGATAACGTATAAGAATCTGCTTATAGAAGGATTTGAGGAGGTGTGTTAGATGATCCTGTAGCAAAGTTGAAAGAACTGAATGAAACAGATTGCTGATAGATATCACAGTGATGGAAGTTTTGGAATAGGTGATGCAGTCTATGTGAGGCTTCAGCCATATATGCAGGGCCGGCCTATGGCGGAAGCAAGAGAAGCATCTGCTTAGGGCCCACTTAGATTTTTGTTTTGTTTCTTATGAAATTATCATATATTTTCATAATTAGTATTGAGAATGATGAGAGTAGACGATGGGAAGAATGTTGTATTTACTCTCATAATCCTTAGCTTTATATTACACACGTTTATATACTGCTATGATTACTTAAACTAGACTAGATATAAATATACGAGAATCTAATAATAAAAACATATACATCATAATTATGATATACAATAAAACATCTATGAATTAATACTCGATAAATTAATAATCTTTATAAATTAATAAATTTCGTCGGTCCCAACTTTGGCCGGTGTAAAATATGACACAAATCGATAAAATAATAAAATAATATTTTTCAAACTCCCATGTAAATATATAGTCCCATTAAAATCATAAATTAATAATATATTCTATATATGTTTTATATAAGTACAAACTATCATAAACTAAACATTATATTGTTGGTTTTATATTCACAATGAAAATACTTTTATTTTTTTAAATATTTTAATAATATTTAGTAAATTATATCGAAAACCACATAACAATTCTATGAAACATAACAATATACACCAAATAAGATAATAAAATAATATGAAAATCAATTTTCTAAAATTTAAATAATTTATGTACGGTAAAATCAAATATTTTTTTATTTACTAATAAAAATATTTAAAAATTTGAAAAAAATCTAAAAAAAGAAACTTTTGTAAATTAATATCTCTATAAATTAATAAAATTTTAAAATTCCAACATTATTAATTTATAAAGGTTCTACTCCAATATCTTCAACATCTTTCTATAGGCCCCTCAAGCTCAAGGCGGATAAAGTGTAAACGGAAGCAACGGCTTGAGATTGACTTGCAGATTCGAAGTAGTGATAGGAACATGTGAGTTATGGTGGCTAATTTGCTCGACACTGAGAGAGATGGACCTGTAGATGGAGGCTGGTGCGAATTGTAGACTCGTCCGGAGTGTAAGGCTTGAGACCCACGCTTGCGCAGAGAGATTTCGGAAAGCTCATGCGATGATCGGCTGATCTTGTGACGGTGATTGAGATCCAAGGTTAGTAGATCCAGTGTACCAACGGCCAGTGGTGATGGTGGGAGGTGATCATTTGTGGTGATGGTGGTGATTACTGATTTAAAATGAAGCGATGTGATGCTTGTCACTACAAGAAAACACACCGAATTCCGACGGAGGTTCCGACGGACACCAAGGTCGTCGGAAATTTGTGACGGAAAACTGACAAATTTCCGACCAAATCCAAAAAAATTAAGTCGTCGGAATTCCGTCGGCCATTTCCGACGGAATTCCGACAAAATATGGTTCGTCGGAATCTTCCGACGACTTTTCGACGACATTCCGATAAAAAAAGTAACCGTTGTAGTCGTCGGAAGTTCGTCGGTATATTCCGACGAATTTCCGACGACATTCCGATTAACAGCAAAGTCGTCGGAATTCCATCGGTATTTTCCGACGGAATTCCGACGAACCATGTGACCGTTGCCGACAAATACATATGACCGTTGTATAGCCGTTTGGGATTGGACAATTCCGACGGAATTCCGACG
>NC_027756.1:15307498-15319618 GCF_000695525.1 Brassica oleracea var. oleracea | reverse complement strand
TTTTTTTTTTATAATGTCGATTACTTACTTGTTCATATTTACTTACTTTAAATATTTTTGTAGGCGGTTCCTAAAAGGAAAGGAGGCCGTTTAGTTGGGTTGGCCCGTCGTGCTTCTTCGTATCCGGCATCTTCTTCGCAAGCTCCGTATGCCGATCCCATGATTCTCGAGGAGCTACATGACAAAGATGAACGGATTGGGGCATTGGAGGAGCAGAACACCACTATCCTTTCGGAGAATGCCACTATCCGTTCGGAGAATGCCACTATCCTTGCTGAGTTGGCATCCCAGAAGAAGTTCAACACCGAGATTATGCAGAAGCTAGATCGTTTGATGTCTTCGAGTTCTTCTTAGTTTATTTCGGCTTTATAAAACTTTCGGAATGTTTTTTTTTTCTATTTCGGTTTGTATGAATTTTAAACTTTATGAATGTTTTTTTCCTATTTCGGTTTTTATGAATTTAAATTTTATAATATTATTAGTTTTTTATTTCCAATTTTTTAAATTTATTAATATCAAAAAATATATAAAAATGCAAAATTAATTTGTAAAAAAAAAGGGTATATACCGACGGACAACGGTCGTCGGAATATACCGACGGCCTTATATCCGTCAGAATTTACCGACAAACCCATTTCCGTCGGAATATACCGACGAACTCGGTTCGTCGGTATATTCCGACGCCCTATGTCCGTCGGTAAATTCCGACGCCCTATGTCCGTCGGTAAATTCCGACGCCTATAGTTCGTCGGAATAAACCGAGGAACCACGTTCGTCGGAATTGTAGTTTTCCGATGAACTCTGGTCTCGTGTAGCCGCATCGTAATATCGTCGGAAGTTCGTCAGAATGACGTTTCTCGGTATTCGTCAGAAAGTCGTCGGAATTTCTGACGAAATTCCGACGACTTTCTGACGAATACCAAGAAACGTCATTCTGACGAACTTCCGACGATATTACGATGCGGCTACACGAGACCAGAGTTCATCGGAAAACTACAATTCCGACGAACGTGGTTCGAGTAAGGAGCAGAGATCAAAGATCTCGTTGTTAGGCATCCTTAAGTGACTTGAGTTGCCGCAAACGTTAAAAAGCCTAGAGTTGCCATGGAGATTGTGCTCTGGACGAAGAAGATTTTTTTTTTTAAAAGAAAATTTAAATAACAAAAATTTAAATAAATAGCTAATAAGTTTTCAGAAAATATAAAACTTTTATTTTTTTTCTTTTATAGGAGAAAACTGTTTTTTTTTTTTGCAAAAGAAACAAAAATTAAATGACTAAAATGGTTTTAGAATCCGGAGGCATGTGATATGCTTGAATTGTAGAACTAGGCCTGGATTCAGAAGTTTATAATAGACTTGGACAATGAGAAGCTCGATGGCTTAGATTCAGAGGTTCATGATGAACTTGAATAGTGAAAACATATAGTTTGATAAAAATAACATAAAAAGAGGCTCAAATGGCTTGAAAACGAAAAATAAAGAAGATCTGTGGCTTGAAGAGCAAGAAAAAAACAGGGACGGAACCAATCGTTAGATCATTGTGGCTCTGATACAATTTTAAATTAGATGGACTTCCAACTTAAAACCAATTGGTGATAAGTGGATTGTCTCATCTATCTTATATACTGATTAGGATCCATTCCAACTAACGATGTCGGACACTTTGTGTCTAATAATTATCACCCATGTTTATAGTTTTTTCTTTGGATCAGAATCTCTGTTTATAGTTTAAGCATGACATTTTGTGGTTTAACTTCTTCGCCCATCATTTTCCTGCATATATGTGATGCAGTCTTTTTTGTTCGAACGATGATTCTGTTTATAGAGAATCCTCTATTACAAATGATGATAAATTTTGTATTACACATTGATCTTGGTATATGTTGTTCTAGCTGAGACACTAGCTAATTAACGCGCTTCATACGTAAATATGTCTTTAAAGATGAAATTCACATTTATTTGCAAATAATAGCACCAATCAAACTACCAGAAATTTCTAAGGACAATGTTTTACTGTGAAGACTTGAGAGAAATAAACAAACAAAAGAAAATAGAGATCTTATTCACAGCAAACAAAGAAATTTGCTAAGGAAAAAAAGAAAAGAAAAGACACCAGATCGATAACATTAAAAGATAAATGACTAACCTCTTGATGCCGCCTGGGAAGAATAGAGAGATTCCTAGCTCTTTCGTTCCTCCAAACAAAAAGATTTAGGTTTATGTTTTCAAAGTTAAAATATCCCGTTCTTCTGGTATTTTTCTTAGATTTCTAGCAACTTGTGGTGTATCTTCTTATCCATTAACCTCACATTTCATGGTTCAGACTTTACAACTCTCCACAGACAACAAGGAAACTACGTAACTGTGTGGTACTCGTCTTCCATATTTGTACTCGCAGCAACTTGTTGTGTGTCTTCTTGCCCATCAATATCATAATCGATGGTTCAGACTTTTCAACTCACCACAGACAACGCTGTACTCGTCTTCCTCTTAACTCTCAACAGAAAAACTCCGTATGTTATGGACCTTCTTGACGCGGACTACGTAGTTTTTTTCTACCTTTCTTTTCTTATCTTCATTGCAGAAATTATTTTCACTCCCTCTTATCAGCCTCTTAGAAACAGTTTTAGGTTTAGGCTGTTACATCTTCTTTTCTTTTTTTTTTTGTTAGGCTGTTATATCTATATACATATTATTATTACTAGGTGGTGCAGTAAAAAAATTTAAAATATTTTTTAATAGATAAATATAAAATATATTTTAAAATAAAATTTTATTAATATTGTAAATTTTCTTTTTCATATCAATATATTAATATAATTTTGATTTAATTAAACATAAAAATTATATTTAAGAATATGCATGTATATATTTGAAATTATAATCTTAGATAGATTTTTCTATCTATTTATTTTAATTAAATATATTAAATAAATTTGTAAAAGTTGCATAATTACCAAAAATTAAAATTAAACAAAATTTATAAAAAAGTTAGATATATAAGAAAATAATGATTTTACGATTAAATTTTTATAATTTTCTAAAAAAATTGTATACATTTTTGAAAATTTTAGTAATAAAATTGTATAATTAAAAATATATATAATTAAATTATATTTCGAAATTTATAATGCCATATTTGAATATATTTATTTTAATGATGATTTATGAGTTATTTCCATATTCTAAAAAAAATTTCAAAAATATAAATTGACATTAAATGTAATATATGAGTTATTACCATATTTTAAAAAGTTTACCAAAAATATAAATTAACATTAAATGCAATTATCTATGTCATATTAAGTTATAAGACATGTCATCGATTTCAGTAGTCATGTCATATTTGTTTTGTGAAATTGATTGTAGAAATGACATGTGGGAAAATCACTTCGCAAATATAGCCTAGGGGATTGCTTTAGATGTTACAATATATAATTGATCAATAATTAAAAAAATTAATTCCCTTTCGATTTGAAGTTA
Source organism: Brassica oleracea var. oleracea (assembly GCF_000695525.1). NCBI lineage: Eukaryota > Viridiplantae > Streptophyta > Magnoliopsida > Brassicales > Brassicaceae > Brassica > Brassica oleracea. The sequence goes on along the minus strand of NC_027756.1, from coordinate 15,316,135 downwards.
TATATATTTTTGAAAGATTCCTGCTATAAAAGTTCAATACATTTAATTTGACATAGACAAAATGTGTTACAAAATGAAAACAAATGCAGCGTATTCCGTATGAATTATGGTAAGAAACATCATCATCCCATATAGCTGAAAAATTGTTGGAGATATTCTTTCATACCATAGCTAGTTCAGAAGGATCTTGATATTTGACATCAAAGATAATAGCATTGTTTCTACCTCATGTGATCTTGCAATGTTTATATTAGCATCAGCAGTGGCAACCGTGTTTGTGTACATATCGTTTGTATCTGCAACCTTCTTTTTAGCATCATCGATTGTATCAGCTTGTTGGCTACAACCTGCTGAATCCTTGCTCAAAGTTTTTTTGGTCTTTTCTCTATGATCACATTTGGCATCTAGCATAACATGCCTTTTCCTGCTGACAAACAACAAATCAAACATGCTTTAGAAAGAATGTGCTTAAAGATAGTGTCGTGCGAGCATCCAAAGGTGCCCTTAGATGTAGAAGGTGGATTATATCCCTCCACGAGGCCCACCAAATAGCAGGCTCGGCCCATCATAATTAGTATCAGCTCGGCTCCACGAACTGAGTGACGAAACACCAATTCGACTAGTGACTGCTTTTAGCCGGCTCAATCATGCGACTAAAACCAGATCGTCCCAGCGGCTTAACTCAAACGGCCTAACTGTTCGGCCCGACGGGCTGAAGCCCATCAAACAAGGTGACCTAGGGTAAGGAGAAGTAACGACCGGCTATATAAGGAGACAAGGAGACATCAAGAAAGGGATCCGAAATCAACTACACACCTTGCGGTTAGAATTAGGGTTTTACTTCTTCTTATTCTTCTCGACTTGTACTTTTCCGGTGAACTCATCTTCACCGGCTTGTTTCACCGCTTGTTTCCTTATTTGTAAACCGACAAAACTTCTTCTGATCTAATAAAACGTCTTTGTTACTAACCCACCGACGAGTTTCGTCTCTCTCACTTGTTTCTGACCAAACTCGATACAAACATTAGCGATTAAAAATTATATACCACCACGTAATTATAATTCATTAACTAGTCCATATAGTAAAAACAAATGAAAAGTTAAACTACTAAAAAAAATATAAAAAAAATAATAAATATTTTACATGATGATCTTAAAAGTTATAAAATAGCCAACCAAATATATTTTTTTTTACATGACACAACCAGATTTTATTTATTGTATTGCTTTTTACAAATTAAAAATGAGTATATACCAGTTTGGTTGCTTAAGTATGAAAACCATAATTTTATAATATACCCTTTTTTTCAAGTATCATAAAGCCTTAATTTTTTTTAATATTTTTCTATATTTTTATTAATTGAGTTTAAGTAGATGAATCTTAAAAATTTGCGCTTTATTATTTTTAGAAAATTGGATGCTCTAAGCCAATGCTTCAATTTTGAACTTTGAGGCACGGCTCTGCTTAAAGAGAAACTATAACCTCGAGGAAACATTAAAGACAACTAATACCAATACGAACACTTGCATACTACTTTAGCTTTGGGTCTGCCGTTTGAACAGAGCTGTGTATTTTTAAAGCAATACACTTTGTATTACCTTTCCATCAATAATCGTTTCTATAGTGGAACCTAAAGGCACTTTTCACTAACCCTGGCTTGAAACCCGTTTTTCCTTGATCAATCTAGCCAATGTTCAAAATGATATTCTCTCTTACCTGCAATAAAACCATAAACAACAACTGAGTGATTTTTTTTTTTTTGAATGAATGAATGTTAAATTTATTCATCGCAAAAAACATGTGTTACAATCAATGCATCGTTTGTGTGGAAAGAAATAGAGATATAGAAACTTTTACAAGCAGTGCCGCAAGAACTGGTGGAGCCTTTGAAAGCTCTCCCACTCGTCTCATATTTCTTTCATGCCATAGAGTATAAACTGTTGCCTGGAAGCAGTACCGAAGAATAAGGGTAAGAGTTTTATCTTGTAATCTAGCTACTAGGACTAGTAGTAGCTGATTCCACTCGTTAGAGTATCCACTCCCAAGGATGTTTTGAATAACTTTGCGCCACACTTCTTCTGAATACGAGCATGTGAAGAACAGGTGATCCCTGGTCTCCATAGGATCATTACACAACCAGCATTTTGTTATAGCATGTGGATTCCATTTAAGCATGCGATCACCCGTAGAGAGTCTGTTATTATGGACAGCTATCCATACAAGCGCCGTGTGCTTTGGAGGGCTTCTTGAAACCATACACCTACCGACCATGGAACCTTGGGAAATATCATTCTCGTTAGGTTCCAGGTTCCTGTTGTGCTGAATCCCGCTTGTACATACCATTCTCGACCTTCCAGCGCCAATTATCCTCTGATTGCGTTAGACCTCTTTGTTCTCATATCAAGAATTATCTTATCTATTTGAACCAGAGAACTTACTCTGTGCCTTCGACCTCTATACGACTGAACTGCCATCTCGAATTAATCGGAATACCAAGATCTATACATCCCCTCTCAGCTAGTTTCCGCTCTTGACATTTTAGCTTCATTATTTTTGTTAAAGACAAGTTCCCTGGAGTTTGATCAAACTGTGCATCATATCCATCATCTGTTAGCTATAAGTAAAGAAGATTATTAGCAACGTTGCACGAAAGCAAATCTGCTAAAATCAACCGAAAGTTTGACACAAACTTGTGCATAGTAGTAAATGTCATCCAACGGGTCAAGATTCTTATTGCAGTCACCAACAAAGAAAAAAGAACCAGCCTTTGAGGATCTAGCAGACAGCCTTCTGCCATGGCAACTACCTTGGACATACACCCTTTACTATAGAAATAAAACGACAGTCGTATACGACAGTCGGACATGATATATCATATTTTTTTGGATAAAAGCAATTGAAGCTTTGAGATCACCTTACATACTAACATCAAACACAAATAGATCATTTTAAAGATTCTGAGAAAATCAGTAAGCCCTCCAAATACAAAGTAGTTCCTCTCAAGTGCAACAATGATGTGACCGGCTCCAGGTGCTTCCCTGAAGTTTCCAGCTGCGTCCATACAAACATATCTGAAAAACATGACTAGAACTATCTTAAGACATACACAAGTACACATTAAAGAAGATGTGACTCAAGAATGCTTTTCGGACATGTATCAAGGATGTGAACACATGGAGAGCTAATAGTTATCCAATATGAACATTCGAGAGATAATATCCAAATTTTTACTGCTGACTTCAATGATTTTGTTCTTCCTCGTTGAGTAAGCTTGGCTATCTCGTGGAGAGAGAGGCTTCTCATGATATTAGCGTTTGACAAGAAACCGAACCATTTTGTGTGTGTGATAAATGTGTACGTTTGGAGGAGGAAATTGAAGGAACTAAGAGCAAGTTTAACCCTAGAAACCCATTAGATTTCTTAATGATTATTTAAGTATTAAATTTTAGTTAAGAACTTTAGTTTAGAGTCATTTAATTTTCTTGCTCCAATGGGAGTTTCTTAGTTAAGGGTTTCTTAAAAAAAAAAAAAATTGTTTTTAAAGATAGTTCAAAGGCAAGAAGAGCACAAATGTCGTTGCATATTCAAAAGAAAAATTCTCATGAATACATGGAATCTTTCACAAAGTTAAGCCGGATAATATAAAACATGTACAACAAGAACACAATATGTAACAAAAACACCTACCAGCTGCAGAACCAACTCTTTCCAAAATGCCTGGTGAATCTCCATCAGAATACAAATAGCCTTTTGCATTTGGAGGGGTACGGGAAGTATAATTAAGTAGCAATCTTCTGACAGCAAGAAAAACTAGAGACTTCTCCTATAAATTGTGAAGCAAAAGAAAGAGCAATAATTGGTCGGGGGTAAAATCTATGCAAAAATGAAGAAAAAAATTAATGATGATGTAATCTGAGACATTACTGCATCAATAAAAGGATTCGCATCTCTTGGTCCAGGTGATGGGCCGGAGAGAAGCTGTATCGACATTGCAACAATCATGAAGTTCAGAAGTTCCTAATGTAGAACATACGAGTTGGGACTTGCCAAAGAAATGATGAAAATCATGAGAATGTGACACTTGATACTCAAATTGATAAGTATATATAAAATATATAATAAGCATGTCATACGTACCTCACTTCAGTCGATCCAATGAAGCTCAGCACACTATGCATGACAAAGTTCTGGATGTTTTGGTCTGCCAATAATACTCTCTCAATAAGTCAACTCAAGCTAGGCTAAAGTTACCAAGAGCTATTTGAGAGAATCAATACCCATTACAAAGCCATGAGGAACTGGCTTACTCTCGTCTAGAGATAGATGCAACTCCTCAAGGCTGTCACTTTTTCCATTCTCAATCAAATGCTTTAAAAACACGGATGCAATATACATTGCATTAACAGTTTTCTTATAGTTAGAAGCCTGATCATCATCAGAAGCTCGAAGAAGCTCTTGCAAACACCACGATAGATAAATCAACAGTTTCGCAAGGTGCCTAGTGTATCCATTGTTTTACGCTGCAAAAAAAACAAAAGCATCTCTAATGCTCAATCAAACAACTCGACAACACACGTCTTTCTATTTCAGTAACCGTAGATCAAAAATCCACAACGAAACCCTAGAATTAAACACATTGTGCACGAGAATGACAAACCGAAGAGCTCGCAGGCTTGGTGAACCCGATCGCTAGGCCACCGAGAGCTCGACGGAAGCTCGAGCAGCTTGTTCCAGAAATCAGACTCCAAGAGAAATGATTTCTCCCCAACGAAAGTTGTAATGAGATACTCCGCCACGGAAAACATCATCACCACCGCCGGTGTTTCGCGGCGTCGACCGCGCGCCTCCCATGTCTCCTCCTCCTTAAGCCTTGCCGAGTCAACGAGAGCGTAGTCTGAGTCAGTTATGGTGAAGATCAAAAACAATGCGAAGACGGAGGAGACGTCGATGAAATTCGATCGAGTCGTTGTCGTCTTGGATCCTTCCTCTGACGGAGAACACTAGAAGACGAAAGAAAGAGAGAGAAAAAAAAGATTAAATGAGGTGTTGACACGTGGTTGTAAAACCACGCTTAAAATCAGTCTCAAAAATTTTAAGTTAAGGATCGGTTATCTTTCATTTATTTAGTTTTGATTTAATTAAATCAATAATTTTGTTAAAAAAACCCCATTAAGGATCAGCGATAATCATGGTCTAATAAGGTGAATTGATGTGATAGTGTGATTTGTTGTTATGGAGAGTTGACATTGTACAAATCCATATTTTTGATTGGATGGTTATTTTTTTCTAACATGGCATATCATTGCCTTTAAAAATTTCCTTTTCTAGTGTAAAATTTCCTTTTATAACTATTCAATTTTTAATGTTACAAAAAAAAAACTATTCAATTTATATATTGCAAAAATTATGACTTTACATTCAGTTTATTTAGATATAACAAATTACTGTTTAACAGTTCAATTAAAAAATTCAATTTGGATTTTTTTTTTCCCTACCCCCGGATCAGATATATCACAAGTTACGTATATAAAATGGCAGAGAAATAACAATTACACGCTCTTGGCAGCGTGACTAAGGTAGCCTTTTTCGTTAAAGAAAAGAATACTAACGTAGACTTTGTCCAAAATTTCACAACATAACTCCGTACCACCAAGTCAACAAAACCATGGTCCATTTATTTCTTCAACACGCTATTTTTCCTTTCTCAAAATTGACCTTAAACAATCTACCTACCTACACATAAAACCATTTCATGCTCCAAAACCAAACCCATTATCACTACTTCAAAACCAAAACTGAAACACAAAAACAGAGAATATGAGAAAGAGAGGAGAAAACAAGAACAGATTCTTTAGAATCATTACCATGCCTCTAAAAGTTTTAGGCAAGGCTCGTGACCTCTACATGCGAAGCATCACAGGCTGCGCAGCTCGCACTCACTACTCCTCAGCTGATGCCGTCTCCGTTCCCTTTCCGAGAAGCCGGAGCACCTCCTCAGCCTTCTCCTCCACCACCTCTTCGCGGAGGATGTCTTCCGATTTCACCTTCGACGATGACTACAGCGAGCTGGTCAGAGCTGCTTCCGTTAGGAGTTTAGGTCATAAGAACGAGATTGACATGATCAGACATCAGCAGCTTCAGCAGCGACAAGAAAATCGCGTTGCGGTGGGAGCGGTTGCTGGTGTAAAAGGAGGTTTGCCAAAGAGCTCGAGTGTAGGGATGCCAATGGCGAGGATTGATGAAGAAAATGAAGAAGAGGGATCACTGAAGAATCATAAGAAAGGATCTGATTTCTTATACCCTCGTAGCAGATCACACGCGGTTACTATTAGAGGATCCAAGTTTTAATTTACTAATTATATAAGTCTCATTTTTAGTTTTAAAGAAGTATGATTCTTGAAAATTTACGTTGGAGGGGATTAAGGAGAAGACAGAAAATGATCGCGAGGTATAGTGTTATAGATTTGTACCAAAGGAAGCTATTTTAAAATATTTTTAATATAAAAAATCGTATTTAATATAACGGCAGAATCTAAGTTTCATTACAATGTTTGGTAAAGAACCTGAGATTTTCTTTTGAAGAACAATCGTCATGATCAATTCCTTTTCCCGAATTTGATACCCACCATATATATATATATATATATCAATAAAAAAATACCAAAAAATGTAGCTGAAATGAAAACATATAGAACAACTATACCAAAGTTTTTACCAAAAAAAAAACTATACCAAAGTTTTTACCAAAAAAAAAACTATACCAAAGTTCCAAATAACAAACTTATTTTTGTTTTATCTAATTGACTTTTCTACGCCAAGGAAATCAAATGATTCGAAGTCTCGAACAAAATTAATTAACGTTATTTTTGGTTTTAAGCATTTCTTGGAAAAGTGGACCAAAATCTGATTTTCAGGTGGTAGTTAGAATTTAAAGTATGAAAACTTATGCAATTGTGTTTCAAAAGAAAAAAAAAAAACTTATGCAATTTTAATATAGACGTTACGTATTTTACTATGAATGAAACAAGTTTTATATTAGGAAATATACGATGATTGGTAAAGTTAGAAAAGCGTCGTTGTAACTTATAACGCCTAAATCACGGGAAATCTATGAATTGTTTTTTTTTTGTAACAAAAAAAGTTAAACCCAGATTTATTAAAGACACAGATCTAACATCCGGGTGGAGGTACAGTCCACGGATAAATCCTCTTCTGGACATTCAAATAAAGCGAAAGTAATAGTTCATATCCGTGTGGCCAGTAGAATTCGAACCACGGTTCGCCGTATTGGATTTATTCTCTCAAGCGTCACTGAACTACTACCACCTCAAGCACCAATAAATCTATGAATTATTGAATTCTTGTTTACAAATGTATAAACTTTTGACAAAGTTTTACAAATATAAACATTTGTTTCGCGTTTCTGGTTGCACTTTTATTTACTTCAGTATCGAGTTGTTGTTTACACATGTACACACACACTCGTGTCTTCATGTGTTCTGGTAGCAAACTTAAATAAATGATTATTTTGTTCTGCCATTTAATATAGCAGACCAATAGGCTGTGGGTGTGTCACTGTTTATCGTTCTTCTGAAACATTAAATTTGATTTGTCTTCACTGTGGCTTAAGTCATATGTTCACCAGACTTTTTTGTCGCATTAATAAAATGAAACTACCAACCACTGATTTTCATAACTGCATATGCTGACTACCTTTTTTTTTATTATTATTATTATACGCTGACTACCTGCATATACGTAATGGACTTGCTGCCGACTTTCTCAGACTTTGTTATAGCTTATATATTTATGGGTTCATCTGAATTTAAGCCTTCTGAATTCTGTACATGTACCTAGTAGGTAAGCAACTACAATTTCGACAGAAAAAAACACTAATGTATTCTTCTTCTCCTTAAGGTCTTCAATGTTATCTTTGTAATCTCAAAACAAAAATTCTAATAATTTAACAAAATAATATATAGCTTATATATTTATGGGTCCATCTGAATTTAAGCCTTTTGAATTCTTTACATTTACCTAGTATGTATGTAAGTAAGTACAATTTCGACAAGTTTTTTTTGGGTTGATCCCATATGTATTTGTTATTTCATATTTCATATTTCTTAAAAAAAACAAAATAATAAGAATTTGCAAAGTTATATTATGTTTTTCAAATAAAAAGATAAAAATTAATAATTTTCTTTCTCTCGAGCGACGCCAAAGGCGATTTTCCAACAATTGTTTCTTATGTTATAAATCAATTGATGGATGTCCATAACCGGCCTGATCTATTAGAGACACAAACCGCAGGAGAGAGAGAGAGGAGAGAGAGTCGACAGAGTATGCACTACAAGAAAACACACCGAATTCCGACGGATCTTCCGACGGACACCAAGGTCGTCGGACACCAAGGTCGTCGGACATTTGCGACGGAATACTGACAAATTTCCGACCAAATCCAAAAAAATGAAGTCGTCGGAATTCCGTCGGCCATTTCCGACGGAATTCCGACGACATACGGTTCGTCGGAATTTTCCGACGACTTTTCGACGACATTCCGATAAAAAATGTAACCGTTGTAGTCGTCGGAAGTTCGTCGGTATATTCCGACGAAATTCCGACGACATTCCGATTAA
>NC_027756.1:15300854-15302845 GCF_000695525.1 Brassica oleracea var. oleracea | reverse complement strand
GTTCGTCGGTATATTCCGACGACCGATGTCCGTCGGTAAATTCCGACGCCTACAGTTCGTCGGAATAAACCGAGGAACCACGTTCGTCGGAATTGTAGTTTTCCGATGAACTCCGGTCTTCTGTAGCCGCATCGTAATATCGTCGGAAGTTCGTCAGAATGACGTTTCTTGGTATTCGTCAGAAAGTCGTCGGAATTTCTGACGAAATTCCGACGAACTTTTTTTTCCGACGAAACGATACCGACGGACGGGTTCGTCGGAATTTCGTCGGAATAGACCGATTCCGACGAATTACCGACGATTTCGGCCATCAGAATCCCCCTGTTTTCTTGTAGTGATGAGAGAGAGGCGGCCAAGAGACTTTCCATTCTTCTAGTTTTCCTAATTTACTTATTATTATGATTTGTAATCTTTCATATTCTTGTATTTCCATTTATCTCTCGTGTAACCCTTATATAAAGGGAACACTTATTCATTAATAAAACACAGAAACTTACAGCTCTAAATCCTAAGTTTCACAACATCTGAAACTTTTTTCACCGGATTTCTGCGATTCCGGCGGCTACGACCGCTGGATTTTATCTTTTGTTTTGTTTTTCTTGATTGGACGAATCTCAGGATCCAAGACTATAAGTCTGTGGACGAGTATAACTCTGCACTGTTTAAGATCGTTTCTAAAATGAAACTGTGTGGTGAAAGTATTACGGATCAGGATATGCTTGAGAAAACTTTTTCCACTTTCCACACAAGCAATTTATCGTTACAACAACAGTACCGTGAGAAAGGTTTCAAAACCTATGCTGATCTTATTTCTTGTCTCTTGCTCGCTGAGCAGAACAATGAATTATTGATGAGAAACAGTCAGATGAGACCTCTTGGATCAGCTCCACTACCTAAAGCACACACGACAGAGGACAATAAAGAGTCCAACCACGTTCAAGGAAACGGCCAGCATGGCCGTGGTCGAGACAAATCGAACGGACGTGGCCACGGTCAAAAATCTTTTGGCCGCGGGCGAGGGAATGGTCGAGACCATGGACGAGATCATGGCTCATTTGGAAGAGGCCATGGTCGCTGCCACGTATCTACATTCAAACCCCAACACTCGACCAAATCATCAGACAAATTTGTGTGTCATAGGTGTGGAATGAGAAATCATTGGGCTAAGACTTGTAAGACTCCCAAGCATCTAGTTGACCTCTATCAAGAGAGTTTGAAAGGGAAGAATCCTGAAGCCCATATGACATATCAAGATGATGAAAATAATTTCGATCATGAAAATGACGATCTTATGGATTATGAAACTTCAGATTGTCTTAAAGACTAAAGTTTGATTTCGACATTTGTAATCTAAATTTTGGTGTTCTTTGATTTGGTGTTTTCATTTCCAATGTTGTCATTTCCAATGTTATCACCAGTTAAAGTCACTAAGGAAATGATAAACTTGGCATTTGCCAGGTTACTTGCTCGGATAATTTGATTACGAGCTCATTTCCAGACTATACGTCTTGGTAATACTGGTGAATTCACTTCCCAAGCGTTTAATGATTATTGTATGTCCACGGGGGTAAGTGTGGAACACTCCGTGGCACATGTACATACACAGAACGGCTTGGCCAAATCATTTATGAAACGCTTACAGCTCATAGCTCGACCATTACTCATGAGGACAAGACTTCCGGTCTCAGCGTGGGGACACGCGGCCGATATTCCCCATTACAATTGCTTACGGGTCACGAGCCAGAAATTTCCCATCTAAAGACATTCGACTATGCCGTTTATGTTCCAATTACTCCATCACAGAGAACAAAGATGAGACCTCAAAGGAGGATGGGAATATATGTTGGATTTGATTCCCCCACGATTTTAAAGTATCTCGAGCCAACTACGGGTGATTTGTTTAAAGGCCAGATACGCAGATTGACATTTCAATGAATCCGAACTTCCAACATTAGGGGGAGATAGCAGTAAAATGGTAAAAGAAATATCAT
>NC_027756.1:15294690-15300711 GCF_000695525.1 Brassica oleracea var. oleracea | reverse complement strand
GAATTGATGTTCAAGAAGGACACAATCAAGTTGCTACTGAGTCTAAGGCACGCTTGAAAACGTGGTAGACCAGTAAGTTCCAAAGATATGATCCCTCGGACATTAAAGAAAGGTGCTAATAAATCCGTGGACGAAGGAATCCTAGACATGGTCGATCCTAAGATGGACAAACTTAAAAGCCACGGCCGTGGATGAGGAAACCATAAAATGGTTGTACCTAAGGTGCCTAACAATGAGGCTTGGGATGCCAAGCTTCAGGGTACTGAAGGTCATAATGAAACCTCAATAAGTTATGTAATGTCCGGGACACAAATGGAACAAGAGAAAGAATGTCGACATAGATGATATATTTGCATGCAGTGTAGCACTTGAGATTATGAAATGAATGAGGATCATGAACTCACGTCCATATATGAGTGCACTCAACGAATCAGATTAGATCAAATGGAAAGGGGACGTGGAGTTAAGTTCATTAAGAAAAGAGAGGTTTTGGTCCCATAGTTCGGACACCTCTAGATATGAAACCAGTTGGACACAATGAGTCTTTGTGAAAGAAATGATACATGGCGAGATAGCAAGATATAAGGCACTGCCATATGCACAAGGATTGCACAAAGACCAGGAATCAATTATGAGGAGACATACTCCCCTGTGGTGGATACAACAAACATTTAGATTCCTAACAAGTCTGGTCATAAAAGAAGAAAAATAGACTTGCGGTTAAAGGATGTATAAATCGCCTACTTGTATGGTCCACTGGATAATGAGATATATATAAAAGTCTCAGAGGGTATTGAGTTGTCAAATGCAATAGGTTCTCGAGAACTAAAGTATACAAGCATATGTTAATGATATAAAATATCCTAGGAACCTCTGGAGAGATTTCCCAAACGGTTGAATACCTTAAGAAAGAATTGAGATGAAAGATCTCGGGAAAATGAAATTTTGTTTGGGATTACAGCTTGAGTACATAAATGATGGTATCCTTGTGCATCAAATGGCTTATACAGAAAAGGTACTCAAGAGGTTTAATATGACCGATTGCCATCCTCTGACAAGTCCCATGGTCGTGAGATCTCTCAGCATGGACACTGATCCATTTCGTCCCAAAATGGACGATGAAGATGTCCTAGGTCCCGAAATGCCATATCTCAGTGCCATAGGAGCTTTAATGTACTTGGCAACTCACACACGGCCTGATATAGCCTTTACCGTGAACCTACTATCTAGGTTTAGCTCCTGTCCGACCCAAAGGCACTGGAACAGGATAAAACATGTTCTCCGTTACCTGCAAGGAACGAAAGACTTGGGTCTATATTATACTAACCATAACAAAGATGGTTTAGTTAGCTTTGCTGATGCTCGTTATTTATCAGATCCACATCAAGCTCGATCACAGACAGGATATGTCTTTACACATGGAGGTAAGGCCATATCATGGCGTTCCATGAAACAAACCATCGCAGCCACATCATCCAATCACTCAGAAATCTTGGCCATACATGAGGCCAGCCGTGAGTGTGTTTGGTTGAAGTCGATGACCCAACACGTCTGAGCTGATTGCGGGATGACCGAGAGCATAGAGCCAACCGTGATGTATGAGGACAATGCTACGTTCATTGCTCAGCTCAAGGACGGTTACATAAAAGGTGATAGGACGAAGCACATATTGCCTAAGTTCTTCTTCACTCACGTGCTTCAGAAAGCCGGTGAGGTTCAGGTCGTCCAAGTACGATCAAGTGACAATTCAACAGACCTATTCACCAAAGCACTTCCTACCTGCACGTTCAGGAAACTCACGCATCAGATTGGGATGCGTAGGCTGAAGGACCTCCACTAAGGTTCACATCAGGGGGAGTAGTGCGTGTTGTACTTCTTTTTCTTCATCATGGTTTTGTCCCACTGGGTTTTCCTGATAAGGTTTTAATGAGGCAACATTAAGTGTATTACAATCCATGTATGGTTATGGCATCCAAGGGGGGAGTGTTATAAATCAATAGATAGATGTCCATAACCGGCTCGATCTATTAGAGGCACAAACCCCAGGAGAGAGAGAGAGAGGAGAGAGAGTCGGCCGAGTATGAGAGAGAGGCGGCCAAGAGACTTTCCATTCTTCTAGTTTTCCTAATTTACTTATGTTTATGATTGTAATCTTTCCTATTCTTGTATTCTCATTTATCTCTCTTGTAACCCTTATATAAAAGGGAATACTTATTCATTAATAATACATAGAAACTTACAGCTTTAAATCCTAAGTTTCACAAATCTGACACTTTTTTCACCGGATTTCTGCGATTCCGGCGGCTACGGCCGCTGGATTTTATATTTTGTTTTGTTTTTCTTTTTTTCTACAGTAGATAATAAACCGCTTGATGTTGATTTCCACAACAAGTGCGATGATTTGGGGTAAACCCAATCGTTTGATCTTACCACCTACCAATCGGTGCTCATCCTATATCACTCACCTACTGATGTCATCTATGATGTTGGCAAGTAATCTCCTTTTGTTTCTACATCCGCGTATTAGGAACTTGGAGAGCAGTTCAATGGAGTTTGATCGATTGGTTGTTGTGTTCCTTTTCTCCTTATGTGAGCGTTTCTATCCGAGCATGAACTTCTGGTGTCTAAAGAGGCTTATGATCGATGTTTTGATTTGTTGTTTGATGGCTTTGGTTATCGATGGTCTTTTCTCCCTCGTGGAGTATTATCCAGCGACGAGATCTTCTTGGCGATGTTTGTTAATTGGCGTACTGTCTTTGCTTTTGCAAAGTTGTGTTCTCTTAGAATTTCTTTGGGGGTCACAAGATTTTCTGGTTAAAAATTGGTGGCTAAAACCACCTTGGCCTGGAGATGAACCATCGCAACATATGGTCTGGATAGATTATACGACTTGTCCAAAGGTTTTAAGTAAGTGGGGGTTAATGCTAGGTGGGCTAGATTCAGTTACCTCTGATGATGCGGTTCTGCAATTACCCAACAACATCGTTTCCATAATATCAGCAAGTGAGGCTACAAGACAACACCCAAGTCACAAAGACAGATCAGATGCTATCGTACGGAGAATTGGAAGTTTGTGTGATTATCGATTTCAAACCGGGAAAATATGTACATCATGGATAATAAGTACAACATCAACACATGTTATCTCCTGCAGCGGGAGTATTTGGGACGGATTGCAATGTAACAGATGGATCGCATCCAATCTTTTTAGAGAAAAATGCATTTACTCACAAGAACTCAGAGCCATAAAAAAAATTTTATAAGACCAAGAGCGAAGTAGAGGAAAGTTAGCGAATCAGCCTGTCCTACGAATGCGTTAGGAAGCATCGTGTTACTGCTGTCTCTATTAAAAGTTCTTCTTAACAACATTTTTGTTGTAATTTATGTTTCATGTAATGTGTTACATTGATTTGAAATCAATAAAGTTAGATGTTATATAAAAAAGATAAAAATTAATAAAAAAAATAGTTGCAGTTGCCAAGAAAAAGATTTTTTAAAAATAATTTTAACAACGTCAGCAAAACAATAAACTCTAAATCCAAAATACTAATCCCTAAACTTTTGGGTAAACCTAAACCGTTGGGTAAACCCTAAATCCTAGGATAAATCTTAAACCCTAAATTATAAACACTAAACATTAAATCTTAAAAACACTAAACCCTTAACCCCAAACATTAAACTCTTCAATAAGTTCTAAACCCTAGGGTTTATGGTTTACCAAAAAGTTTAGAGTTTAGTGTTTAAGATTTAGGGTTTTGCTGAAGTCGATAAAAATATTTAAGAAAAAAATTGGCAACTATTACTATTTTTTATTTATTTTTACTTTTTTTAATTTAAAAACATAATATAAAGATAAACCCAAAAAAATCTCAATTTCGACGGAAAAAAAAAGAACATTAATGTATTCTTCTTCACATTAAGGTCTTCAATGTTATCTTTTGGGTGTACCAACAATATGTACATCTATTTCCCCACGATAACTATCATATATCCCCAGATCCCCACCAAACTACGATCTTGTGCTAAAACTCTATGAATTTAAAGTTGTAAACTTATTTCTCCTTAAATTATAAGTTGAAAAATGATTTCTCCACAAATCAATAGTTCGAAACTTAATTGTCCATATAGACCATGGTTTTAATCGGTTTACTATTAACTCACCAATTTTAAACCAATTAAACCCAAGAAAACCTAATTTTTATTTTTATATTTTTTAAACTGATTCGTAAGAAAAAATTGAATTAAAATTGCCAAAAAATTGTTTGTCTACATAGTGTCCATCTCTATCTCAACACCGATCAGCCATAGCTTCCGGGCAACACCAAAGACTTATTAATTTTGCTTAGTCTCACCAGTCAACAGTCACCACTCGCCCTCCTCCCTCCACAATCTGCGAGGAATAGCTCACATGTAGCAGTTCACCACTCATCCACCGCCTTCAAATTCACCTCCTCCCACGGTTCAAAGAAGCTTAAGAGAGCAGTGATGATTTGTTTAGAAAACACAAGTACACTGCTTTGATACGTGTGATTGAGATCGAAGGAGAATGTACAGATGTTGATAATCAAAACAAAAATTCTGGGAGTCACTTTTTTCTGTCTTTGAATCAAATTTTTTTTTTTTTTTTAAATAGTTTGATACATAATTGATTTAATTGGTGAGTTAATAGTAAACCGATTAAAACCATGGTCTATGGATAATTAGGTTTCGAACTATCGGTTTGGGGAGAAATCAATTTACAACTTATAGTTCGTGGAGAAATAAGTTTACAACTTTAAATTCATAGAGTTTTAGCACGAGGTCATAGTTTGGTGGTGATCTGATGCTATACGATAGTTCTTCTGGGGAAATAAATCGTTCATCACCCCAAATAAAATGAAACTGCTTTGGTGTAATGTCACGGAGTGTATGAGGAATTTGCATCAGTTTCATGTCACGTTTGCAACGGATTGTTCTCATTTGGTGAAGATGATTTCAGAACCAGAAGAATGACCATCATTTGAAATATATCTTGAATGCATTAAGATTTTGAAAACAAATTTCCGCAACTCAGAGAACATTCATGTTCCTCGGACGGAGACTTTACGGACGGATAGTCTAGCACGCAATGTCAGAAAACAATCGTCCTTTGTCGTTCAAATAAATGGATGCATAGTTACCCGTTTAGTTCACAAAGTCAGTATATGATGACAAAACAAAAGAAAATATAGTAAAAATGCATTGAACACTTTTAATAAAGTAAGTCACTTAGCTGCGGTGAGTGATTGGAAATATCTATTATATTCCTATCAGCCCGTCAACGTCTTTTCTATTTATCTTTGTTTCCCATCATAAACTTTGGATATTTTTTCCCTTGCATGTTTTCTCTGTTCGGAGATTTTATTTCTATTTTGGATTATTAATGAAACGTCGACGGTTTCTAACTCATACAAGATTTGTCAGTAGTGTATTTTTTTTGTTTACCTATTTCTGACATTTCTTTTGTCCACCATAAACTATTTTTAACAAAGTCGAGTAAAACTCTATAAATAATAATTTTCCAACCGTATAATTTTATAAATTTTTCTAGAGTTATGAATTTTCTTAAAAAAAATATTTTATTACAATTCTATATTTTTGAAATTAATTTAGGTAAAATAAGAAAATAATTTAATTTATTGTTCGATAAATTGTTCAATTTTTTGAATTCAAATTTTATATTTTGTTTCTTACACTATTTGTTTTATATACTAACAACTACCTAAGTAAATACTAAACAACTTCATAAACTTTATCTTCTGAACATGAAAGCGCTAATAACGCTAATGATCGATCAAATCATTACGAAAATAATGCATATGAATTCGCCGGTCATTCTTATATCAACTTAATCAAAATGTGTGACTTCCAAATGTTATGTTCATCACCATTATATACAAGGCGGAAAAACAAAAGTGGAAAAAAATAAACGACAAAATTCCGTACACAAAACTACACAACGATCAATAACTTATCCGGCTCCGCGCTTGCGCGGGGGCTATA
>NC_027756.1:15273294-15277026 GCF_000695525.1 Brassica oleracea var. oleracea | reverse complement strand
ATTTACGACGAAATTACGTCGAAAAATCGGTTTACGACGATTTTACAACGTTTAACCCTAAACACCGAGAATGAAATCCCTAAACCCCAAAGTCTCTTCTTCTCTACTACTTTGTGCTCTTTCTCCAACTTAAACTCTAAAACCCTAAAACTCCAAATAATTTTTTAAAAACTAAAGAAATACATATTATATAAAACAACATTTGTTACACATACATTAGGATGGTAAAAAAACAATATTTCTTTAAACATACGTTACAATAGAGAAATACAACATCAGAGACATATATTACATCACTCTAAATCGTTTTTCGTTCTCATCACTATCATTACAATCATCATCGTCGCTTCTCTCCTACTCGTCTTCACGTGCTTCATCTGTCGCATCTTCGGGGATATCTTCATATTGAAAGTTTTGCGGGTCGATCAAAAGGATTTCATCAGTTAGTTGTTATGGTACCTCAACTTCATTGATTGCGTCTTCTTCTTGCAAGGGCCGTTTTTCTCCAGCGACAATGCGTCCATGAGGTGTAATTTTGATAGCAGCTAACCAGTTTATCCCGGAAGTTCGAAGCCGAGGATAAGGAAGGAAGCTAACTTGCTCGGCTTGTGAAGCTAAAATGAAAGGCTCAAACTTGTTGTATCTTCTCCCAAAATTGACATCCACAACACCAAATTAGTTATACCGAATCCCTCGGTTCACAACAGGATCGAACCATTCACATTTGAAAAGGACGCATTTTAGCCCGGAAATTCCACTTCAATAATCTCCTGCAAGATCCCGTAAAGTCCGTTTCACCTTTCACACATATTCCGTAGTTACTCGTTGCCCGATGT
This sequence comes from Brassica oleracea var. oleracea, assembly GCF_000695525.1. Classification (NCBI taxonomy): domain Eukaryota; kingdom Viridiplantae; phylum Streptophyta; class Magnoliopsida; order Brassicales; family Brassicaceae; genus Brassica; species Brassica oleracea. Next base: position 15,276,190 of record NC_027756.1, on the reverse strand, counting down.
CTCCCATACTCGTATGTGTGAAAGGTAAATCCTCGTGTGAAATACATAGGTGATGTGGTGACCTTTGCAACTGGACCTTGAACCAATTCGTGAAACCATACGGGATAATAACGATCGTCATAGTCAACCTGCAAAAAGCAGATATTCTTAATTAATATTGAAGTATCAAAACACTTACTTAATTAATCAATGTATGAGATATATTACGTACCTGTGATTTTAACCACTTGACAAAGTGCTTATCTTTACGTGTGTCCACATCAGTTGCAGATATTCCTGGTATTGCGTCTTCAATTTGAGATACAAACATGCTGCAAATTAAACAAATAATCAAGTCATACATAATTAACTTCAATTCATATAATTAACATTCACAAAAATATTTACCTTTCAAAATAGCGGGTCACTGCATCCTCGCAGTTGAGCAGAATATAAGTATGGGCATTATGTTTATCCTCTTCACATTACTTCTTTCGTTATACCACCAAACCACCCAATTTCGCAGGAAATGTCAGGAACACCATCAATTGGATATGATGTCGGTACTCCACCATCATCATATCTTCTAGGAACTCCTTTTCTCGAACGAACAGTTGGAGTAAAGTAGTATGATGTGAAGTTAGATGTTTCGGCTGTCAAACTCCCCGCAACTATTGAACCTTCCACCTTTGCAAGATTTCTTGCTTTCCCCTTCAAATGTTTCATCTGTCGCTCATACGGATACACCCATCCGCTGTGAACAGGTCCACAAAGCAATGCTTCATACGGTAGGTGGACAACTACATGCTCCATGACGTCAAAAAATGAAGGAGGAAATATCTTCTCCAAGTTGCACAATATGATCGGAATGTTATGATGACGTGTGCTAAGATCTCTAAAAAATGCTCTGATGGCTGTATATTGCAAAAGTAATCAAATTAATAACATTTCATAACATATATATATATATATATATATATTATAAATTTATAATTACCTGCAAGTGCTTCATGGACATTTGCTGGAAGGAGCTCGGCAAAAACAAATGGAAGTAGTCAACACATGACAATCATGACTCTTCATTCCGGAGAACTTTTGACCTCGTTCAACACATCTTGACAGATTTGAAACATAACCATCAGGAAACTTAACTTCTGATGCAACCCAGTCAAACAAGGTTGTTTTCGCTTCTGATGACAACCGGAAGATGGGAACATGAACGTTTCCACTGCTCTTGATATGTAACTCACTTCTTGAGCAAATATCAGGTAAGTCCATCATTGACTTTTTGTTATCTTTTGTCTTCCCAGGGACGTTAAGTAATGTATTCATGATGTTCTCAAAAAAGTTCTTCTCAATATGCATGACATCCAGATTGTGGCGTAAGAGAAGATCCTTCCAATAGGGTAGCTCCCAAAATATACTCTTCTTATGCCAATTGTGAGACACACCATATCCATCAGGCATATTTCCAGGAACATGCCAATTTCCTCCAACTTTAACTGTTTCCTGAGCTCCGTAATAATCAATGTCTGCTTCGATCTGCTGGCCGGTGAGATATGGAGGAGGACGGTCTCTGACAATTTTTTTGTGCCGAAACAATGTCTTATTTCTTCTGTACGGATGGGCAAGTGGAAGAAAGCGACGATGACAGTCAAACCAACAACTCTTCCTACCATTCTTCAGTTGAAAAGCATCCGTCGATCCAAGACAATATGGACAAGATAATCTTCCATGTGTTGTCCAGCCAGACAACATCCCATAAGCAGGGAAATCACTTATCGTCCACAGCAGAACTGCTCGCATCGTAAAATTGTTTTTCAAGGAACAATCGTACGTCCTCACCCCTTCTGACCACAATTGCTTTAGCTCTTCTATCAACGGTTGAAGAAAAACATCAAGAGACCGTTTTGGATGCTTCGGCCCAGGGATTAATATGGTCAAAAATAGAAATTCTTGTTCCATGCACATATCCGGCGGTAAATTGTACGGCGTAAGAATGACTGGCCACAAAGAATATTGTCTACCAAACATTCCAAATGGAAAATGTTTCCACGCTCTTGCGTCTGATGGATGTGCAACCTCACCATCTCTCTGGACATGTTCCGCATGCCACCTCATCGATGCAGCAGTCCTCTCAGATTGATATAATCTTTTCAATCTGTCTGTAATTGGTAGGTACCACATCCTTTGGTACGGTACCCTATTCCTCCCACGGCCTTGCGGTTTGAATCGTGGTTTTTTGCAGAATCGACACTCTTCTAACTTGTCATCTTCTTTCCAGTAGATCATGCAGTTGTCGATGCAAACATCAATCATCTCCGAAGGCAACCCAAGACTATAAACCAATTTCTGAATCTCATAATAAGATTCAGCAGACACGTTGTCTTCTGGCAAATACTCTTTAAACAACTCCGCCCATGCATCCATGCAATTCTCAGGTAAATTATGATCCGTTTTAATATTCATCATCCTAGCTGCTAGAGACAATTTAGAGAGACCTTCTCTACAACCGGTGTAGATTGGTTGATTTGCAGCATCTAGCATTTCATAAAACCTTTTTGCATCCAAATTAGGTTCTTCTACATTTCCAGTTCCATCAGCTATTGTTGTAGTTGTTTCTAAAAATGCATCACTAATCATATCTTGAACCCTATCATGATCTACCATCTGCTCATGATCTTGATGATAATTATATTCATTATGCAAATGATTCGGTTCTTCACTATGATGACCATCCTCAAAATTATTATTACTACTACTAGCTTCATTTCCCCCATAACCCTCTCCATGTTGATACCAAATGTAGTACTGTGGTTTAAATCCTCTGTTTACTAAATGCTTCCATACAGTTTCACTACGTGCAAATTTTGAATTCTTGCATTTCCGACAGGGGCAAAACATCTTACCGCTTTCA
>NC_027756.1:15271509-15273277 GCF_000695525.1 Brassica oleracea var. oleracea | reverse complement strand
GCCTGGTGCATGAATGTCTCTAGCCCGCTCAGAAATGCGTTCGTCACCCTCCCGTCGGAATCTTTGTGCAAATACATCTAACTCCGTAACTCGTAAATACTACAGCCATCGGCCATTTTTTTCTTAGATTTTTTTTTGAAATCTTTTTTTTTCTGATTTTTTTTCTCTGATTTTTTTTTTCCGTTTGTGTGTTGTGAGGAAGAGAGTTGTGGGAAATGATATATATATAGAGAGAAATTTTCGAGTTGGGTAGTTGAAATATGACAACGATTTTAAAAGGAATGTTTTACATGGATTTTACATGGTTTGAACATAATATTTACAACGACTTTACGACGAAATTAGGTAAGTTAAAGCACATTGAATACACGTTTTCACCTAAATATAACGGTAACATGTTTCGTTGTAATGTCGATGTAACGATTACGACGTATTTCTCATTCCACGTACTTTCGTTGTAAACTTACATGGACTTTACGACGAAAATATTTCCTCGTAAATTTACATGGAGTTTTCGACGAAATTTGGTCTCCTCGTAACTGCGTTGTAAACACCATGTAAATTTACGAAGAAATATTTTATCGTAAATCTTCGTTGTTATGGAAACGTTTTCTTGTAGTGAATATACTAATATATCTAATCTAAGTGGTTTTACCCAAAACCGAAGTATCAAACTAAACTGAACCAAGAAAAACAAATCCGAACCAAATTTCATAAGTTGCCAAATAAATTAGATTTTCTGAAATTATGAACTAAAGACAAACAAAAAAATGAATGGTTATCCGAATACCTAAAATACAATTTGTACCAAAATATTAGTTATATTTTATTTTGAAACAATAAATAACTACAAATAAAATTTACAAATTGAACTTTTATATATGTAAATAGCTAAAATTACCTAAAACTTTGAATTTCTCGTAAATTCAATCTTGTTATCTAAAATAATTGAAATTATCTAATTTATCTGATATTTTAATGTGCATAACCCTAACAACATGATACTTTAGTCCAAATGTTCTGATATTTTATTCAAACAACCAAAAGCTTCAAATATATTATTCAAATTATATGAAATAACCAAAAAAAAACGGAACCAAACGTTACATGCTTTTTTGGGTATTAGCCTTTTAATTTTATTTCTCGAACAAAACCAAAAATTGTAGAAAACTTACATAAACTGGATAACCACAAACCGGAAAAGATACATGACTAAACAAAATTTTACATATGCCATACAATAAAAGGTTTTCCAATGTTGAACCCAAATTAAGAGCACCGGCAACTAGGCCTGGGACGGATCGGATATCCGGGCAATTTTAAGGTATCCGGATCCGGATCCTTATCCGGCGGATCCATAATTTTACTATCCTTATCCGGATCCGGGGTTCTCGGATATCCGGGTGTCGGATATCCTCCTAAAAATTGTAATATCCGGCGGATATCCGAATCCGGATTTGGATCCTTAAAATAAATAAAAAATAATATTAATATATATATATATATATAAAATATTAACAATAATTTAAAAAATATATATATATATATAACATCTTTAATTATTTCTATGTACAATATTACAAAATTTACATAAAATTTATATATACTATTATAAAAATAAAAATATATTAAATAAATTAATTTTTATATATAGATATTACTATTTTTGAAATATTTATTAATAAAACTTACGGATCCGGATATCCGGACTTAAAAATTAAGATATCCGGATCCGGATCCGGCTTTGACGGATCCAACATTTTACTAT
>NC_027756.1:15246806-15267225 GCF_000695525.1 Brassica oleracea var. oleracea | reverse complement strand
TGTTACGAAAACTTAATTTCAAACAAAGAGGCGCACACATATGTTGAAATAATAAAAGATGTGGGTCCCACTGTCACTATTTGCACAGTGATTTTTCTTCTATAAATACGAAGTTTTTCGATCATTTGAAAAACACGATTACACCATTCCTTCTCCTTCTAATAACACATCCTCTCTTATTATCAGTGTTATCTTCTCCTACGGGTATAAAATTTTGCCCTTATTTAAATTTTTTCGATACAATAAAATTCTAGATTTTTTATAACACTACTTATGTTTTCGTAACAAGTAATACAATTATTTAAGCAGAAGAAAACAAGTAATACAATTGCTTCTATTATCCATTTTAAAGTATAAATTTCTGAGGTAGTATAGTCACCTATAAAGGATGGTGCAGGGCGTAGGTGTAGAGTATTTTGTAAGATGGGATGTAGATGAATAGTACGTGACATCTATTACTACTACCACTAAACTATGGCCGTTTCATGGCCCAACGTTTATAATCAGTAAGCCAACTGTCAATTATCTACTGAATGCAAGCTAGAGTGTCCAAAACGAGTTCTGCGCTATAAGACAAAACATTTCTTAAATTATATTGCCTTTCTTGTCTTTTTGAGTTTTGTATTCGATCTCATGTTTAGACTTAAAACGATAGGAACAAAATAATTTTGTTTGTTCTCATACAAAATGTAAAAAAATATCACATCATTTCAATCTCTAATGATATGTTGGATTAATTTTCTATAGGTGGAAGAACAAACAAAAGAAAGAATGATCTCTCACTTTAAACAAACTTTAGACAAAATTAAACGCTTTTCGAATATCATGAAAATCAATTTACTTTTCCGGTTTTGTATTGCTCATAAATTGTGTAACTATCTATGTATTGATTTTAGATTAGTAGGTGACTGAAAAGTGAAAACCCCAACTTGAAAAACACTAAAAATATCTTTTTCGGTCAAAATAAAATATCTTTGATACCAAAACATTTTTACTATCGAGTTTAATACTTAACTAATTATTTTTTTATTTCAATACACTAAGTTTAAAATGGTGCTTACAAACTATTCTTCCCAATGAAAATATTGGTAAGTTTTTTTAAAAAAATTAAAAATCTCCAAAATTCAAAAAATAAATCTGAAAATTTTATAATTTTATTTTAAGTTTCAAAATAAAAATAAAATTTATTATTGATAATTTCAATATTTATTGTTATTTATAATATCAAATTTAATATATTGTCTGAAACTTAATACTAATTTATTTATTTTTCATTCAAAATTAAGTTTTTCTACAATTTAAAATATCATCCAAAATTTAGTAGTTTTTAAATTTGATATTTTCAAATATTTTTTATGAATTTAGAAATTTTTTCAGTTGAAATCTATTAATGTTTATGATTAAAATTAACATAGCTTGATAATCAAAATGAACATTATTTTAAAGTTAGTGTAATAAAATGAAAAAAAAATTATTAGTTGAAGTATTAAACTGAATACTAAAAAGTTTAGATATTAAAAAGTTTAACAAAATTTGGTTGATATATTTTTTGGATATTTCTCCCCAAAAAAACCCCAAACTAGCTTGTAATTTTCGACAACCATATGTTTATTTTAAAGTTTCAAAAGTGAAATAAATTTCAAGAGATATGTTACATATATATATATATTTATTTATTTATTTATTTTTCCAAACAATACCCTTATAACTACTGCAATGGCTGCATCAAAAGAGTGTATCTTCTTCTTAAAGGCCTTGAAGCCTAGAGAGAAAGCAAACAAATAACAAAAATAATTAGTATTTTCGGAACGAATCAAAAGAGAATGGATTTGTCGGATTTAGAATACAGCGATGCGGGAGAATCAGGTTGGACAATGTACTTAGACCATTCTTGTTCTGTTACATTGCATCATTTTGATGATGACAATGGAGTAACAAAACAAGAACATGATGATGATTCTTCAATGGTGTCGGATGCATCATCCGGGCCTCCTTATTACTCTGAAGAGGCAGTCCCTGAGGATCCCCTCCAACAAAACACACAATATTGGTGCAAGAGCAGAATCAAGAACAAGAAGAAGGTTCATGAAGAACAAGGATATATTGAGCGATTCAATTCTTGTCTTGATGACACAGCTTCTTCATTGGTATTGTTTTACAAACTTGTCATGTCAACATACTTAGAATCTTTTCTTAATTCTTAGGCCAAATTGTTCCTTGCTATATGTTAACATTGTCATTATAAAAAAAAAAAAGAGTTCTTACATATTTCGTTTCAACTAAATTCATTTGTCTCAGTTATATCATTATACTCTCAACTTTTGTAAACTTATGTATATAGGCAACTGGAAAAGAAGTATCAGCACATAAGAAACATCGAGATCAATACCAACAATTAGATTATTTCTCCCAAAGCTACTCCACAAGAAGAATAATCAAGGTTATTAGTTATTACGACTTTGGCGCTTCTAAAAATTAGTGTATGCCAAATATTTTTTAATTTTTTTGTTTTTTTTAACTAAAAGAAAAGTTGTGTTTAGTTACATCATCGCATCTGAGAAAAAAATTCTTAATTTTTAGTATGATAATTTCCTTGAATCAGTTTTTTAATATTATGTTTCTTTGCAGGGAAAATATGAATCGGGTTTCCTACAACAAGCTTTCCCGGTTGAGAAATTTGCATCGGATCATCAAGGTTATGGTATGTTCATTGCTTACTGGCCATTAATTAATATAACTATTATACATAACGATGCAGAAAAATCGCATACATTAGTCAATTTACTTAATTAGTTCTTGTAGATATGTTGTAATGTAAACAAACATCCTTTGGAAAGTATATTGTGGATCCAGTTATTCACATTCCTATATTAAAATAATGCATTTTAAAAATTTATGATGTTTCATGCATGTATGAGTATAAATGTATGCATGTATAAGTGATTTATTTTCTTTTTGTCCACGTATAAGTGAATTCTTTGCTTGGCTATATGTGTATTTGCAGGCGGCAGTAACCAGATAAAGAGAACAGGATAAAAAATGGCGGATATTTATTATTTTATTTCATCTCTTGAACAGAGAACACCTTCTTCCTTTGAGTATGTTGGCTATATATGTCTTTGAGAAAGCCATGTCATTTTTTTCTTGATAATGCCCATACTATGTTGTTGTTTTTTCACTTTTCTCGATTTTGCAACTATCAAGTTATTTTCCTTAACAAATAAAAAAATGTAAGTAACGTTTGAAACCAAAAACCGTTGAATGCAAAAAAATTGGATGACAAAAAACAAAGAAGAGAAAACTTGGATTCTTTTGGGTTATTTGACTATTTCATAGCACGATAAATAAGTTTGAGAAAAGATAAATAAGTTTGTAATAGCATATTGATAGTACGTATTGTATAGTTCAGCTTACCATCGGTTTAGTGTGGTATAGTTTCCTTTTTGTTAAACCACTTATGTATAAATACAGAACCGTACCGTTGAACATATTTCAGAGTAACTACAGATATTCTGTTGCAAACTCATCTTCTTCAATAGTTTGCATTGCATCTAACCAACATGGAACATTACGAGGGGTTTTATGCCAATCATTTGCCATGTCAGGCTACGGTAGAATTATAGATTGTCCTAATTAGTACAAGTAGATTTCGTTATTCGTAAAACTCCAACAAAAATACGTCTTGACTATCGAAATCAGATGAATATTGATGATAAGGGCAATTAATCAAAGAAGAAGCAACAGTACATTGATTGAACATGTAAACATAGCTACCATTTCTACTTATTTACTACTTTAAGTTTCGTACTCTCATTACTTGTACATTCCTACACAGCAGCTGGTCATGGACCCTTCTCATTATTGTACACTTTTCTGTGTATTAGTGGTTACATTTAATTGTTTTTATAGTTATGCAAAGTCAGATTTATATTATTCTTTACTTGTAAAATCTTTTTTGTTTTTTGAAAAATCTTTGCTTTTAACATCGTAAAGAAGTTGGAAGCTGTTTCTTTTTTTTTTTTGAAAATATGTTTGAAAAACAAAATCTGTTTCTTGACTGTTCGAACTTGTGAAATAATTTAAATACAAACGGTAGAAATTTAAACAGATAAAACTTTAGAATAAAATAAACCTACGTTCCACGAGCGCAAAATCAGATTTCAGACTCTCTAGCTAAAGACTAACTCTCTAGCTAAGACTGTTAGGTCTTTTCATAGGAAACTTTATTTTATTGGTTGTTCTATTCCGGTTTGGTTACCCGGACCATCTCAAGTTTTAGTAATAGAATAGCTATTTGTTGTAAAAAAAAATAAAAAAAAACTTTAGAATAGAACGAGTGAAATTGCCACAGATACCACATTCATAGTACCACTTTTCATGTTTACACTAATCACTTTTACCTTTACTTTTAGTAAAAAGGTAAAAGATACTTATACCCCTAAGGTTAACTAATCTAGACTTAAGGTCTAACTGGTTCAAACGCAGCGGTTGCGGTTGCGGGAGTTTGCGGATGCGGGTGGTTGCGGTTTCTAGCGGTTTTAAGAGATTTGTACGACAGGTTCTGCGGTTAAAAATTGGTGCGTTTGCGGGATACTTATGACTGGTTAACTACCAAATACAGCAGCGGTTAAATAATAAATTAACAATATTTACATTTTATTTAATTATAAAATATCAAAAATCATAATATTATAATAAATATGAAAACTATATTTAGAAAGTTATAGTTTTATTTTTTTTTAATTATAGAAAATAATTTTATTTTAAAATTTTATAATAGTAACTAAAATATAATATATTTATTTTAGTATTTTTATAATTCCAATTTTAAAATTTTATTGAGTATTTTTTATTTTTGTATTTAAATGTTTTTTAAAAAAAGAAAAAAAATTATCATCCCACAACCGCAAATGCTAGCTGGAACCAGCTTTTGATTTTAAGAGGTTCAGAGCGGTTTGAAACGATTTGTAGCGGTTTATATGATTGTTTCGAAACACCGTCAACCGCTACCAACCGCAAAAGCTGCGTTTGCGGGTGGTAGCGGGAAAACCAGTCAGACCCTTAGGGTTTAGAGTTGAGGAGTGGTATAGAGTTTTTGGAATGTGAAATTTAATATTCTAATAAATATATAAATAAATACTTAAAAATATAAAAAAATAGTTTCAAACATAATTTTTGATTTTTAAAAGAAATTTTGAAAAAAAATTATATAAAAAAAATATAAAAAAATTCAAATTTGAAAAAGTATAATTCGAAAACATAAAAAAATTTATTATTTTTTTTTTAAATAATGATTTATTGTATATATAGATAACAAGGGTATAAGAATCTTTTGCTACTTAATAAATAAAGTATTTTTGAAAATATCTCTTTAGTGGGGGTAAAAATGAAAAGTAGTACTATGAAAGTGGTAAACATAAACGACAGCAAATATAATTTTTTTTTTTTGTAAAAAATGTTAAATCCGGATCTATTAAAGACACAGACCTAATCCATGGATGAGAGGTGCAGCCCACGGCAAAGTCAGTTTCTCGAGTTTTCATAAAGACGTATCTGCAGCCGTGCTGAACAGAATAATGTGACTTAGTTTCCGCAGTAGAAAGATCCACGGTCCGTGTATTACTACCGGACCACAAGACCCGTCCAGATACGAATTTATAGAAAGAGATTTCACGCTAGAGCCGGTGCATTAAATCTTGACCACCTTAATTTGGGGTGACCACAATATCTTTCTCAAAACAGTTTTGACATTTTACCAAAAAAAAAAATCAGTTTTGATATGAAAATATATGAGCAGCACATGATGACAAGATATGGAAAATTGTTTAAGCAAAAAAAAAGATATGGAAAATTGTTTGTTTATCAATACTACTTTCAAATAAAATATAGTTGTTTTTCAAGGCGGTTTAATCTTAAAATCTTACTTAGCTGCAGATTTGGTTACGTAAATGTGAAAAAAAAAGATTTATTCCAAAATAGACAAATTTAATTTCTAAATCGTAAATTTTGATAATGAAACAAAGATAAATCATAAACGAGTTGGTGAAAGGAACAGTTTTAACCTTTTTTATATAAAACAATTACGTTGTTGCTATTGGAAAAACATTAAAATGATACACTAGATAGATATGTTACTGCCTTATTAGACGATATACAATTTTTGTTTGTTCATATCTTATTTTTCTTATCAGTACATAACTCAACTGTGAACATTTATTAAAAGTTTTTATTCATCCACTCAACAGAGATTACAATATTCCAGTTGTTATCATTGTCTTTTTTTGTTTTTTGCTAAATAGTTGTTATCATTGTCGACCAAAATATTATAAGGTTTGTTAATATTCATTTCCTTGGATTCGTATAATGAATATGTACATTTGAAAGATATTTACTTCCTTGCATGTGTACACGCAAGGGGTGTTCAATCCGGATATCGGTTCAGTTTCAGTTCGGTTTTTTCGGTTTTTCAGTTTTTCGGTTAGTAAAATATAACTATCATTCTAAATCCATATTTATTTCGGTTCGTTTTATATACCGTCGGTTTTCGGTTGATTCAGTTTTATACCAAAACATAATTATTTAGTTTGGGATCATATTATATAAATTGTAGAATCATATTGTCATCGCAGTTATTTATTAAAAAAATATTATATTTTCAAATAAAAGAACAAAAAAAATAAAAACGCTTATACGAAATAATCAAATTTAGAATTAAAATCAAAGTTAGAAATTTTGAAAATAAAAATAAAAAACAAAAGAAAAGTATGAAAGAAAAGTTTTTCCTCTCTTGCATATTTAGTGTTTATCAAAGTCATGCTTCTTCGAGTGAAACTCTATTCATTCATAAATAAGAAAAAAGTCGTGAAGAATTTTTTCTAGTTATTATCCATCAAATTTATAACATTCAGTTCAATTTAATTAATACTAAAAGAAAACAAAATGATTAAAAGAAGAAGACTAAGAAAATAAAAAGCCTCAGTTGCGATGAATTGTTATTTAATTATATTTTAAGTGTTTTACAAATTATAATTCTTTATTACTATAAAAAAATATGTTAATAATTATTAACAAAAGAATAACTTATATAACAAATAGATTTTCATGTGATGTTATAAAATATGTACATATTTACATGTTTATACTTTTGATCGGGTTTGTTTGGTTTATTCGGTTTAATCGGTTATAAACCAAACTATATCCAAATCCCACGGTTTTTGTAAAATTATGTCCATTCGGTTTATATGGTATATACCTAAACCACGCCATATTGTCTATTTCGATTCGATTTGGTTTGGTTCGGTTCGGTTTTACCATATTGGACAGGCCATTACGGAAGTGAATGCATGTGAGACTATAAATGTATTTATGTATATGTTCGTAGATGATGAATTTATAAAATGGTAATAATGAAAATGGACCAAATGGTCCCTTAGGAAGTGATATTTCATGTTCACATGGCAAATTGGTCAGTGGCTACTGGTCCTTTTGCCAGTCTATGGTCCGTAATCTGCGTTTGTAGGTACACCCCCCATCGCTTCTGTCATATGTATGTCACAAAATTTAAATATGTAGATAAGAGTAGATATTATAGTGGTTTCAGGTACAGATTCAGTTGTGATCTTTCGGGTTTTTGGATTCTTAGGTTTATGAGATAACTCAGCTGAATTAGAACATAATCTATGTCTGTTTTTGGTGATGACTCAGTTTTGAGTATAAGACAATAAATTGAAGCTACTTGTTATGTAAATCTTAACAAACTTGATATTACCATTAAAATGAAATTCTTACTTAATACTTATTTTGATTATTTTTAACTACATATTTTCAATTAGGAGTTTGAATGATTTAGGTTAAATTGACAAATCTAATCTTATTCGAATATGAATCTTAAAAGTTATTTTAACATCAACTGTTATTGAATTTGCTATTTGATAAACTATTTAAAATCTACTACTATTGAATTTTTTAAGTTTTGAATTTTAAGATTCTTTTAATCATTTTAGAGTATTTTGGTGTTGTTTTAAAAATAACAATTCAAATCTCATAATTTTAGACGAGATTCTGAATTTGTTTAACTAAAATAATATTAAATTCTCAATTCACCTTAAACTATCTAAAACCTTAGTAAAAATCAAATCAATTTCAATTCTAGATTGAATGCACTCCCTAAGTTTTCAAAATATATTTGTAAAGTGCACACAATGTAGATGATATCCACATTTGGAGATGTGAAGTCATCATTAGTAGGTCTGGGACGGATCGGATATCCGGGCAATTTTAAGGTATCCGGATCCGGATCCGGCTTTGACGGATCTAACATTTTACTATCCGGATCCGGATCCGGCTTTGACGGATCTAACATTTTACTATCCGGATCCGGATCCGGCTTTGACGGATCTAACATTTTACTATCCGGATCCGGATCCGGCTTTGACGGATCTAACATTTTACTATCCGGATCCGGATCCGGCTTTGACGGATCTAACATTTTACTATCCGGATCCGGATCCGGCTTTGACGGATCTAACATTTTACTATCCGGATCCGGATCCGGCTTTGACGGATCTAACATTTTACTATCCGGATCCGGATCCGGCTTTGACGGATCTAACATTTTACTATCCGGATCCGGATTCGGCCCCTCCGGATATCCGGATTTTCGGATCGGATCCGGATCGAATCTCGGATCGAATCCGGATCTCGGATAAAAGTCTCAGGCCTAATCATTAGTGGTGGAGGAGGAACTGCCAAGGAAGCGTGGTCGGCCAAAAAAGATACCTAAGGTAGAAGAGAGCACTCTAAAATGGAAGAAGTTTTGGATAGTACTAGAGTGGTTGGTTCATGGGTACGCCAACATAACTTACGAACAATTAAAAACATGATTAATTATAAAACTTATAATGAATGCATTAAAATTATAAAAAAAAAACACATATGCAGTTTGCTGAGCAAACTCTAGTAAATTCTTATTTTTGAGAAAAATTTACATATTACATAGTAAACATGTTTTTGTAAAATAATAATATACTTACCAGGAAAAAACTCACATCAATAAAATTAAATTGCATAGTTTTTATATACTTTTATAAAAACAATCAAATTTCATATGATTTTGTATATTTATTTTTTATAAAGCTAATCTACATAAGATTAAATTTCAGGAAGATCCATGGATCCAAACAATCCGTAGGAGACCCTACCAAAACTATTGTACATCTAATTTTAATATCATATCAGCCCTAAATTAAAGGGATGTATTCAACTGAGAGTTTTAGGTGATTTGTGTTAAAATGACAAATCCACTGTTATTGAAAAGTGAATTTTAAAAAGTCATTTAAAATTCACTGTTATTGAACTTGACATTTTATAAAGTACTCTGAAATCCACTGTTATGGAAAATATTTTAAGTTGTGGAATTTTAAAGTTTTCAGGTGATTTAAGAGTGTTTGGGTGGAGTTTTTTAGTTAAAAAAATTAAAACTCAAATCACATAGTTTTAGGTGATATTCTAGAGTGGTTTAACAAAAATCATTTTATTCTCTGCAATTCCTTAAAATCATCTAAAACCTCGTTGAAAATCAAATCACCTCAAATTTTAAATCGAATACACCCTCCTAAAACTATTACACATGTGGTCTATGATGACAATGAGTGATTTATTGTTGCAGAGGAAAAATATAGAATACAAAGTTTTTAAGCATGTGGAAGTGGAATGCCAAACAAACAACCAGAAGAACGATTGAATCCATCATTTATCCGAGGAGTAAGCTCACATGAGATTTGTATGGTTGGTGGATCATGCACTCATGACTCATTCTTTAGTGGATGTGGATGGATGGGTCTGAATATATTCATCATGTAAAATTCAAGTTTTGAGAGCTAAAAATCAGAGGAGGACAGTGTCGTCGATACATACGGAGGTTGATACCCTATATTTGGATACACTTTGATACTAATTGCAACGATTTGATCTCGATGATACAAGATCTATAAGTGTGGTCAAACTTTATAACGGAGTTAAAGAAGTTATCAAAACTGAGTAATATATTTGTAGAATTTATGTTGTGAATCATCTTCGTTCTGAAAAAAAAAAAAAGATCTATTATCTAAGATAGCGAAAACATATCATATGAATATGTATTACACTGATTGTTTTATCCCAGTCTAATTTTTTAGATCATTTCAAGCTTAAATAAGAAATTAACCGTTTGATGTGAAAAAAAAGGAGAAGAAGATAACTACTACAAAATCGAAAAGCCTAATTTTTAAAAAAGGAAAAAATATCGGAAAGCTTAGGTCAGCCTCAAATTCGAAACGCTCTACCGACCCGTAACACCAATTGGGCCTAAAACCTAATAAATAAAGGCTTAAGCCCGTTAGTTCCATTCTAGAATATCCAATAATTATCCAATGTATATTTAAATAAACAAAAAAAAAAAAAGTTTAACCAAAGCTGAAGAGTTTTTAACTTTTAACTCTCTTCGACTTCTCGTGCCGTGTCAAATCAACCTACTGTGTTCTCTCTCTCTCTCCTATCTGGTAAACTTTCCTCTTCGCCATGAAACTTTGATGTTTTTATCTTCTAGGGTTTTTTTTCTACAGTTTTCCCGGAAAATTAGGGCCTCCCTATATCTTCTCAATCTCTAGTTTTCTCTCCGTGATTCATGCTTAATTTAGCTTCCCTGTTTCAAGAATTTTACGAATTAGGGTTTCCGTACACATCACTGTTCAATTTTTAGGGGTTTTTTATTTTTGATCTGAAATCTCTGATCATTTGACTTGGAATTGAAGATTAGGGTTTTTGGGTGATATGGATTGCGACCAATACAAGCTATTCGTCGGAGGCATACCGAGAGAGACTAGTGAAGAGTCTCTGAAGCAGCATTTCAGTAGATATGGAGCTGTCTTGGGAGCTCTTGTTGCTAAGGAGAGAGCCACTGGTCAACCCAGAGGGTTTGGGTTTGTTCGCTTTGCTAATGCTCTTGATGTTGATAAGGCTCTCACTGATTCTCATTTCATCCTCGGTCGTGCCGTAAGTTCCACTCTTTGTTCTTTACTTATATGTCCCTGTCTTGTGTCACTGTTAAAGGGATCAGCTTTGGTTTCAATTGGGTTTTGTTTTCTTTTAGGTTTGGTCGGAAAGTTGAATTTGTTATCACGTTTATTCTCTAACTTATGTCTTCTGTTTTGTGACACTTTATGTCAGTGGGATCAGCTTTGGTATCAACTGTTTTTTATTTTGTTTTAGGTTTGGTCGGAAAGTTGAACTCTGAACTGATTCTGCATTGTAGATTGATTAGTATCTCATATCTTTGTATCAGGTTGATGTGAAAAAGGCGATACCAAAACAGGAACATATGAGATATCAGCAACCGAACATGCAACCATATGTGAGTCAAGTTCAACAGAACAACGGTGGTGGTGTTCATGACATCTTAAGTAATGGTAATAACAACAACCACAGGACCAAGAAACTGTTCGTTGGGGGCTTATCTTCCGAGACGACAGAAGAGGAGTTCAAGACATACTTTGAGAAATTCGGCAAGACTACCGATGTGGTTGTGATGCATGACAGCGTGACGAACAGGCCGAGGGGTTTCGGGTTTGTCACATATGATTCAGAGAACTCTGTTGAGATCGTAATGCAGAGTCATTTCCATGAGTTGAGTAATAAGCGCGTGGAGGTGAAACGCGCAATACCTAAAGAAGGGATCCAGAGCAATAACGGTGGTAATCATCATAACCTTCCGCCTACCTACAGCAGCTTTAAAGCAACACCGTATGTGCCTGAGAATAACGGATATGGGATGTTTCTTCAGTATCCTCCTCCTGTCCTTGGTTATCATCAAGGTCTCCCAGGCTTTCACTATCCTTATGGTTATCCAGTCACAGCTCAAGGGCCTAACCTTCCATGGAATAACCAGATTATGCCACCCACCACCGGATTTCACGGCCATCCTCCTCCTCTTCCCACCAACACTCCTTGGTATCTCCCTTCCATGAACGGGTTTGATCCTACGGGTATGAGCGTTACTGTGTTCAATGCTATGCCATGGCCTGTAGCTGGTGATGGAGTTGGTGTGATAATACCTCGGTTGGAAGATATGAAGCTTGAGGTCCCTAGTCAAGCCCATGAGAGAATGAATGGAGTTATCATGGTGAAGCCATTGCCCAATGGTACATATAGATGACAGTTGCAGAATAAAAATGCAGTTAGGATCTCACAAGGCTAGTGAAATTCTTTTAAACTCTTTTAATGTTTTTAGGTCTCTCATCTTTGTTGTTCAAAAAAAAAAAGGGTCTCTCATCTTTCTTTTTTTAACGTACATGTGTTGGTGGCTTTGGTTTCCTTGTATATTATTTAGCTATTTTATTTAACCCCCAAAACATCTGTAATATATCAACATCATTTGTAATATGCCACACATTTCGTTCAACCTCTTTTGCTTTATGTGGTGTTGTTTTCCTCCTTGTGCTTATGCTTACCAAACAACATTGCCAATGACGTTTTAATTTCAAAGGCGAATACAGAGAAATAGAGCGGTTATACAAATTCATAGAAAAATTAATATGCTCCCTTGAAAGATCAATATATCAACGTTAAGAATATATTAAAATAATTAATGTTAAATTATAAATATATGATTTTTAACTAAACAAAATTTTTGATCTGAACTGATAGCAATTAAAATTATAACTTTTTAAAAAAAAGTTTTTTGAAACACAATTAAAATTAAAATTATAACTATTGATAAATATTTTTTGATACCTGAAATTTGTTACCATTAACGAATAATTTTTTTAAAAAAATTGTCTTTCAAAAACATTAAAAACTGGAAAAGCATTAATGAAATATGTGTAGAAACTAAACATAGTACATTCAAGTTGTGAAAAGAATTGATTCCGTTGTCGTTGTGACGAACCATCATCCAAGTAAGTTTTAATAACTAACTAGAGATAAGACATCTGGTGTAACAAACTATTGTTCATAGGATATATTTTTAGAAGTCCAACAATCTGAAACAATCTATAAATGCATGCATGTCTTCAACATTGTAAAACACACAAGCAAATTTCGAGCACAACAGCAAATAACGCAGACAAAACAATGAAGCTTCAAATGTTATGGCTCGCTTTGGTACTAATAGCCGTTAAAACTGATGCACCAAAGCAAGATAACAATGCAACAATCCCAGCACTAATAGTTTTTGGAGATTCCATAATGGATACTGGTAATAACAATGGACTTCACACTATTCTAAAGTGCAACTTTCCTCCCTACGGCAAGGACTTTCCCGGCGGCTATGCCACTGGAAGATTTTCTGATGGAAGGGTTCCCTCTGATCTAATTGGTAACGATTCAAATTATTTTTGTTTACATTTGCTAATAGAAATCTTCTAGCTATTTTAATGATAATTTTTGTTTTTAACCAATTGTCTTTCAGCGGAGAAGTTGGGATTGACTAAAACATTGCCAGCATATATGAGCCCAAATTTGAAGCCAGAAGATTTTCTTCAAGGTGTAACATTTGCATCTGGAGGAACTGGTTAAGATCCATTAACGGCTAAAATGATGGTACGTTATAATATATTTTCATCGTCAACGTTAGCTTCATATTATAAACTAATACATTTTATATTTTTTTGTTATTTTGTAGTCTGTAATATCAGTGTGGGATCAACTAACATATTTCAAACAATACACAGCAACCATCAAGCAACATTTTGGAGAAGAAAAAGCCCAAAATATCTTGGACCATATTTTTTTTCTTGTGGTTTCTAGTAGCAATGATCTTGCTCACACGTTTCTAGCTCAATCTTATAAATATGATCGTACTTCTTATGCTAACTTTTTGGCTGATTCAGCAGCTAAGTTCGTACGAGTAAGTATCTTAAACTGATATATAAATCAAATATAAATTTATATTTAAAAACTAAATAATTATCGTATATGTAATATATAGGAATTACATAAGCTTGGAGCTCGAAAAATTGGAGTATTTAGCGCAGTGCCTGTTGGATGTGTACCACTTCAAAGAACAATGTTCGGAGGCTTATTTACAAGAAGATGTAATAAGCCTTTAAACAATATGGCAAAACAATTCAACGCTAGACTTTCTCCAGCACTGGATTCTCTAGATAAAGAATTAGATGGTGTTATCTTCTACATTAATGTTTATGATACTCTTTTAGACATTATCCAAAACCCTGAAAAATACGGTGAGTTCATCTTACAAATACAACTATATAATTTTTCTATTTTTTAACATTAACTAATTTATAAGTCTCATTCTCTTTCAGGTTTTGAGGTAGCTGATAGAGGATGTTGCGGTAAAGGCACTGTTGCAATATCTTATTTGTGTAACTCACTGAACCCATTCACATGTTCTAATTCTTCGGCGTATGTATTCTGGGATAGCTACCATCCGACTGAAAGAGCTTATCAAGTTATTGTTGACAAGTTACTCGACAAATACTTGAGCAAGATCTATTGATGTTGATCATCTAAATTAAACCTATTTATATCATTGTGTCTTGTTGGCTTTCTTTATCTATGTATTCTTTTATTTTTCTTTTTTTCCTTTCTTTTCTATATGTATTCACTCTTTATATTTTCAAGGTATTATGCCACTTTTACTCATTATATTTTTCTTTAACTTCAAGACTCCTTTATAAATGACTCATTAACATATGAAAGAAGCACTAGTAAAGCACAAATTAAAAGCTTTTGGGGTTATTTCTTAAGTAATTGGACTTAATAGATCATTATGTTAGATGTTGTTGTTGTTTTGATATTACGACATTGGTTCCTCGTTCTCTCAGCATGTGGAATCAAAACGTAAGTAGTTATGTTTTCTCATAGAGGTGAAGAGTATCAGCGGGGAAACTCATCTCCCTGACCTCTTCGGCAAGAATCCAAGGGAGGTGTGCAACACTATGAAACCTAAATCCGCCATTGTTAAATCTAGAACTGAGGATTTTATTAGAACATATGGATGTAAATTTGGCTATTGGAGGATCATGATAGGTAGTCAATCATAAGATCAAAATTAGGCAAGATGTTTTTAGGAATCAAGAAGATTCTGCGAAAAAAGGAAACCTAAAGAGTACAAGAGAGCAGTGTAAAGAACAGAAAGACTGGCAAAAAGAAATGCTATGTTTTTACAAAGATTAGACTCATGTTCCAAGCTGAATTGAATTTCTTGCTATATAATCATTTATGTGGCCTAAGTGTTGCTAGAGATTCTAGGTTATCGAAAAATATTGGTAAAGAACCGCTTACGTTGCCAGATTATGGAGTGTCTCTACCTTCAATAGAAAGTCAATATCAGTTTTATCCAGAGATGATAATGGAATCTAAAGGACCAAAATGGCCAAGCCACGTGACAAACGATGTTGTTGCATGTAGAGTATATGTGCCTTTAGTTGTATGGGTCAACATGTTGAATAGATTCTCCACTTACAATTTACTTTATCTTCCACACGACATGTCTTGTTTAACATGTTGAATGCACAAAAGTTTCACTTCTTCAAGTATTCCATTATCTATCTTTAGTTGTATAGGTCAACATGTTGAAGGTATATCATAGAGTTTTGTAGCTCAATATGAAAGGTTATGTGTGTGTATAAGTCAAGTTCTATTCTCAGTCACATCATTCTATCAAATTCTATTCAATCACACTAAAAAAATCCTTCAAATTTATTTTAGACAAAAATTTGCATATGATATTAGAGTTTATGGCCTTACATCAAACATAACAAGTCTTAACTTAAAGTAAGACAGTGCAGTGAATCTTCTACACTACTGATATGAAATAAGTTTAAACTTAAGTAGTTGTAGTACTTTACGGTCAATCAAATCTCTAGGTAATTTCAATTACTAAGAATGCAAGCTATACAACTCAATCTTAGTGCAATTAGTGAATTTAAGTTGATAAGTAACAAGATTTAAACTAAGCAATGCAATATCTATAGCTTTCAATAAATTCTTCAAAGGAGAACCCATGGGCTAAGACAATTGATCCAAGACAATCAATTTCCAAGTCAAGGTGTTAACTTTAAGCAATCACAAGTTTCTATAGGCCTAGAACACTAATAAAGATCAATCATTTTCGAAGATAGAGATCCCTATGCAATCATAAGCTAAACATCAATTCCCATTGGTTCAAATCATTCAAGCATGAATTATGTTCAAGACTATTAACCATCTAGCAATCATAACATCAAATCCTTTGGTTATTCAAGTTAGAGTAATATTAAGTTCAGTCAAGCATTTTAATAAACACTTTCGGTGCATAAAATAACTTAATATCAAGATGAGAGTGATCAAGTCAAATGAAACATTAAGAACACTTAATAAGCATAAAAACAAGTACATATAACATTAAACACCTTAACTCTTTACTAATCACCCTAGATCTACCTAACTCATGGATTCAAAAGGAGTCTACTCACTAATCACTATGTTTAACCTTAAACCCATGATAGATTCAAGACTAATCATGCTAAGAAGATGATATAAACTCAAATCACTCAAAGAAAGATATATTAAAATACTAAAAATTCAAGCTTTCACCAAAGTAGAAGAATATTTTGGAAGAAAACAAGATAATCCCAAATTTATGCCTAAAAAGTATTTATAGAAGGCTAAAACTCGAGCTGGGTTAACCCAATAAACATGGGCTAACCCATGAAAATATAGGTCTTTTTATCAATAGTGACTAGATGAGGTCGCTACAGTGGGTCGCTATGCTCATAGCGACTTGTCTTGGCCGCTACGACACTTGGGAGATTCAGAAGTCTTGATTCCATAGCAACTTTGTGAAGTTGCTATGGTGCAACGATGTGGAAGGCGCTCCGAAATTAGCAGCTTCTCTGAACCGATATAACACTACCGCTACGGTACTTAGGACGTGTCTCAGGTTTCCGTCTCTATCTTTTGTAGCGACCAGCATTTACCGCTACGCCTGGCCGCTACGATCCTTCAACGACTCTTCTACACTCTTAAGACACCAAACACTCTTTTGGCTACAAAATTCATCATGAAGCTCTCTCGAACACCTGATGACTAATTCATGATAAGGAAAACCTAAATATGTATAAATGCTATTATAAGAGATCAAAATATACAAGAATGGATGATTAAAAAAATGTAAATATGCAAAATATTAACTACGCTAAAAAAAATTTTGAAACACAAATTAATTTCATTATCACAAAACTTTTTTGGTTACAAGAAAAGGGAATACACTACAATACAAAAAGGCAGTGTCTGTGATTGAATACACAACAATACAAAAAGGCAGTGTATGTAATTGAGTTTAACCGGACTTTTACTCATTTTAAATAACGTGGCAATTTTGTTGGGCATATAATAGAACTAGGGGGCTACGCTTCGCGCGGAATATTGCTTTATTGTTTTAAAATATGATTTTTTTGGATTATGTGATTATGTGGATGATGTGATTATTTGTAAAGAGCATTATTTTGTGTTTTATTGTGTTATGTAGTAGTAGATAATAAGTTAATATATTATGTGTATGTCTTTTTAATAATGTGTTGTTGTGTGTATAATATTACTTATTAGAGGTGAAGCGAACTTCTGATGTAAAACATATTGAATTTCAATAACTTTGCATTTAGGCATTTGTTGATTTTAAGATTAACGGCGTCAAAATTGTATTTTAATTTTTCACATTTTGCACATTACTTTTTTCAGATGTTTTTTGCACTCTCCCCATATTTTATCCTTGAAACGTCACCATCTATATATTTCGTTTACCTTTCCAATGTACAGAGCTTCTCACCGTCACTGAGAAAAGACTTACCTCCGTGCTCTTGTTTTTCCTCACCTTCTTCTTCTGTGAGATTATCTGGTATTTGTTATAGATCACGCATATTAGTTCCATGTTGTGCGGTTGTTTCTTACGGAGTTGTAGGTTATTTCAGTCAATATTGGTCCTTTTTTCCTTAGATTTTGGCTACTGGTAGAAACTACATCTCGTTGGGTAAAGTTAGAGTTTAGCTGTCTTTCTCGTCGTTGGTTTACCGTCGCTAGTCTCTGCTGTCTTGGGTTGGTTTTTGGTGATTTGACTTTTATGCTGTTTTTCATAGTTCGAGGATGGCTCCCCAATTTGTTGATTTCATTTCGTCTCCGTTCATCTCTTTATTCTCTCATCTCGTTGCACCTTCATAGCTGATCACGTCTCTGGTGGCTCTCTCTTTCGCCATATTTTCTACTCCAGGGTTGGATAGTGTTTTTCTCTATGTATGCTTGGAAGGTTGTTATGGTTTCAAGCTTGAGCTCTGATTTCTCGGTGGTTGGCTTCTATTCCTCCCCACTCATGTTGTTTATCTTTTCTCATGCGTCTCTTTGTGTAGGTGTGCAGAGTTAGTCTTTCGAAGCTTTGGTTTCTTCTATTCAGACCTTTGTGATTCTTTGTTGGCATGGGCACCTTTATGTGCTTGTTTAGTTGGTGATGTGCATCTTACCTCTTAGGTGGTGGTTGTGCTTCCGGTGCTTTAGGCATGCATCTTCTTGTTTCGTGGTAACTTTGTTCATCCAATGATTATTCTTTCTCTACCCCGTTTTTTTTTTCTTTTTGCGCAGGTGCTTGATCGCGATCCTTTGTGTTCCGAATATTGTTTTGTCTCATATTTTATCATTTTACCTTTTTCTGACATCTGTTTGTTCTAATCAAGACATTCTATGGTAAGATGAGATAAATTAGTCTTCTTTGTTGACACAAAATCATCACCGCCAGCCCAGTCAGCATCAAAATAAGCATGAAGAGTCAAATGGTTATGTTTCCATAGTAGGATCCCATGATTGACGGTACCTGCGAGATATCGAAGCACCCTCTTTGCTGCAGTCCAATGGTCAACAGTGGGGCGATGCATATACTGTGAGAGTTTATTGACTGCAAACGCTAAGTCCGGACAGGTGAAGGTCAAGTACTGGAAGCTGCCAACTAGTGTTCGGAATTGCGTAGGGTCCTGAAGTCGTTCGCCTTTGGTGAGTGTAAGTTTGTTGTTGGCATCCAACGGAGTTGAGACAGGTTTTGTATTTATCATGTTGAACTTGGTAAGCAGATCGGTGATGTACTTCCGTTGCATTAAGTGTAGACCCTCCTTTGCTCTTGTGACCTCTATACCTAGAAGGCAATGCAAATCTCCCAAGTCTTTGAGTGAAAATCGCTTTGAGAGTGGGGCAGTGATCATATTAACCAGACTTGTTGATACGCCCTAGACTGAAGTATCACTTTAGCTGGGTGTTGGATATGATCCGAGAAGGCAAACATCACTTCTGGAACTGAGATGAATTGAAAGGATCGCCAAGAGATGCGGAATGGCTCTTGATATACCCACGATCTAAGGCTAACCACCAAACAACACACAAAAATGAATTGGTTGACCACCAAATCAACAAGCCGGTTGACACCAATGAACAAGCTAAAGAACTCTCTCTCTCACTTAGAGAAGAAACAAAATAAACTCAAAACATAGACTGATTTTATTCATAGAATGAGACTACATATTTATATTGTTTGTAGTCAAAGACTAATAAAGAAGATACACGGAAAATAATGCATAGAAAATACAAATTTGACCAGATCTGAATTAATGAGTCAAAGACTTAGTCTTCCATGCAGATTGGTCAAAAATGACCCTTTAGATAATGTCCAGGTTCATCCGAACCAGATGGATGAACGGGGTAAAGATAAGGACGCTTGCGGGAATGTCCGGATGGTCTGCCGAATGAGAATGCATGTCCGTCTTCGGTTTCTTCATGACCCAAGCCAAGTCTTGCTCGACCGTGGGTCTTAGAATGTCGAGTTGTTCGGGGAAGACGAGCCCTGGTACGGTCATTTCGGTTTCTGGTCATGGTTCCAGCCGAAGCTCCAACCAGGACGCACGAGGGACGAACCTCGGTCAAATTATTCAGAACGTCCTGATCTCCATGCTGGTCGGCTCCAATGGAATGATCCACGAACCAGGGCACATCATTCCCTCCCTCTTCAAAAAGATTTGTCCTCAAATCTAAAACATTAAAAGGAAAAGGATTATAAGCAAAAGAACCATAATCAACACAATGCTCACCTTGAATTCGGTCCGTTTTTTGAATGGAAGATGATTCTTCTTGGTTGCCTTGATGTCCATGAATTTGTTCTTCATCTAGCCCCTCCATTGGCTCATATGTGAAGTCATCGAAAATTGGCAATGGGTCTTCCTTTTCAGGCTCGGTTTCAACGTTCTCATTTTCCAAAGTCACCAACGGTCTTTGCTTTTGACACTTGTTAGCATAATGACTGATTCTAGGGCATTTGAAGCACCTGGTAGAATGAGATTTGCTTGTGGGTTTAACAGCTTTGCTTTTATCAGAAGACAACACATTAGTTTTCAAATCAGAATTTGAAAGA
>NC_027756.1:15220123-15246702 GCF_000695525.1 Brassica oleracea var. oleracea | reverse complement strand
TCTGAAGCACATTCTAATCAAACACAACACGGTTGCTTCTCTTGGCTTTGGTGAAGGGATGATCACCACTTCTGACCCACTTCTCATCATCATCGAACATGTTTTGTCTTTTCTTTTGGTTTCTTTGTTTCTGCACAAAATCAAACCCATTAGAAACAAACTGTTTCTTATTTCCAAAAATCATTTGCTCTTTTTCTAACACGGTTTTAAAAGGAAAGTAAACGTATTGTTGTGGTTTTGATTTCATGAGAAGTCCAAATATCCTGAAAACACTTAACAAAATAGTTATCAAATAAAAATTCTCACACTCTCAAAGTGTTTAGCTCACGATTTTTAGGTGATCACTCAGAGTTCTTTCCACTGGTTCAAAGGATGATAGGCAATCAAATTCAGCAATCAAAACCCAAAACAAACTTTTGTGGGAAAAAGAAAAGATAAAGAAAGATGAAGAGATTTTTGATATGGATCCGCCTTAACTGTCCTAAGGCTGAGTTTTTCTTCAGCCAGCAGGGTTTCTCTTCCACCACTCCCCCCTGGATTTATCTTCAAAAGTGATTCAAGCCAAAACTTTTTTTTATCGATATATATATTTTTTTTGATAATAGGTGATCACAAAAGATTAAATGAACAACCCGGATCCAAGAAATAAGAAAAGAAAAACGTGGAGAAATGAGAAGATGAAAGATGAAAGAAAACAAACCAGCCAAGCCAAAGTGGCTTTGATACCACTTGATACGCCTTAGACTGAAGGATCACTTTAGCTGGGTGCTGGATATGATCCAAGAAGGCAAACAACACTTCTGGAACTGAGATGGATTGAAAGGATCGTCAAGAGATGCGGAATGACTCTTGATATACCCACGATCTAAGGCTAAGCACCAAAGAAAGAATGAATGTGTCGGCTAACCACCAAACAACACACAAAGATGAATTGGCTGACCATCAAATCAACAAGCCGGTTCACACCAATGAACTAGCTAAAGAAAACTCTCTCTCTCACTCAGAGAAGAAACAAAATAAACTCAAAACATAGACTGATTTTACTCATAGAATGAGACTACATATTTATAGTGTTTGTAGTCAAAGACTAATAAAGAAAATACACGGAAAATAATGCATAAAAAATACAAATTTGACCAGATCTGAATTAATGAGTCAAAGACTTAGTCTTCCATGCAGATTGGTCAAAGATGGCCCCTTCAGACAATGTTCAGGTTCATCCGAACCAGATGAATGCACGGGGTAAAGATAAGGACGCTTGCGGGACTGTCCGGATGGTCCACCGAATGAGAATGCATATCCGTCTTCGGTTTCTTCACGACCCAAGCTAAGTCTGGCTCGACCGTGGGGTTTAGAATGTCGAGTTGGTCGGGAAAGACGAGCTCCGGTACGGTCAGTTCGGTCGTCTGGTCGTGGTTCCAGCCGAAGCTCCAACCAGGACGCACGCGGGATGGCTCGGTCAGTCTGATCGCTACGGTCGGATGAATGAACCCCGGTCAAATTTTTCAGAACGTCCTGATCTCCATGCTGGTCGGCTCCAATGGACTGATCCACGAACCAGAGCACATCACTTGTGTTGCTACCAGTAACGATGATATCGTCGACGTATACCAGAAGATAGACTATGTCATTGCCTTGTCGTAGCACAAAGAGTGAGGTATCAGCGACAAAGTTCCGAAAATCAAGTGATAGTAGATAGACCTTGAGTTCTTGGTACCAAGCGCATGGGGACTGTTTCAAGCCGTAAATCACTTTATTAAGGCGACAAACATAGTCAGGTCGATCGTTGTCCACAAATCCCAGCGGTTGCGTCATATACACTTCTTCTGTGAAGCGAGCTTGCAGGAAAGCGTGGTTTACATCGAGTTGTCAGAGAGGCCATGACTTAGTTTCTGCAACGCCAAGTATCGTTCTCATTGTTGTTGCTTTGATCACATGACTGAAAGTATCTGCAAAATCAATCCCATATTATAACCACGAGCCACGAGCCTTGATTTGTGCATGTCAAGTTGATCGTTAGGGAGCAATTTTATCTGTAAAAATCCAACGACAACCAACAATGTTTTGATGCAGGGACGGTGGAATCGAATCCTAAGTTCTGTTTTTGATTTGAGCATTAAACTTTACTGAACAAGCTTGTCTCCAGGATGGATATCGCAACGCCTGGTTAATGGTTGTGGGTATTTGGTATTTTTGTATTTTGGTGGTGAGGGTGTTCACATACTTTTTGTTTGGCTTGCTTTTGTTGTTTTGAGAACGAGTTTGTTGAGGTTGAACTGCAGATTGGTTGACATTAGAGATCGTCGAAGGTTCTGGTTCTGGGATTATTGGAATTGTGTGGGAAGACAACATTGTGGTGATAAGTTGAGTGGCCCATTTATCTTATATATTACTAAGGATCCCTTCCAACATTCGATGTGGGGTACTTTGTGTCTAATACGCTCCCTCGAGATGATGGCTCTTTGAGCATCAATCTCGGAATGCTCGGGCAAGGATCGATGGGCCAACTTTGGGCCAGATCGATGGGCCAACTTTGGACCAGATCGATGTGGATCAAGTTGAACTGTATGGATCGGGTTCTGATACCATGTTGGTTGAATGACCTGATTCATTAGAAGAGTAGATGTACAATATATATACAGACGTCTAATGCTAGGGTATCTAATACAAGTAATTACATTGTAATCCCTAATCATATATTTCCTTTTCTTGTCTATAGGAGATAGATATGCTCTAGATGAGTGATTTTACCGCTCTGAACGAGACGACCGAGCTTGGTGACTGGTGTCCATTTCTCGTCTGGGACGGCCTCCATGGTGTCTGCGGCCTCTTCTAGGACCGCCTCTTCCACCACCGCGACTGCTGAATCCACGTCCGAAAGTGCCACGGTCACCGCCATGCTCAGTGCCGCGTTCTCCGCCTCTTTCCACCATTGTCGATGCAGTGAGCTTGTTTAGGGGTTTGAAGGTATATAGGTGGGCAAAAGATCAGGGTTTTCTTAAACCAGAATTATGGGCTCGTGGACTGAAATTTGATTAATTTGCCTATTTAGGATAACCCCGGTTTTTCAAAGAAAAATTCAAATAATTCGAACTTTTTTATAAGATATTGGATAATTCAAACATTTTGAAATATTTTTGATAAAAAAAATTCTGATAATTCAGCTGTTTTTAATAATTTGATCTATTAATGAGTTTTAGAATATTTGGTTATTTTAAAACTTTAAATATTTAATTAATATTTTATGTATATAAGCTGTATTTTGAAATTTTGGATATGCGTTCAGTTTTTTGTTTGGTTTTCAGTTCGATTTTGATTTTTTCATCTAAAAATATAAAAGAAACCCAATCAGATATTTACTAATTTGTTGACAAAAAAAAAAGATATTTACTAATTTGATTTAATTTTATTGGTTCAGTAATGTATGGTTCGGTTTCAGGGAAATGTGCCCGAACTTCAATCAATACTATCCTCACATAGACCAAGCGAGTCAGATCGACCACATGATGAATTAAGGGGCTATGATCAACAGACGAGGCTCCTCTTTCTGGCAACCTGTTCAGAACACGTGGTGGCGGCTATTGACAACATGTGTGGATGCGTCTCTAAACTCTACTTTTCTTTTAACGTTTTTAACGTTATGGTCATCCTTATGCGTCGAATTCGGCTAATTTGGGGTTCTCTAATTCCAGTTTAGTTGCAGAGACGATAGCTTTATTTGTGGCAATATATCCTATAAAAACTGTCACAATCATTAATAGGAAGATTACAACTCCAAGTTAGCAGAATGTTTGGATAGGACGTTATAGCAATATGTTCTTCGAAGGAGACTCAGAAATCTTGATTAAAACGATCAATGATCAACTAACGAACTCAGCCATTCATAATTTTTTTGAAGAAATTACTAGTTTGAAGAATAAGTTTTCTCCGACAACATTTATTTTTGTCAAACGTAATGAAAATCAAACCACCCATAAAATTGTTCGACATGGTCCAGCAAATTCTATTTTTGAAAATTGTAAAGTTTATACACCTAAGTAGTTAACTCTAACTTTGTATTAAGATATTATGCTTTCATATTAATAAAATTTAAGTTCCTCGGAAAAAAAAAAAGACTTCATGATGAACACGTTAAAAGCCCATTGTTAGGCACTAGTTTATACGTAGTGGCAGGTGGGTATATAAAAAGGAACCAAATGTTTAACCCGAACCGGAAAGATTCCATTAATAAAACAAACCAAAGATTCGTCGTCTTCTTCAAATTGTTATTTGTTTCCTTTTCCTCTCTCGGCTTTCGGAGTTCCTCACTTCTTGGCTCTACACTCATGTCACAGTTCAAATCAATCACGTAATCAAATCATCCCCTTCTTCTACTCGCGAATCTCACAATCCCTAAATTTCCGCCTCTCTCTCTCTCTCTCTCTCTCTATTTCTGCCTCGCGCTTTTGATGGACATTCTTCGATTAGGTTCGATTTCACCTCATAGAAGAAGGAAATGGCTGATTCTATTATCCCTTCTCGGAGTCTCGAGCTACGGAGCTTACAAAGTTTACAACTCCCCATACATCGCCGCGAAAAGGAAGCGTCTCACGAACCTCTTCGAAGGAATCGCTTCCTTCGCCGAGCTAGTCACCGATTCAGCAGAGACGATAACTCTCGTCTCCCGAGACTTGAAGCAGTTTCTCGAATCCGACTCCGACGAAATCCCAAACAGCTTGAAGCAGATTGCGAAAATCACCAAATCGAAAGAGTTCACTGATTCAATATCTAGGGTTTCCGAGGCCGTAGCCGTCGGTGTCCTCCGCGGGTATAACAACGTCGAAGCAGAATCGAATCCCTCAGAGGCGGGAACTGGTTTCGTTTCGGTTCTTGTAGGTAGCTTCGCGAGGAATCTCGTTCTTGGATTCTACGAGGTTGAGAGTAGTGTTGAAACGACGAGTACGAAACCTAGGTGGATGAGTTTGTTATGCGATGACAGGTTTAGAGAGGTGTTAGCTGATTGTATTGAGAGATTCACCAGCTCTGCTGTAACCGTCTACATCGACAAGACTGCTGGGGTCAACACTTACGACCAGATATTCTCTGGCTTGACGAATCCGAAACACAGAGATGGAGCGCGAGACGTTCTCGTCTCGGTCTGTAACGGAGCTCTCGAGACGTTCATGAGAACGTCTCGCCAAGAAGAAGAAACCGTTAGGGATTCGTCTTCCTTTAGTGGAAATGGATGGGCGGAGGCGCTCACGACTACGTTAGCGGTTCCGAGCAATAGGAAGTTTATGTTCGATGTTACGGGAAGAGTGACGCTGGAGACGATGAGATCGATTCTTGAGTTTGTTGTCCTGAAGACGTCGCAGAGCTTTAGGAGGAGTTTCGTTGCGGTTCAAGAAGAGGTTACGGATAGAGGACGGCAAGTGGTTGGGTATGTTGGTGCTAACTCTTCAGTGATAATCACTCTTTGCCTCGCGGTTTACCTTCATGTTGTGAACCGCTTTGTTCGAGGTTCTCCGGTTTGCTTAAACCAGCATTTCTAGTCGTTGGGTGGATCTTTTAGCTCATTAGAATATGTTAGGACTTGTGATCTTCAGCTTCCACATTCTATTGGTTTATGTAGTTTAGAGCTGAATAATGTAGATTTTTTGTGTTGTCCACAGATTGATTCTAATTGATAAAGTAAGTTCTTGAGATAATATTTGCATCTAATTTTAGCAGAAAAAAAAGAAAGAAAGATAATATTTGCATCTATGCAAGTATAAAAGTACCAACGAGTCTAAAACACTCCTTGAATCCACTTTGCGCCTCCAAAACCTCTCCTGAACTCCTCAAGTGACAGTTCTCGGCAATTCAGAGTCCTGCCGCCGTCAAAATAGAAGAAGGGGACGATAGATACAACTTCTGATGACAATCCTCCTTCGACCGTCAACACTAAGCTCTACTTTGGGAACCTGCCTTAATAATGTTGACAGTGCAACACTCGCTCAAATCATCCAAGGCTTCGCTAACCCTGAGCACGTCGTGGTTCTTTACAGCAGAGACACAGGTCAGAGCCGTGGATTCACCTTTGTGACCATGAGAAATGTCAGAAGATCGCAACGTCATTATCAAAAACCTCGATGGAATTGTAAGTGACAGTTAAAAGGTGTGAAGCTTTACAAACATAAAGTCACGTTTCTATTGTTTCTTATTCAGGAGTATCTTGGTAGGACTTTGAAGGTGAACCTCTGTATCTAGAAACAGAGTACATGCTGTTTGTTGGTAACTTGTTGTGGGCACTCACTTCTGAGTCACTAGCTGGAGGCTAGAGAGAGCGTTTCGAGAGTGTGGACTTAATGTGGTTGGTGCTAGAGTTGTGAATGACGGAGACACCGGGAAATCAACGGGTTATGGCTTTGTTTGTTACTCCTCCAAAGCTGAAATGGAAACCGCGCTTGGATCGCTTGATGGACTTGAGCTGGAGGGTTGGGCCATTCGAGTAAACCTGACTCAGGGAAGAAATCCTGACATCATACACCAGCATTTTGGAATCATTTTGAGCTTTCTAGAGGTTATGATTCAACTGAACTAATCAACTCTAAAGATCAATGTGGTTGCCCTATGGAATCACCTGATATCATACACCAGCATTTTTGGAATCATTTTGAGTTTTCTCTCTTACATATCTCAGAAAAAGGTCTGCCCAACTTGTGTTTTGAATCATAACATCCCAGAGTTCACATAAGTTAGAATCAAAACGGCAAAGCAGAAAGTAACTAATTAGATCACTCTTGTCTGAATGAGTTTGAGCTTCTGAAGACACAGAGTTCAAATGCCTTATACCTACAACATTCTAACACACATGGCCAGGGCAGAAATACATATATGAATGATATGGTAAAGCAACAATTATATGTTTCAACTAACAAATTAACTTCAAATGATTATTACAAGATGACAAGAAAAAACTAACTAATTAACTCAAAGATCAATTAATTTTTGTAAATCAAGGCTGCTCCTGAGGCTTGTGGTCTTCACGGTGCTTGTCTGCGGTGGTGCCAATGAAAGATATGATCAAGAATGTACCAGGCAGGACCTGCAAGAAAGTTCAAAAGTCTGTTATCAAACCCCAGAGGAAGGGGCAAAAAAGGAAAGCCTGTCAGACAACCATGCGACCACTCCGGAGAGGTCAAGACCTAATCAGATAGCGATCCTCTACAGCGCTGAGACTCCGAGGAGAATCGTAACCGTTACTCACGCTCAAATCGCACGGTCATGATTCATCAACCAGGTTTGAGGGCCTGTCTCCTTAGAAATCAAGGATACAGAGGTACGAGCCTATAGAACAGATCCTGTTCAAGTAAGGTCGTGACCGTCACTTCCTTCTCTCTGATATGTAAACAACACGAGTTCTCTGTTTTTTAACGATATGGGATGTAATAAACAACATCACATACATGCTTAATAAATACGCCGTCGTTTCTCCCTTCAATGAACTAATACCAAATACATTAGGCAGGTGAAGAGACTGAAGCAGAGGTTTCTTCTCTGAATCCAAATCTTCTGAGCCCTGATTGCGTTTCATAACAAGTTTCCGGTAGATTTGTTTGTGACGGCATTTCATGATGTTTCTAACGCTCTGTCACCTCAGCGCCGAAGCTCTTGCCCCATAAGTTCATAGTCTCATTCGCTCTCAATCGATTGATTCCCACTTCTGCGTACGTTTAATGCGGAAAGCTCTTGGGCTGTCGGATAATTTCTCAAGAAGCAGACCCAGGCTTTGGCTTCTGTCAAGCCAAAGAAAATACTGGACCATTTAGAAACCGTTCTTGTGAATGAACTGGTTGTTGTTAACATAAGTCGCATTGCCAAGCTAAGAATACTTGTCATTCGGACCTTTTAACTCTGTTTGTGACTAAACATGACAGACTCAAGTATGAGATAACATATCTTTCTCTTGAAGATTCACGTCAAGTACTTTTCACCCAAACACTTGTGATCCATTGTGTTTCCCCTGGATATCAGATTACCAAACAGCCTTACCATATCATGTCTGTTAGACAGTCTTGATAATGATCATGGAGCTATGAGTCAAGTTGCATTGTTTGATCTCCATTTTTTTTTGCTTGCATAACTCTTGATTCTTGAGTTAGTGTAGAAAGCTCTTTTAAAAAAAATGAAAAAAAAGAAAAGACGCCATTCTGATTGATTCCTAAATTTTATCGGTGAATTTTCATGTTTACCACATTGTTGGTATCATTATTCATGTTTACATTCACTAAAGAAACATTTTCAAAAATTCATTATTCATTAAGAGTCAAAAGACTTTTATACATTTGCTCTACATAAATAAAAAATAATTATTTAAATAAATAAAAAATAAAAAAAATAAATTTTTTTTTTTATAGTTTCAAATTATACTTTTTCAAATTCAAAAATTATTTTTTGAAACTATTTTAAAAAGAAATTTAAAAAAAATTAGTTTATATATATATATATATATATATTTTTATTAGAATATTTAACTCCATATTCTAAAAATCCCTACCACACATCTCAATTCTAAATCCTAAATCATTTAAATATTTTTTTTCTCTTTAAAAGTGAGAGTGAAAATGGTTAAAGTAAATATGAAAAGTGATATTAGAAATATGTGCTATTTTAGATAATTTCTCAATTTTATCCGAGTCTCAAAGATAAAAAGGCGAATCTGCTTCGGTCTCTGCAGTTTATTTTCTATGTCTTATACATCTATAGAATCTAACTGAATCCTCTAGCAAACTTTGTAGTTATGGTCCTGATACTCTATTTCGCTGCTTACTTACATTAGTCTTCTCAATACATTAGTCTTCTCAATGGTACAAACCTACAACTATCTTTATTGTCTGGTTTTTTTATATTTCTCTCAGAATATTTTTATGGAAAGGATATATTATGGGTCATTATTTGTGTGAAACTTGTTCCCGATCTTGCCTCCAGGATAACATAATAGCAGTGGTTATTGATGGCAAGGAAAATGCAGTCTCCATCTTTATGCTCAATTGGTGGAAAGCATTGCTGACCCAAAAGCGAACTTGGAAATTTTTAGAAGTGATATAGTTCTCTTGGAGGTCAAGGAGGTGTGGTATTAAACTGCAAACAACCTCAAGATGGCTGGAATACACAATAAACTTCTGAAATATGTAGACATGCAATTTTGATTTATTAAGAGCTAAAAGACCTAAAGAAATCTATTTCTTGTTGCTTTATCTATCTAGGCTGATATTACTGTTGTCTATTTGGGCCAATTGATATTCTCACGCTTTGACTGTCTTGTCCGCTTTCGGATAATTCCACCGAATTCAACCGATATTCAGTTCTGCTTTCGGTTCAAAAACAAACGTGCCAAATTATGGTTATTTTTATTTTTTGGTTAATTTTGGTTTACGTTGTAAGATCATCCACAATGGTGATACCCATCGTGGAGTCCTTAGGATTAGATTAGTCTTTTTTTTTTTTTTTGAATTGTTAAGGACTCTTGTGAAAAATATGTACAATGGTAATTCCGAAGTTGGAATCCTTAGAGAAAAAAATGGTTTTTTTTTTGTGAAATATAATTTTTATATATTGGATGATTAAATATAATAACTTAACATAAAATACAACAAATAAACATAAAATACAATAATTAAACATAAAATACATTAATTAAGCATAAAAATACAACAATTAAAGATAAAAACAATAATTTTACATAAAGATAGAATATTTTCTAAATCTTCATCACCAAATTTATTCCAAATATTTTGAATTAAATCATTTTTCAATCGTTCATGCGTTTGCCTATCACGAAGATCATTCCGACTGGGAAAGATATTATTCAGATTTGTTGGCCACTCGGATTCCACCTCTGAACATCTGGGGACGTCTCCCTCTTCAAATTCAGATATATCAATACGAGAGTATCCATCCCGTTCATCTTCGACTATCATATTCTGGAGCATGATACATGCTCGCATAATCTTCCCTATCTTTTCTTTGTTCAATGTTTTGACCGGATTTCTCACAATTGCAAATCGAGATTGCAATACTCCAAAAGCCCGCTCCACATCTTTTCGGGTTGCTTCTTGAATTTTAGCAAATAACTCTTGTTCAGGAGTTTGAGGGAGTGTGATAGATTGGATAAATGTTGACCATTTTGGATATATACCGTCTGTGAGGTAGTACACCAACTTATACGTGTGTCCGTTGACCACGTACTTTACCCTCGGAGCTCGTCCTTGTAAAATGTCATCAAAAACAGGAGACCGATCGAGGACATTAATATCGTTTAAGGTACCTGGAGGACCAAAAAAGGCGGGCATGTCATATCCAAAGATCTTGGGAAGCTACAACCTCTAATACAATTGTCGGTTTTCCTGATCCACGTGCGTATTGTCCTTTCCAAGCGGCTGGGCAATTTTTCCACTCCCAATGCATACAGTCAATTCTCCCGACCATCCTAGGAAACCCTCGTTTCTCTCCAATATCGAGTAGTCGTTGAAGATCCTCCGGTGTGGGTCGTCGTAGATACTCATCTCCGAGTAACTGTATTATTCCGTCAGTAAAATTATGTAAACACGAAAGTGCAGTGGTCTCACCAAGTCGGAGATATTCGTCAACGGTGTCAGCCGCAGTACCATAAGCAAGCAGACGAATAGCTGCAGTACATTTTTGTAGTGCAGTAAGACTCCACCTCCCGGTCGCATCTCTTCTTTGCTGAAAGCATGGGAAGCGCTCTGATAGGCCATGAACAAGACGCAAGAATAATTCCTTATTCATGTGGAAACGAAGTCTGAATAATTGAGTCGAGAATGTCGAATCTTCGCTGAAGTAGTCATTCCATAATTGGTCTTGTCCTCCTTCGCGGTGTCGTTCTACATACGCATGTGTCCTTTGCGGTATGGTTTGGGCTTCCACTATGTCGTTGTATATTTCTTCCACGTATTCCTCGAAATTTTCGTCCAATCTTTCATCGACTTCATCGGATGAAGATGATGACATATCTAGAAAATAATAAAATTATCTATAAGTTAATCTCACATTTTTATTATGGTTTTTAAAAAATAATTTTTTTTTTTTTGGTTCTACATAAGCATATAGTTGAATTGGTGATGATATACATAATATAGCTCTAAGGTGTAGATGATTAAGAAAATTGATGTATAATAAACATAAAGCGTTATATAATCGACAAAATTGATCAACCTAAAGCCTTAATATAATCAACTAAAACATTACTAAAGCGTTATATACAGCCTTTTATATAAGCAAAAACAGAAGTAAAATGCCTTACTAAAGGGATTGAGTTATCGTACAACTTATATAAAGCCTTACTAAAGCAAAAACAGAAGCAAAATGCATACGCAATATCGTACAACTTATATAATCAACAAAAGGGATTAAGTTACCTTACTAAAACATACGCAATATCTTACAACTTGGAGTAGTATCCAAATGTTACAACAACTTTTAGTACCAACAATCTAAAACAACTTCTTCGCGACCAGAGTAGAATCGGGAAAAAAAGGAAGGAAGAAGTGATCGCAAGATAGAAAACGAGATAACTAGCTAATGACACAAACTTATAGCACAAAAAGGACTCCCCGTGACTTGCTTCACATGAGCTACAGAAGAAAACACTTTCACCACTCCAAAGGCACCTGTGACTTGCTTCACTTTTACTGCTAAACCTGAAACATAGAAGACCCGTGAATGACTTAGCAAATCAACAAAAAAGACAGGTGACTTAACAAATCAACACAAAGACATGTGACTTAGCAACACAAAGACAAGTATTTACGCAAAGCAACACAAAGACAAGTATCTACCTTAAAGAGAATAACATCATAACATGTCAGACATAAGCTTGAGCTTAAGTGATGTTTCCATCTCAGTTAATGGCACTTTTTTGGCTAATAAACGATCGAGAAGTTTCTGGTTAGAGAGTTTCTGTTTAATCTCCATGATGGCTTGTAAACGAGACAACTCCTCTTGTTTCCCACTCTTCTTCTTCTTAGAAGTAGCTTTCGCTGCCTTGACCCCGACCGGTCTGCCCTCTTCCTCGTCTATATCAACCTCCAAGACATGTTTGCGCTTATCCTTCCCACCGTCTTTACATGCTGAGCACCATTTCTGGTCACGCCTCAGCTCCCTCCAGGCGTGTTCCATGCTGAACTTGTGGCCTTGATCCTTGAAGTAGTAGTCTAGTGCGGCTTTCATCATATCATCATCATCGTTTTCACCTCTTTTCTGCTCCCTCATTGCCTGGTCATAGCAACCAACGAACTTGGAGACATCTGAGTTAATCCTAGCCCACCGCTGCTCGGCTGGATTAAGCTCTCTCGGTATTGTCCCAACTAGAAGAGGGCTTGCATTGTAGTAGTCGATGATCCTCTTCCAGAACGCATCAGCTTTCTGCTCAATATTTTTTACTGCATCTTTACTGGTGTTGAGCCAAGCACCAATCAGTATTAAATCCTCTTGCGGGGACCATTTCCTCCTCTCTTTGATAACAGACTCGACAACAGTCTCACCAGACTCGCCAACAGGAGCTTGGGAAGCAGATGGATCATTGATTAAAAGCAGAAAAGAAAATCGTAATCAAACCTATTTCAGTATTGAAACCGTAACTACTAACCAAAACCTCCCCAAATCGATTGAAAACCCAAATCATTTGAAACCCTAACTTGAAACGAAAATCCCAAAATCAATTGAAAAAATCAAAACGAGCCCTAAATTGACAGGAAAACTACAGGGAACCTAATCTACTACCATAAATCTACAGATAGTATATCGATTTACCTTGGAACTCGAGGGAAGAAGATGGAAGCAGATGGATCGAAAATCGCCTTTTGTTTCCTCGAGAGGTTTTTTTTTCGATGCTTCAGTCGAATGATTTTTTTTCCGACTAAACGAAACACAAACACAACCCCGACCCAATCAAAGCGTGCCAGCTGCTGTAAGGATTAAGTCCTTAAGTTCCTACTACACGGACTGATCCTTCGCTTATTTGCCTTTTTCATTTGTTTTTAATGTCATTACCCTATAATTTCGCGCTAAGGACTCACTAAAGCTCCCCGTTGCAGCTGCTCTAAGAGTTTGGTTCAGTTTGATAAATTTCGGTCTAAAACTTAACTGATCGGTTTTCAAATCCTAACTGAATGCTGACTAAAAACATGTTGTTGTTGACCGGTTTTGTGCACAAACCGAATGCAAACCGAATTGGCTAAACTTTAGCTCTGTTCAACCAAATCGGTTTGGCATTTATGTACATGTCTAGTTACGAGAACTAAATTTGTGAAAAGAAACATTTTTTGCTTTTCTTTTGGACTATACTTGAGAATGTGGAATGCTGAAGAACAAATAAAATAAATGTAAAAGTAAAAAGATTGGAGTCGGCAAAGGGGGAAGAAGCACATGAATCCAACTCGTGGTGGTAGACATTTTCTAATTAGATGACAAAATTCTGTATAGAGATTGAACTAATGTTTCTTTTTTTATAGCAAAAAGAATTGTGTTAAATATATAAGATTGGTGCTAGACATTTCTTGATTAGAGGACAAAACTCTGTTTGAGGTTAAACCTTTTTTTATTTTTTTATAACAAATGTAATTGTGTTAAAATATAAGATTGGTGCTAGACATTTCTTAACTAGATGACAAAACTCTTTTTGAGGTTAAACAAATGTTTCAATTTTTACAACAAAAAATCTTATATATTAAAACAGAAGTCATGACTTCTTTCATGTGTGATTTTTTAATTTGGACCACCACTTAAAATTTTTATTAAATATATTTTATTAAGACTAATAATACATATAATATTTAAAATACTTTAATCATAATATCTTTTCATTTTAAATATAAATATATTTATTTTAAAATTCTAACAAATCTGTTTTATAAGATTTTTTACAAGATCTTCATTTTCGAAATTATATTTAAATATTTTCACTAATTTTGAAATTAGTTTGAAATATTATTATACATTAATATATCCAGTTATGGTTTATAAAATAAAAAATTAAAAATTCTATAATATTTTATCTATTATATAATCATAATCAATCATATTAAAAGAAAATTATTATATTGAACTAAATATAATAAAATTGTATTAAATTTATAAATTTATATATTTTGTATATTTTATTTTCTGAAGTATAAAATATTTATGTTCAAAAATAAAATCTAATACGTTGGTAAGATAAGTTAACATTAGCAAACTATATAATACATGTATGAAAATTAACATGTATTTCTGTAAAGTTAATAATATAAAATCTTTGTAACTACTTTAATCATAATGTATTTTCATTTTCATTTTGAATATAATATATATTTATATATTATATTTTAGAAATTCTAATAAATCTATGTAAAAATATTTTAACAATAACTTAACGTATTTTAAGTTATCGTTTATAAAATAAAAATAAAATTATTATACTAAAATAAATATGATAAAATTATATTCAATTGAAAAATTTATAAATTTTATTTTCATAAATATAAATTATTTATTTTAAAAACATAATATGATGATAGAACGGCTTAAAATTAACAAACTATATTATACACGTCTAAAAATTAATATATCTTAGACTTTTGTATATGCAATAATATATTATCTAAAATGAATAAGCATAAAAATATTGGTAAAAAGAAATCCAGCTTTGAAAGACGGGTCAGAATTTAGCATAAATTAAATACAAAATAATTTTTAAATTTATTCTCTCATGAATATATTAATTTGCTTAATAACTAAATGCATATAAAGTAAGATAAATATATAATAAGAAGTGACAAATACATACGGTTTTAAACAATTGATTAATTATAACATGTAAATTATAAAATTATTGTATTTGAAATAGTTATATAAATATTTAAGTATATGATTAACGTTAAAATATATATACCACTTATGTTCTAAAATAATAATTTATGTATTGAAAACTGAAAACAAACATCTGCGCGGTTATGAGGGTCAAAATCTAGTGCGAGTTAAAATATAAATTCAGTTAATATGAGTTGAGAAATGTGGGTGCATGTTTGAGTCCACTAACAAAAGCCAGAAAAGTCACAAACAGTAGACTTTGGATTTTCTTGAAACGTGATTACTAAAAGTCAAATATAAGAATAGTATATCCTTTAACATCCTTTGAACTACAAACAAATATGAATACGATTAAACCTCTAATATTATTAATTTTACGAAATATTAGTTTATCAAAAGATTGACTGGCTAAAAAATTTAATTCAACACTATTTTTAAATGATTCACTAAATTATTAATTTATTAAATATTAATTTATAAATATTTTACTATATATTTATTTTTGGTCATAAAAAATAATCATAGTCTGTATTTTTTTTGAAATTTCCTTTTCTCTCGTTCTCATTTATATTATTACATATATGGGGCCATTTGCGTTAAATAAAATAGATAAAATAATGCTAACAAAATATGTAAAAGAAAAGAACATGTATGGAATGGATATCAAATGAATATCTGAATCATCCATTTAAATTTAAAACTAGTGTTGAACCCGCACATCAATGTGGATATATGTTTATTTTTAAAATAATATTTAAATATAAAAATTATTATAAAATATATATTTTATATCAGTTTTCTATATCTGTATATAATATTATTTTGATTATTTTATATTGATTAAAATTTATTTTTGATGAAATTTTACTATTTTAAATATATATATATGTGACTAAATTAACTTAGTTAATATTATATTTTGAATTCTTTTGTTTAATTTTTTATATATCAATTTGGTGCTTTTGTTTTTACTATAAAATCTAACATAAAATGATACAACTAAGAAATAATTATTTATTTTGTTATATAAAACGTTCATGTGATAATTTTAAAAATAATTAGCCTATGCTATTTAATTTCAAAATTAATTACCTAGAAATATGTAAAATCTGGCCTAGACTAAATATGGTAAGAAATGAACAATAATTGTAGACTAAAAATGTATTTGGCTTTTGTTGTAAATGTTATTGTTTCAATCTATATTGTTTTTTGTTAGAAAAATATCACATAAGAGTAAATTTAGGATATTTTGTTAAAGTTCTAATTAATGGTTTAAAATAATGACTATCCAGAGTTAAGGTAATGATAGCTATTCAAAAAAAATAAAAAATCGTTTTGTTATCCAGATTATCCTTCCTGTTTTATTATAAACATTTTGGATAGTGCTTTATAATATCCAATTTACCAGTTTTCATCAATATATATCATGCTATTTCCCATCCTGGTTTCTGATATGAACAAGCTTGGAAGTCATTGGCAAATAATGAATTCTCTCGTATATTAAACTTGTGAAATAAAAAACAAATTCCAAGTAAATAGGCAAGATTGGTTATTTTATCCCAATGGTGAGACGGCATTACCATATTGTTATATTGTACTGTTCCTTTCATATACTTGTGAATTATGTCCCCATGTAAATAATACTACTTTGATCTATTATTTCTAAAAATGTCTTTTCAAATTATGTTTCCACACCTTCAAAAGTTACTATATGTATGGATAAATTCAAGAAAATATATAATTATAATGTGTCGGCATGTTGATTACAAAAGATGAAACTATCGTATCAACCAATTAATGGTAATTCAATGGTTAGCATCTGAGTTCTATGGTCTATCAGAGCGATTACAAATTCAATACTATTTTATATCATGGATAATATTTTGAGAAAACAAATAAATATAATAGATATTATTCATGTTAATACCTAGTTTTCTTGTGGCTTCTAAAGATTAGTCGGAGTTTTAATTCAAAAGTTTTTGTCAAAGAGAGTTCCCATTCAACATTTTAGGTTAACAACATATAATCGTTTATAGTAGATGGACAATTTAATATTTAACTACTTACATTTACATTTAAAATAACGAACTTAAAGAAAAAAATACTGTTAAATTAAGCGACTTATATTTGATGGCTGATATTTTACTTATTTAACAATATTATAATTACTTTGTAAAATATATTGAATCAGACATCAGTGTGCAACTTTCTATTCTTTTTTTTTGCAACTTTCTATTCTATTTCTCAATTTTTCAGATTTATTGTAATAATATTTTCATAAAATAATAATGTAAATATAAATGTACCATAAACACATGAAGTTATACACATTAGCATATTAACTAATCTATTTATTCAAAGTTAAACTGATACTTGCATTATAAAGAGAATGCAGCTGTAGTTTCACTTGTATTCTTTACTTTATCTTATCAAAAAGATAAGAAAATCCAAAACACATAAAAACTTAGACGTAATATGCTTTTTCTTAGATTCTTCGTCATTAAGCTAAACAATAGTCTTCGTCGAGACCCACACACCATTTTCTCTCCGTAAGTCTAATTTGAAAGCTGAATACAAACTCCAAATCTTCGTTTCTTTAGGTATATAACTTTAACATAAAAAAAAAGGAAAGAAATTCTACTATGACGACCGAAGATAAGAAAACGATAACCGGGCCTCGTGGTCTGGTGGTAAAGAAACCTCGGCTGAGGTGCTCGCCATCACGACTTCGAGCCCCGGCCACAGCGGATTTAACATCCCTTCCGCTGGGGCGCTGGACCCCCTACAGGGGGATAGTTGGGACTGTGGCTGTCCAGATACCAGAGTTATCAAAAAAAAAAAAAAAAAAGATAAGAAAACGGGTCATAGCTTAATAATTGTTTAATTATATCTTATACATTTTCGTAACCTATTTTTTACTGAAAAAGGGGACATCTAGTCTTTTATCTTTTATATAGTTTAATATGTTGTTCTTATAGACATTGATCCATAACACTATGACATCCTTAACATCCGTTGCTGATGATAACTGCAAGTTATTAATCGAAATACAAATGAAATATACACAAACCCTACAATGAAAATTACAATGAAAATGTGAAACTAATATCCTATCTCTACACTTAAAAAGTAGTGCCAAGCAGCTAAGAGATTAGAAGATGAGAGTTGTGTAACAAAAAAGGATAAAAGTAATAAAAAGCAATATCGAAACAAAAGGTTTAAAAGAATTTAAAAACAAATAAAATAGTAATACCTTATATCCAGAGTGCTAGTGGACAAGCATTGCAAATAATCTCTAGATTCACTCTAATTATAACATTTTAATTTTTAAATACTTGGCACTTCTTAAGTGGACAAACTAACCCTAAATGGGTCCCATGTGCACTTACTAATTTTTCTCTATAAATAGCCACACATGGTTCATGTGACACGTCCCCTCCCTCTCTTGCTTCTCATACTTACAAAATTGATCATACCAATAACCGGTTTAGTACTATACCGGATATATATTTTTCCACTAAAAGCAATGTCCTCAACCAGTTTAGAGCCGGTTCATATCTGCTTTGATGATGCTACCATAACCGGAGATGAAATCACAGAAATTTTGGAATTTCTTCAATCAGATACGTCGGACAACCCGAGCGGTTCAAACGAGTTGGAAGCACCGGTTGATGAGAGGAAGAGAAAGCGAACGATATCAAACCGGGAATCAGCAAAGAGATCAAGGTTAAGAAAGAAGAGACGTTTTGAGGACTTAACCGAAGAGGTAAACCGGCTGAAGTCTAAGAATCAGGAGCTTGTTAACCAGCTGGCTAATGTGTTGAGCTGTGGTAATGCCATATCAAAGGAGAATAACCGATTGAAAACTGAATCGGTTTGCCTTGAGTTCAGGCTTCTAGAGTTGTACCG
The DNA here is from genome assembly GCF_000695525.1 of Brassica oleracea var. oleracea. Lineage (NCBI taxonomy): Eukaryota > Viridiplantae > Streptophyta > Magnoliopsida > Brassicales > Brassicaceae > Brassica > Brassica oleracea. Next base: position 15,227,964 of record NC_027756.1, on the reverse strand, counting down.
GTTTTTAGTGGCCATGCAATCGCCAATCTCAACGAGTTTAAATTACATTTCAAAGCTTATGATTTAAGTTAAAAACAAAATCAAATTTGAGATTGAGCATTTGTAAAGAGGTTTAACGATTTTACTAAGAAGTTTTACGCTTCGGCTAAAAGATACATGTGTATACATGTGTGTATGTGAATGTTTATGTGTAATCTATATGTGAAACTTATTTTGTCATTCTATACAAGTATGGATATAGTACTTGTGAAATTTAATTCCCTCTACGTTTCTAAGATATAAATATAAACCGTTTTAACCCGAAACAAGAACGGTTTAAACCTTCAGACTGAATTACATTGTCAAGTTCGAAATAGCAACAAACATGTTCAATTTCACCACTATTTAGTTGCCAAAAACGTTTGAACACCATCTATATATAATTGCTTTGTTCTATTTGTATATTTTGATCATAAGTAGGCAATACTTTGATCTTCATATATTCTTGTTCAATATTGCGATTAAGATGAATAATTAGATGTGTTAGAAAGTTTGATGTACTGTCCATATATAGAAATGGGCGTAATGTATCTTGACTTCAAAGAGTGCTTGCTCACCATAATTTCCAATCGAGTTCTAGACCATGATCTATATAAATCATTATTGACCGCTATTTGGCTACATAGGTACATATCATCGTACTATGAAAACTCAGTCTTGCTTAAGGATTTTGTTAATTAATGATAATGTGCACTGACCGACGTCCTCTCACACCACTCACCAAGCAAGCATCCTCCTCTTTGGTCAAAATTTTGACACATCAAGTCACGTTGCATACTTGTTTTTATCATGATTCTTTTTTTTTTTTGACCGATCAGCTTTCGTGATTTTCTTTCTCTCTGGACGATGGTAGTTTATTGGCAGCCATCTCTTTCCGTTTTAACCTTGAGGATTTAAACTCAAGCGTCTTAACAAGAAATATTGTGTAATGCTATTTGCACAAATATCAAAACTTAGAAGATAACAACACATGCTTACTTATTTCTTCATGTATTTACATGTATTTACATGTATTTAGAAACAAATTATTTGAGTTTGGCAATGATTATTGGTTTCATTTAGAGAAAGTGTTCCTCCCAAAATCACAAATACTTTTTGGTAGTGTACACAAAATATTATGTTAACATAAAATGTAGACGTTATCAGAAAGTGTTCCTCCCAAAATCAAATTTAAACTATATTTCAACGTCTACATTTTATGTTAATGTTATTTTCATAAGCTTTAGAATTCGAAACCAAAATTATAGTACGTAGGCAACAAGACAAGTATTGATTCATATATATAATATATCAAAGGACAAATCATCAAAAAAATCTTGGATGAATCAATAGATACGCAAAACATTGTACTGCAACTACCAACATTAAAGAACAAAAATAAGGTGGTGTGTCACTGTGTATGAAGAAGGAAAAAGAGATGTGTCATGTGATGGGATCTTCTCGGTGGATATCATATAAAGCTCTTGAACTCAAATACTCCTTCAGTTTCTTATCGTAACTAGGAGGAAAATTTTTTTGTTTCAAAATCTAAGCAATTTTCAAATATCTAGATAATTTTTACATTTGTTGGATATAGTGTAACCAATCAAATAATATTAATTTTTTTTATAATTGGTTGAACTAATTAATTAAATATTATTATTTTTAAAGTACCAATTTTCTTAATATTAATGCTTTTAGTCTAAACTACTTACATCGTGAGAGAGTAAGTTTTTGTCGCTTTTATACGGCCGACAAATCTTCGCATAAGTTCTACATACATCTTTATCTTTTATTAACCCTACACAAGTAAAAAACAAAAACAAAAAAGGACATATATATATATATATATATATATATACCGAAGATGCTTAAGATGTCGGTCATATATAAAGATAAATTTCTCTGACTGAAAGAAGAAGATACAAATTCTTTTTCTTTCTCTTAAGATATGTTTTCATGGATGGTTGCGATTTGACGTACGGTTCATTGCTTGTTGATTCGTAATCTGAGAATGTATCATTTTAAAACACTCAAGTCACCTAAAATATCTCTATTTCACATAATATATTGGTGACTATCTTGTGGGGGTATGGGAGGTAGAGAAGTTAGAATATCCATAATGTCGCAGTTTCATTTTATGCTGTACATTTATTTGAATGATTGGTTGGATTGTATTTTTTGATGCAACATATATATAGTTGTAGCAGAGTTGTATTCTGATTATAGTTAAAATAAATTAAAACATGACTAGAAAATGATTCCAGTTAAATAGAAAAATAGAATTTATAGTTAAATGAAAACATAAATAATAATTGATAATATTATCTATATATTAAATAATATCTAAGTAGGAGAAATTTTACTTATACACTTTATTTGATACCACAATTCAATTTTACCATCAATTAAGAGATATTTTCACAAATATCACTTTCATTAATGAGCAAAAGACAATACTACGCTTACCTTATCTTCTCCTTAATCATCGATTCTTCTCTCTTTTTGAGATCTATCTTCTCTAGGACTCACCGTCGAGATCCGCCGTCTCTTTGTCTCACGCAGCGGCGACGAAAGAGATTGCAGAGAATCCCAATTCAAAACCTCTAAAATATCGACTCCTTTACGAGATTCAAAACCTTCCATGAGCGATATGATCCTCATCGAATCCAGAAACTTTGGTTCTTGAAGCGATTGAAGGCTGTTACCACTGTTCCCCTTCTGCTATAGCCATCGATGGAAGAAGACTAGAAGAGTATTCATTTTGTTACTAGAAGCTTTGATTGAGATCAGCCCCAATCTCACAAACAATTTTGGTAAACACGGATCTTATTCCTATCTTTCATCTCAGTTCTAATTTAGCACTTGCATGAATTAAAAACTCAAACTTTTGTTGTTGTTCTTGTCTAATTCTGCTGTTTTCTAAATGGGTAATTCAAAAGTAATTGCAGCTGTTTATCGCCCAAGAGAGGTACTCTATTACTCATTCTCTTAAGATTGGTGATACTTCTATTTATCTGTGTTTAATTGTATACATGTTCTCGTTCAGATTCAATACAAAAGCCAACAAAAGAATGGTCATGTATTGGAATGTATATGTTTGTGTATACTCTTCTTTGTATAAAGCTTTGTGAATCTGAAGTGCTTATGGATACGTCGCTTTACTTGTATGTTTTGGTAGGTGCTGTGTGAGTATAGTATGGTATAGTGATGTCTTAATTTACTAATAAATAAAAGAATCTTTGGTTGTATGCGTAAAGTTTTGGTTTATCAATCGATATAATGTTCATGTTCTTGAAACTTAAAAGCTTACTTATCTGTTGTTCCTTGGTTGATTTGTTATGATGACGAAGAACCGGCTTGTTGCGCTCATGATGTTAGGAGTTTTCAAGGCTCTTAAGACAAATGTTGTAGTATAAATGATTGTCGAACCAGTTCTGAGGGAATTCGAAGCCCTAATCTACATGATTCCTCTTAAACACATATTGGATTTCAGATTAATCATGTAGAGGAATAGATAAGAAATCAACAAGAACACAAGATGAAAGCAATGAAATCTGAATCAAAAGAAGTTTTACTAGTTGTTCTCCCAAAAAAGAGATCATTTTCCTTGGTGGCTACAAAAAGTACCTAAAACATAGGTTTTGAAAAGTAAAAATGTGCATAATGAAATGACCAAAAGGCCCTTAGAAAACATGAGTTCGACAGGCAAATAGACGCGGAGCGACCTCGGCATGTCGCTCCGGCCTCCGGGAGTGACCTCAGTGGGTCGCTCTGAGAGGTCGCTCCGGGCTTCGTTTTGTGTCGTTCCGGGTCGTCTCTTTGCGAGCGACCTGGCTGTGTCGCTCTGAAGACGTCGCTCCGGGCTTGCCTCTTTGCGAGCGACCTGGCTGTGTCGCTCTGAAGACGTCGCTCCGGGCTTGCTCAGAAACCATAGACGCGAGCGACCTTAGGGTGTCGCTCCCGGCTTGTTCTTTTAAATTTAAATTACCCAAATCCTTCTATACTCTATTTTACTTAAATCAACCATTTCTACTTTGAAGTAAACTGATGCTTACAATTAGGTACACATAACTCCGATACAACAGAGGGAGGGAGGGAGGGAGGGAGGGAGGGAGAGAGAGAGAGAGAGAGAGAGAGAGAGATTATAACTGTTTAAAAATCATGAGTGGATATATAAATCATAAGCTTTAAGATATTCTTATAACTGATTGATTAACATTTATAATTAGTTTATAATTCTTATATATAGATTTATAAATTCTTATCACTTTCGCATCAAATATTTATAAAAACTTTTATAAATTATTTTGTAAGTTATTGATTTTATAAAGTTAGCAAATGTTATATAAAATCTTATAAGCATTTATTATCTTACTAAAAACCATTGGAGTGAAAGTTATCATGATTCCCACATCATTATATTGTTTATAAATCAATTGTAATTGTTTATAAATCATTTATAAGTTTTTATAAATCATTTATAAGGTTTTATAAATCATTTATAAGTTTTTATAAATTATTTATAAAATTATATAAACGGTTTATAACACTATATAAACTATTTATGAACCCTTAAAGTGATATATAAACATCTTATGAATGATCTATGAACCATTATAGATCATTTATAAGCCATTACAAATCATTAATAAACCATTACAAATGATTTGTAATATCTTATAAACAATTCAATTAACCCTTATAAATAATTTATAAACTCTTATAAATGATTTAAAATGATTTATGAATTTTTATTAATAATGTAAACACTTATAAATGATATATATACCTCTTAGAAAGTATATATAAACCTCTTATAAATACTCTCTCTGTTACAAAATACTTAATGTTTTTGGTGTATGCACAAAATCCTAAACCGGACACACCCAGTTCATGGACGGACCAAGCAAACTACAAATTCTCTTTCCAGTGATCAGCATCATCAGTAGTGTAGTTTCTTAGAGTCTGGTTTCTTATAGATAAGCTTGGTATTGAAGGATAGTGTCCAACGTCGAAACAACTTCAACTATATGCTTGCCTTTGTTCAACATCACACAGCTTGCCCTGCAAAAATATTCAAACTTCATAGTTAGGCAAATAAATGTTTAGCAGGATCATGTTTACTTTTGGTGAAATATTTTTGACCTTCCGCCATTTGCAGCATATGTGATCTCAGCTCGAGCTGGAAGACCATTGACAAGCAATTTAAATAACCTGAGTCGCCAAAATCACGTACACTAGCAACTTTGCAAACAGCTATAATCTCTTCTTGTATATTAGCTAATCTCCCCCATCCACATTCTACTGCAAGAATTTATAAATCACCAAATTAACCAACTTTCCACCATTTCTTTGCTTATTAAAGAAAATCATTCTTTTACAGTTTCTTTTATAAGACATTATAAAAAGGTATAATTGAGCATTGAGATGATTGAGCATTAAGAGATACTTGGGGTTTCTGAACTTGATCGGTGTGCGTACATCGTCGTTCACTACAAGAAAACACAGTTTTAGCAAGGAAATTTAACGAGGAAAACTATTCCTCGTGAAATTACGATGACTTAACGATGAAATTGCGAGGAAATAAAGTTTCCTCGTAATGGCCTTGTAAAATACCGAGTAAAGCTTTTCCTCGTAGAATCGTCGTAAGTTGACGTGGTTTTTCCGAGAAAAATGTGTTTCGTCGCAAATTCGTCGTAATTTTAGCATGATTCTTACGAGGAAAGAACGAGAAATCCACCAACTTAACACGTTTTTTTTGCCACCAACCTAATTTTTCGTCGTAAATTCCTAGCAAAATTCAACTACCAGATTCGAAAATTTTCTATATATATGGAGGTTTGAACATAATTTTAAGCACACCAACAAGAAAAAAAACGTGAAAAAAATGTCGGGCTTGGGAAATATTTTCGAGTTGCGGAGGTGGATGTATATGCATAGAGATGCTAACGGGAGAGTGACGAAAGAATATCTTGCTGGGTTGGAGCGTTTTATGCATCAAGCAGATTCTACACCGCTCGCCCAAGAAAGCGGTAAAATATTCTGTCCTTGTAGGAAATGTAACAATTCAAAGTTGGCAAATCGTGAAAATGTTTGGAAGCATTTAGTAAATAGAGGTTTCACGCCAAATTATTATATCTGGTTTCAACATGGAGAAGATTATAGTTATGATCAGAATGAAGCTAGTAGTAGTAATAGCAACTTTCAAGAAGAACCGGTTGATCATCAATTGCATAATGCACATAGTTACCATCAGGAGGATCAGCCGATGGTAGATTATGATAGGGTTCATGATATGGTAACTGATGCATTCGTAGCTCATGATGATGAAGATGAAGAACCTAACATAGATTCAAAAAAGTTTTATGAAATGTTAGATGCGGCAAATCAACCACTTTACAGTGGTTGTAGAGAAGGTCTCTCTAAATTGTCATTGGCTGCTAGAATGATGAATATTAAAACTGATCACAATCTACCTGAAAGTTGCATGAACGAATGGGCAGATTTATTTAAAGAGTATTTGCCGGAAGACAATGAGTCTGCTGATTCTTATTATGAGATTCAGAAACTGGTTTATAGTCTTGGGTTGCCTTCGGAGATGATAGATGTTTGCATCGACAACTGCATGATCTACTGGGGAGATGATGAGAAGTTGGAAGAATGTCGATTCTGCAAGAAACCACGATTCAAGCCGCAAGGAAGGGGACGTAATAGGGTACCGTACCAAAGGATGTGGTACCTACCAATTACAGATAGATTGAAAAGATTGTACCAATCGGAGCAGACTGCTGGAAAGATGAGGTGGCATGCCGAGCATACTCAGACGGATGGTGAGATGACTCATCCATCAGATGCAAGAGCCTGGAAAAATTTTAACAAAGTACATCCGAATTTCGCTAGCAATAGCCGGAATGTGTACCTCGGATTATGCACAGATGGATTTAGTCCATTTGGAATGTCAGGGAGACAATATTCATTGTGGCCTGTCTTTCTTACGCCATACAACCTGCCACCGGAGATGTGCATGCAACGGGAGTTTTTATTCTTGACCATATTAATACCCGGTCCGAAGCATCCAAAAAGGTCACTTGATGTTTTCCTACAACCACTGATAAAAGAGTTGAAAGATTTGTGGTCAACAGGGGTGAGGACGTATGACTGCTCAACGAAGAAGAATTTTACGATGCGAGCTATGCTTTTGTGGACCATAAGTGACTTTCCTGCCTATGGGATGTTGTCTGGATGGACTACACATGGGAGATTAGCTTGTCCATATTGTAATGGAACGACAGATGCATTTCAACTGAAGAATGGTAGAAAGACAAGTTGGTTCGATTGTCACCGTCGATTTCTTCCAGTTGGCCATCCGTACCGAAGAAACAAGAATTTGTTTAGGCACAAAAAGGTTGTGAGAGACACTCCTCCTCCATATCTAACTGGAGAACAAATTGAAGCGCAAATCGACTACTACGGAGCTAACGAAACAGTTCGCTGGGGTGGTAATTGGCATGTCCCTCGTAATATGCCTGATTCTTACGGTGTTCATCACAACTGGCACAAGAAGAGTATATTTTGGGAGTTACCATATTGGAAGGATCTCCTTCTGCGCCACAACCTTGATGTGATGCATATAGAGAAGAATTTCTTTGAGAACATCATGAATACAATATTGAATGTCCCAGGGAAGACAAAAGACAACATAAAATCGAGGTTGGACTTGCCGGATATTTGCTCAAGAAGCGAGTTACATATTAAAAGCAATGGGCAAGTTCCCGTTCCGATATTCAAATTGTCTTCAGAAAAAAATCGGTGTTGTTCAA